>NC_133769.1:26780286-27096272 GCF_003597395.2 Chelonoidis abingdonii
CACGCCTTGTATTGATACATAAATAAGTCCAGAACGATGTGTATCCTGGAGATTGTTTTTTCAAACGCTTTAGGCCATTTCGTGTATCTGGTAACGGAGCTCTGATACAACAGATTTGTCTTCCCCAACACAGCGATCAGATCTAGTATCTCCCGTAAATAAAACGGTCACATGCTGGAATCTTATTGGATTTGAGACTGCACCTCGCCACCCGTGCTGATCGAGAAAAGTCACCCGAACTGGGCAAGCCAGTAGAAAATGTCCTATTGTCAAAGTTTGCCGGGCGTTCCTGTTTACCTACAAGACCGCGCCTCTTGGCTCCGAGGCCGCCTTGCCCTCAGATTAGTCCCTGGTCCAAAGAGGTGCGTCTCCAAACTGAGTCCTGTCTGCACTCTGGGATACTCGCCCCCTGAGCGTCGAAAGAGGGAGGTCAATAACGTCGATTTCCGTCCACACTAACCGTAATCCGAACTGTTAATATCGAATTTAGCGCTACTCCTCTCGTCGGGGTGGAGTACAGAAATTGATTTAAAGAGCCCTTTATATCGATATAAAGAGCGTTGTAGTGTGGACGGGTACAGCGTTAAATCGATTTAAAGGCCATTAAATCGATTTAAACGCGTAGTGTAGACCAGGCCTAAGATAACCAGGACTCAACGTTATGGGCTCAATCCTGCAAGGTGGTAGTAATCTGGCCCTGATCCAACAAAGCACTTAAGCAGTTTAGTGGGACTACTCATGGATTTATAAGCACACGCTTAATTGGGTCAATGGCTCAGGACCCAAGCACTGTACTTGCAGGACTGAGCTCTTACAAGTCAAAATAAAAACTTGAATACAAACTGGAAGGCTGCGTACTCTGTGAAACGAACACAGGTGTAACATGGTGTCTGTGTGGAGTAGCAGAGTAAGCAGCCAGCCACATTCTGCGCTTGGTGAGGTCTGAGTGGCCTTTAAGTGTAGCTCCACGTAGAATAAGTTACAGTAATTCAATCTGGCGGTAAAAGAGGGCAGGAATAGCTCTTATTCAAAGGTGAAAAGTCTTTCTGTTTATGAATTTGTATCTTGTCACTTCTTACTGAGGCAGTCCGGTGCTGAGTTAGTAGGTTTGGCTGTGTCTCTACTTCATTTGTTTAATTCTGAGCCAGATTAACATATATACATATATATACATATAAAGGAATATAAGAAATAAAACCTTGGTATCTTTCATCACAAATGCAAATGGCTCCAGTAGTGCAATATCCATGACCACTGCAGAGTTTAGGGCACGCTTCTCCAATATACACATGATCTATTGCCCAGCTTTGCTTCTCTGTTTCCTCCCCTTTTTGAATCCACCTGAACTGAGTTGCACTACAAATACCAAACAACACAATATCATATTATGTTGCAGACAGCACTTACACATTTCTGTACAGAAACATTCAATCATATGGACACATGCTGAAAGAGAAAAAATGCCTGGTAAGAATACCAGATTTGCATTTTGGGGTGAGGCACAGGGGAGACTGAAGTGACTTGCTCAATGTCGCACACTGAGTCAGCGAAAGAGCTCAGAGAATAGTACCCAGAAGTCCAGGCTCCCAGTTCCCAGCTTTCACCAGAGGGACAGACCGCGCTAAAGAACACCAGCACATTTTATTGCATTGAAATGGAATTTTAGATTGATGGGCCTCATCCTGCAAACAGTTGCTACTCATTCTAGGGTCCACTTCTGTAAGTAGTCCCACTGCCTTCAGTTAAGCAACTTTAGGATTAAATAGATACCAGACTTTGGCTAGTCTACACTATGAGATGGGGCTGTGATTCCCCTGCTTGTGTACACATGCTTGTGCTAGCTCACATCAAGTTGAACGGTAGCACAGGTATTGACAGCAGAGGTATGGCTTAGCTGTGCTGAGTACCGGTTTCAACGAGGTCTGAACTCTGCCATGCCTCCGCTACTGTTACCCTTTCTATTGCTATTTATACTTGTGCTAGCTCGATGAGACCCAGTGCAAATATGTGTACACAACCAGGGGAGTCATACCCCTAGCTTGTGCCATAGACAGAGCCTCCGGTTAAGAGCTTCAAAAATAGAAGTTACGTTCCAAGATGCACACTTAGACACTTTCGTGATTTTCAAAAGCTTTGTGAACCCAACAGCTCCTAGGAAGATAAACTGGAGCTGTTGAGTGCTCAGCACTTTCAAAAATCAGTTTCCAGGATATGGGTTTAGAAGCCTAATTTCAGATTTCTATTTTTGAAAATACTACCCAGGGTCTAAAGCAGCAGTTCTCAAACTGTGAGTCCAGAACCCCTTTTGAATGGGGTCACCAGGGCTGAAGCCCAAGCCCCACTGCCCAGGGCCAAAACCCGAGGGCTGAAGCCCTGGTTGGTGGGGCTCAAATTGCAGGCCCCCTGCCTGGGGCTGAAGTCCTTGAGCTTCAGCTTTGGCCCCCTTGCCTAGAGTAGTGGAGCTCGGGCTTTGGCCCCCCAACCCAAGGTGGCGGGGCTTGGGCGAGCTCAGGCTTCAGTCCCCGCTCCTGGGGTCATGAACTAATGTTTGTTGTCAAAAGTGGGTCATGGTGCAATGAAGTTTGAGAACCTCTGGTCTAAAGATTTACATTGGTCTACAATTATAAAACCCAACCTGGAAAACAGTTACTACCAATATTAGTGCTTGCTAACATTACTACCCTGACTGGCTTAAATGGACTACTCAAAGTAATAAGTATTTGCAGGAGGAGGCCTTACGATTGTGTCACAATGGCAATCTTTAGCCCGAATGTCATGACTATTTAATCCTTGGCAGTAGCAGTTTTTATTAAAGAAAAGCAATTCCAAGGGTGTCCATTATGCATAATTTCCAAATCCAGACAAAAAAGAGACACTTTAAATTCACCAGTTGTTCCATACTAACAGTGCCAACTAGACAGATGAAGTTTGATATCTCCAAAGTGAGCTGACCTTTTGGTAACCTACCTGGAGGAGACATGATCAGGCAGCTGGATAGTTATTCTTTTCCATGCGGAGCTGTTGACAGAGTTATAGATGGTAGCTTCATGGAATTGAAATGGGGAGCAGCCAATGCTATTAGATGAGGAAGGAAGACATTGCGTCTGGACAAGTTGCCATGAATCTGTCCTGTAGGAAGCAAAGAAAATATGTTGTTAGAACAACTGAAAATCATAATGAAAGGGAAGTTAGAAACCTACTAGAGGTCATGGCAATATTTCTTTTTAAAAAACCACAAATGGTCTTCAGCAATAATTTCCATGGACTGTAATCACAAATAGAGTGTGAAAGTCTACAAACTTTGTGTAGCCATGGTAACCTCCCACAGGATGGAAATGCTGTGATACATCTGTGCAGGTAAGGGGATTTGGGAAGTAGAGACCAGAAGCCCCTATGACCTGGTATGACAGGTTATGACTGGGAATTCCTTTCCTTAGTCCTTTCCTTTAGAGGTCAGAGAAGAGCCATTTTATACTGGCTTTGCTCCATGGTCTTGTTTTCAAGCAAAAGGCATCTAAGCTCAAAATACAGCCCCACTTTTTGAAGTAATTCATATATCCTATTATACTACATTGCAGGAGACAATAATGGCCCCAGTTAAGCCACAAATTAGCATCACATGATTCTAATACAGCATAGTTTTAGCCCAAAGTTTATAGTCCTTTATCAAAGAGCACGACATACTGAAACAAAGAGATACACACACACAAATATCTTCAAAGTATGTGTGAGTGTGTGTATGTGTGTATCCCAGCAATATGCTCATTAGATATAACTCCAGGTACAGTGTCATTGATCTTGCAATGTCCTGGGGTAAATTATCGAGAGAGCTTACCTGGCATCCTTAGTGTATTCCAGCATTACAGAGTGCAGGTCACCACAAGAAGTTGCCTCACAGCCAACCACAATCTGAAACACAAATAAAATGTGTCAGGTACTGGTGGATCAAAGGGACATTTAACGTAATACATAATGAACTGTCAGTTGTCCTTTCTTTCTAAAGATACAGAATTAAAAGACTGCAAACTTAGATCTAAAATCTCCCACACCACAACAAAAACACACTTTAACCAAAGTACACACCACTTCAAACATTGCTGCCTTTGTGGATCTTTGCATAAGACTGGAAATATTAATAATGACATCTGGGCCTTTTTATACCATGTAACCTGAGACTAGTGTCCACCTTTTGTATTATAATGTACAATAATAGAAAGGGAAGTGCCATTCTAGGCACTAGAGCTTAGAATGCATTTGGAACTGGGGGAAAAGATTTTCAACAACAGGTGCCTAACATTAGGCTCCTAAATCATGTAGAGACTTACATGAATAGTTAGATTTTCAAAGTTCTGGGTACCCTGCAGCTCTCATTAAAGTTAATGTAAACTGCTGGATGCTCAGAACAATTTTATAAAGTCATGTCACTTATTTAAGTGCCTAAATATGGATTTAAGAACTCAACTTTAGGTAACTGTTTATGAAAATCTTGGTCTGCACAGTTTGGGGTGTATTCAGATTCATCAGGTTAAATCATTTTAAAAGGCTCTGTAAACAGAAATATGCTGTATGTCTGAGGAAATAAACAGATGATTCATCTTTACATTATGTGATGCTCAAGTTCAGAGACTTCAATACACTTGACATATTACTGAATGGCTAAAAAACAGAAATATCTGAATTTGAGCAGCTTCAAAACCTGTGCCTTCAATGCAGCTACACGGGAGAACTGAATTTTTACTTTAGAAATATTTCAGAGTAGCAGCCGTGTTAGTCTGTATCCGCAAAAAGAACAGAAGTACTTGTGGCACCTTAGAGACTAACAAATTTATTTGAGAATAAGCTGTAGCCCACGAAAGCTTATGCTAAATAAATTTTTTAGTCTCTAATGTGCCACAAGTACTCCTGTTCTTTTTACTTTAGAAATAAAATCTGTAGCTGTAAAGAGGGGACAGAAAATATAGGAAGGTCAGGAGCAAAATTTAGCCAAGGGAAGCAAACTTAATAATGTGAATGTACCATCTCCTCTGGATCAACACAGATCACACCCACTAAAATCTAAGTAAAAGATGGCTGACTTAGTAAGCTGACCACCTGTGAAGCTGATATACAAGGCTTTTCTACACCCTTTGTATACAATAGTAACAATAGGTGAAATTCATCCCTGGGGTAACTTCAAAGGTGGTGGATTATGTGTGTGGGTCAAATGCTGTGAGGGAATGGATTACAGACATTTGATCTAAGGTCAGGTCTACACTACTGCTTATGTTGATCTAATTTACGTAGCTCAGGGGCATGAAAAAGCCTCACCCTCACCCGAGCGATGCACTGGTGCTATGTCGGTGGGAGATGCTCTCCTGCCAACATAGCCTCCACTTCTTGCTGAGGTGGAGTAATAATGTCGACAGGAGTGTGCTCTCCCACCGGCATAGTGCGTTCTTCACCAGATGTGCTACAGTGGTGCAGCTCCATCAGTGCAGTTGTGGCGATATAGCGCTGTAGTGTAGACTTGCCCTAAAACTGGCAATGGCTGTGTGAAAAGATGAAGTTGTTAATTTGTGGTAGAAAGGGAAAACAGGGTATTTCACTTAAAAACAACAACAAAAGACTAAGAAGCAAATATAACTAGGAAGACACACATGCCTATCAGCCTCTCTCTTTGCTCATATGTTACATCCTGTCTTTGTTTTTTAAGCTTGTGTGCTCTTTGGGTCAGGGTCTTCCCTTTTGTTTGGAAAATGCCTAGCAGATTTTGAGCACTACTGCAATACAAATAAATAATAGCAATAATAATTTAATAGCTACATTCTATTGATTATAAAATGTGTTGGCCTCATTCAAAAGTCCAGCTAAAAATCAAGAGTAACATCAAGTGGTGCTTTGTTTATTATTTAGACCATTTCTGCATGATAGATGATCAAGTAACAAAAAGAGTTATTACTTTTAGCACCTTCAGATTTTCAGTATATCCCATTAGTTATTTTTATGCCCAGCTCTGACTCTGTATCTCCTTTTCTGCCTGTTCCTTGGTAGGAATTGTTTTTTTCTTCTCAATGCTCATTTTGATAGGCAATGGCAGGCACATACCCCAGATCTCCATCTTACTGGATTTACTAATCTTGCCTTAATGTTCCGTTTCAGTCAGTCTTTGTCTCCCTGTCCCCACCACGCAGCAGCTGCTATTATAATGACATCTCACTTAGATATGAGAATAATAATAGTTGTTCTGCATAAGACTCAGTTGCCACTCACTTCAATAGAGAGCAATCAGGCAATCAACACCTTTAGCAACCCCTAGTACAGGGACAGTCATTCCATCCTGGCTTGAACTAACATTTATGCAGAGACAAGGTGGGTGAGGTAATATCTTTTTTGTGGGACCAACTTCTCTTGGTAAGTGAGAGAAGCTTTTGAGCTTACACAGAGGTCTGCTTCAGGTCTGCGTAAGCTCTACAGCTTGTCTCTCTCACTAACAGAAGTTGGTCCAACAAAATATGTTACCTCACTCATCTTGTCTCTCTAATACCCTGGACCCAACCTGGCTACCACACTTCATACATTTATGCAATCATTCTGAACCCATGTTATTGTTTCTATTACTGTATTTCCCTGCATTCCAACAAACAAGTTATTAAATATTTAACAGACTACAGAATTTTATATTCTACTTGAAACTGTAATAAATTCCACAGACAAATTAGGTGATTTTTTATTGTATGTTTTACTTTGGATAAAGAGAAGGGTTTCCTTACTTTAAATTGCATCATGTATCCTGGCTGTATAATGAGCTCCCTGGAGGACAGGATATTGTGTGTGTTGTCCTTTTTTTTATTTGGCCAGTAGAGGTGAAATGAAGGGTTGCCACAGAATCCAGCAGTCCTGACTGCATTAGGGTAAAAACTCCAGTTTTCTTCATGGGAAGTGCCTTCTATTAACATGAGTTACATACAATTACTGGAATGTCTCAGAAAACATGTAGACTTAGTATTGAATCCACAGAGACATTATGTACATTTTAATGATATATGCTAAACAAGTAACCAAGATTCTTAGCTAAAGTGTCAGCCCTAGTCAGATATATTAAAAAATATGGCATAGTGGGAATTTCCAAATCCAGGCAGTTAGATGAAATAAACTGAACTGTCCTATAAATGTATGGATTTAAAAAAAATCACAGTAAAATAAAAAAATCCTTAAAACTAAATAATCAATAAAATATCAACCTTGTAATTGCTTATAAAAAGAAAACAATGTACAGCTGAAAAATAAATTAAAATGTGCATTTGAAAGACCTTCAGTTAACAATTATTTAGTTCAATAAAAAGGCTGACAGGCTTCTTAAATCAAATAACAGAATGCTTACTACATCCTCCCTTACCATCATCGAATGTATCTACTAGTTGACTGGGATTGATCTCAGCACCTCCAACTAGTATGTCATCTAGTGCCCACTGAGCACGGTCAGAGCCTGAAACCACAATTCCATTGCTAATCACAAAAGGCTGCCACCAGCGCAGGCGAGTTGTATTGGTCAGAGCGTGTTCCGGGAGAAGTATGTAGTCATGTCTGACCGAGATATATTTCTGATAATCCATCTCATGAAGCAAAATCCAAGATATGCCTATAATGAAAGGATTCAGGATTAGTAAAGCAACATAAGGTGGAAACTGTCTAAAGATTAATGGAAGGTAATATAAAGTCATAAGATAATATCTACGATCTTTTGATAGGAAAACCTTAACTCTTAATACTATTGCTATTCATGTGATTAGTCAAACTAAAGTCAATGGGATTATTTATGTGAGTATAAGTACCAGGACTGGGTCTAGTTTCTTTTGAAACAAAGACAATTTTATATGAGGGGAAAACACACAAGGTACAACTTTAATAACTGTAGATTACAGCCCTAAATAATTAACCCTAAAATATTTAAGTTAGATCTAATTCTGCACATTTCTCAAACATGATGGTGTTTGACTATACACAAAAAGTTTGTTCAGATGCAACTAAAATGTTGACTTGCCTCCATCAATTGAATAATCTAACAGAACTCCCTCCTTCCTGCATGTTGGTCTGTGGCACGTTGTCATGTTGTTTTCACTTCCAATTCTTCCCCAGTACTGTAGAAATCTGAAGGAAAAAATGTTGGTAGTTACTCACAGAATATCATGTATCCTAACGATATGGAAGATTTGTTGCCAAACACAGTTCAAGAGATCAGTTTTCTGCCAACAAACAGATTGAAAATGCATAATATACTAAAATGTTTTATTAAAGAAAAGTGATGTTTATTTAGTGCAAATTCTTCAAAAAATAAGCATCTGAATAAATCCTGCAAAATATGCATCTGCAGGTGCAAACAGGCAATTGTGTGCACAAAAATATTAACTTGTGTGTGCAATTAAGCAGAGAAACCAGGGAACTGAATGAAAATAAGAAGTGATTTCAGTAAAACGCAAAGAATGGAAGGAAAGAGCTATATACAAAAATACAAATATTCAGCAGAAGGAGTGAGACCTTATTTAAAGTGAAAGACTGAGGCGGGCAGATGAAACTAACATGCATCGTCTCCTATATCTTATGGGCCATATTTTAGTTTCCATAAATTGACAGAGCTTCACCTACTTTAATGGAGATATGATGCTTTACACCCGCAAAAGTTCTGGACTACATGTTACACAAGCTGCACATCTAATATACCTAGCTTGTGTATGTTAAACAAATAAGGTAAAAACCTTTTTAGCTAGTGAACAAGAGGTTATATTTCATAGCTGTGTTGCCACCGGACAACTCAATGTTATCACAATAAATAAACAGGTATTAGTGTTGCAGGGGCTGCAGCCCAGGCTTAGGCAGAGGCAGCTGGTCTGAACCCCTTGCCAATGATGAGTGGCCATTACAGATTTCAGTCTGCTCCAGTGAGCGGGGGCTAGATGAGGACTGGCAGTAGCCACCGAGGCAAGGTTGGTTTAGAGGGTTGGGGGTTCCCCTGGAAGGGAAGACCCAGAGTGTGAGGGTACTGCTGGGGCAGAACCCTGAGGAAAAGAGTAATGGAGTCTGGGAGGGACACGGCGCCTAAGGCAGGTGAGACACTGGTCAGAAGGAAGCACTCTGGAGCTGAAAAAGGGCTAATTCCCGAGATGACCAGCAGGAGGCGCTGCACCAGTAAGTCTCGACCTCGCTACATTCCCATACTTCAATGGGACTACTTATCCAGGAAAAGCCAGTTATGTGCGTATATGTTGCCAGGACTGGGCTCTTTGTTACCAATTACCACTGAAAATTGTTCCTTTAAATACTTGGCAAATACAATGCTTTCCCATACTCCCCTGATTTGGGGTGAGGAGAGACCTCAGGAGGAGGTTGTTTGGGCCATGTTGAAGTGTTAATGCTTCATATTCACTTTACAGAAGCCTTATAATAGACTTGAATTAGATGCTATGTATCACACCTTGATGCAAAGGAGTGAGTCTCTAGAGTTATTTTTGAATATTTGTCTTCCTTCAACACAATGCATACCCCTCCCAGCTACAACAATATATGGGATTACATCCAGTTCCCCTGTAGTCCAGAATTACCAAACACAATTTGTATTTTTGAAGTAAACAACTTTGCTTGGCTATTTTTTTAAAAAAATTTTTTAGTGCTTGTGATACACTCCAGGAGACCAAAATCTTCTGGAGGTGCTGTTTTCCCCCATACCCATTTTTGCTGAGCCTTTTTGCTGAGGCTTGCAACCCATGTGCCAATTGTAGTGCCAATTGTAGTGGTGAGATTGAGATGTATTTACCTGTCCACTAAAAACTATACAGAGACCACCAATTCCTCACTACTCTCCCACACCTTTGTCTGTAAATCATCTATTTAGATTGTAAATTCGGTAGGTTAAGGACCTTCTCCTATATATCTATAAAGCAGCAAGCATACTGTGGGTGTTATACAAATGATATATTAACAACATAACTCATTGCATACAGTCAGTGAAAAGTCCCCTATTGACCGTAAGAATAAGAACTATTTGTCACTGCCTACCTGAGCTGACTTTACTCTGGTGGTGGCCAGGGCATGAAAAGGCTCTATTTCCTAATATCCATCCACTGAACCGTCTCTTCTCCTGCTCTGTTATTATTTAATGAAGCCCTCCATTACAACTTATTAGCTATGTCAAATTCTACTATGTAACATACATACTTGGCACCCCTCAAGTCCAGGTCTTGAGTGACAGCTTGCCTCACGGTATCACCTCCAAAATACAAAGCTGTATCCTCTGCTAGAATCCCACATTCAGTACAGGTGTTTCCACCTTCCAAGGACATCCATACATTTGGTTTAATTTCTTCATTGTCAAAGCGCTCCTTTAGGAAAGTCTGCAGGAAGAAATGTGACATCTGAGGAACAACCATGAAGAGGCATCATACTCTTTAGCTTTTCTAATGAACCCATTGGAACTGACTTTCTAAGTATGTTTAAGAGAGACAAGGTGGGAGAGGTAATATCTTTTATTGATGAGAGAGAGACCAGCTTTCAAGCTACACAGAGCGCTTCTTCAGGTTCATGTAAAACTCAAAAGCTTGTCTCGTTCGCCAACAGAAGTTGGTCCAGTAAAAGATGTTAGCTCACCCACCTTGTTTCTCTTCAACATCGTTACAATAACATTGCAAACATAAGTATGTTTAAAATACTCATTTAAACTGTAACATGTTTTTTGCCTTTTTTTTGGTGTAGGTTGAGGGTCACCAGCCTTTTACAGACACAATAGCTTTGTGGGCACAAATAGGGTCATTTAGATGTTCAAATGCCTGATATATGGGAGCAATTACTATTTGCAATTATTTGATTTATGGTAAAACCCAGACGCACAATTAGGATCAGGGCTCCATTGTGCTAGATGCTGTACAAATATACGGCCCCAGCCTTGCAGAGCACATAAGTATGTAGTCAGACATCTAAAATGACATTGACTGTATCAGTGCACAATTGTGAGCCCAAAACTGTGTTTGACATTATTACCACCTGCAACACTGACGGAGGCCAGGCTGAGGCTCTACTGAGAGGGAAATTGAGCCCTAAATATTTAAAAATAGGTATATACTGACCAGTGCTGTGCAGCTACTAAAATATATTCACAAACATTACTTTGAATAAAAGATTATTTATTTTGATGGAATTCTTGACCCTTTTATATATTTTTCCCAACAAGTCCTTGTACAAGTGATGTGCTAGCCACAAGAGTGAATGTGGAAAGTGAAAGTCTTGGATTACTTGTGAATATATGTTCATGTAATGGTTTGTACCACAGGTATTCGTACAACGCTCAGTTGGGAATCTCTCTAAGTTCCATGTTCCTATTTATAAGAGTTTTAGTCATTTAATCAGGGAGCTAAAATAACATCAGGGATGAAATCCTGGCCCCAGTGAAGTCAATGGCAGAACTCCCATTGACTTCAATGGAGTAAGTATTTTACCCTATGTTAAATACCAGTCACACAGCATCAATAAAAAACAACAAATACATGAAGACATAGATGAAGGAATTAGTTTACGAGTAACCCTTAAATGATCTAGAGCTCCTCCTGTTTCTATATTCCACCATGTTAGCTGGGTGCATTGCAAGAGTCACCTCTTCTGGCAGGATATCAACAGTAAAATGGCCATACCAATAATACTCTGCAAGTAAATCCTTAAACTGAATATATGAGAAGTAAATGGCTTTAATCTTAGTGGAAAGGAGGGAAATTCATCAATTTCCTATAAAGATATGGTACTAATTTACATTTATGTAACTAGTACCTTAAAATACTACTACTATTATCACTAATAATAATAAATTATAATATTAATAATTCAAACACAAATTCAAATCTTGTGTAGTTTGCATTTCCTTTGGAAAAAATGTGGTTCAACCAACTTATCTCATCTGTAGATTATGTGCATACATTATCATGTATAAATATGGTTCAGAAAGCCTGAACAAGGTGAATACTGTCATGTGAAAACAGTTTGGGAATTCTTAAAGTTTTTTCCTCAAAATATAAACAGTATTTTAAATTGGAGACATCTGCTAAAGTCCTAAAAGTATATTTTTGCCTACACTGTACTCTTTTGCTGTATGTCTGTGCATGTTCATAGAATATCAGGGTTGGAAGAGACCTCAGGAGGTCATCTACTCCAAACCCCTGCTCAAAGAAGGACAAATCCCCAGACTTTTTTTTTTTTAATCCCAGTTCCCTAAATAGGCCCCTCAAAGACTGAACTCACCACCCTGGGTTTAGCACTGAGCTAGCCCTCCCCGCCTCCACACCATCATCTCAAATCTAAGTATCTTCAGCCACACAAATACCATTACACCTTTTGCTGCAGTCACACATAGCTAAGGGTTAATGTCTCTTTCACCTGGAAAGGGTTAACAAACAACACCTGACCAGAGGATCAATCAGAAGACAAGATATTTTCAACTCTGGGTGGAGGGAATTTTGGGTGTGTGTCCTTTGTTCGGTCTGTGTGTGCTCTCTAGGCTCTGAGCGTCATCACATGTCTCTACAGGCTCTCTAATCTTCTGATTCAAATTAGTGAGTACAAAGGTAGAAAAACAGTATAGTCTTTTACATTGTTTTTCAGGATTTGCAACTGTGTATCTGGCTGGTGGAGTTTAATGTGTATTTGGCTAAAAGTATTTTAAACTTGGATTCTGTCTGGATAAAGCTGTTTATCCATTTCCTATAAGCTAATCGACCCTGTAAAATTTCATCTTGATTACAGAGACAATTTTTATGTTTTTCCTTCTTTTATTAAAGTTTTCCTCTTTTTTTAGAATCTAATTGATCTTTTGGTTATCTTGTATAAGACTCCAGGGAAGGGGAGTACTCACCAGGGAATTGGTGGGGGGAGAAGGGGGAGAGAAACCTGATCTCTCTGTGTTGTGTTTCAAGGCATTGAAGCACGGTATTCTTTCCTAGTGTCCCCAGGGCGGGAAGAATCTGGGAGGAAGAAAGGAGGGGGGAGGGAAATGGTTTATTCCCCTTTGTTGTGAGACTCAAGGAATCTGAGTCTTGGGGTCCCCCGGGGAGGTTTTGGGGAGACCAGAGCTTATCAGGGGCTCTACCCTAAGTCCTGATTGGTGGCAGTGCTATCGGATCTAAGCTGGTAATTAAGCTTAGAGGATTCATGCTGGTACCCAATATTTTGGATGCTAAGGTCCAGATTTGGGAATTATACCATGACAGTAGAATACAAGTGTGGAAAATTAAAATTATATGAAACTTTATCAGTTACTTAAATTAACTTTATATGACCTGGAGTTCAGTGCCTTGTTTACTTGTGTCTCCCTCTTTATAATAAAGATGAGTTTTCTATACTTGGTCTTGGTAAATTTATTGGTACACTTCTACCTCGATATAACGCTGTCCTTGGGAGCCAAAAAATCTTACCGCGTTATAGGTGAAACCGTGTTATATTGAATTTGCTTTGATCCACCGGAATGCGCAGCCCCGCCCCCTTGGAGCACTGCTTTACCGCATTATATCCAAATTCGTGTTGTATCGGGTGGTGTTATATCAAGATAGCAGTGTATTGCAACAGCAGTTGTGTCCAGGAACTAACAGCAGGTTTATCAGTATTGTATTTGAGAACTGTTTTGTTCATTTACACACAGCAATGTACTGCAACTGTTAAATAGCAGTTTAATGTTTTTTTACTTCAGAAGGAAAATATAGTGTAATTATTGGTGTTAGTGATAAGGTGATATTTCTTTAGATACCAATATAGAAATGATATATTTTTAAATAGATGATCCAGAGCTGTACAATTCAGATCTGAATGTAGATTTGAGGATCTCCAGAGTCTGAGAGGAGTCAGACCCAACATTCCAGTTTAGGTGCATCTGTTTTTTTTAAAAGCTCCGCTGATTCAATTTTTCTATAACAAACTTTTGCAGTACTATCAACTGCATTTAACTTACCTTTAAAGTTTGGGTCAAGTAGCAGTTTGGACCAGCATACCCGGGATCACAGATACACTGTTTTTTCAGGCAGTCTCCATGGCCTCTACAGTTGTCCAAACAACCAGGTCCCAGATAGAAATTGTCAATGGCCCATTGAATATCTGAGAACTTCTGATAGAACCTAAACCTCACTGGACTATACATACAAGAATGAAGAAAAACAGATAAAGATAAAAAGATAACTTTACACAAATGAAAAATGTACACTATATACATACACTTATGAACAGCACTGCACGGAGTAATAAATCATAAGACGCTTTTGTAACAGGAGATATGTTAATTAAAATGTTTCTTTAGGGCATATCATTCCTCTAATTGACACTGAGCATTCCATTTTAACATGTTGTTATTTAAACTATACTAGATTATAACTAAATAACATGCAAATTTCTTGTTTTCATTTTAAAGAAGTTTTATTTTCTTTTAAACCAGAAGGAGATGTTTCATCTGAACTCCAGTATAAATCTTCTGATTTAGGCCCTAATCCTGTGAGTAGTCCCACTGAATACAAATAATATTTATGGCATAAAATCAGACACATTTAGGATCAGGGCCTTTTAATATGATGTCTAGCATTCTGTTGCCCTATGTTTATAGAAAGCCAAATCTCTTCTATTGTTCCTTTGAAAGTGCGTCATCTAGCAAAACTGTATTAAGGAGAAGAGAGAAGCCACAAAGAAACATGAAATCTGATATGGATCTCTTGTTTCTAGGGTGGTATGGGCTGGAGTGCTGCAAAAGCAGATTACTCAGTTGCTGGAAAGGAAGAATTTTTCAGTGCTTTCCAGCAAACTCTTCTGGAGTGGAGCTTTGAAGACAACCTCTTCCAACCCTTTTCTGTAAAAGACAAAGTTGCTGTGACATGAGCACATTGAAAAAAAGAACAGGAAAAAATGGAGCTGGGGGGGATTCTTGAATTTTGGAGGACATCCTAGGAAAAAAAGATGTCAGTAGGAACATAAATACCCAGTCAATCTGAAGAGTGGTTCAATCCTGGAAAGTGACTGTAAATGTTGCATCATAAGAGTCTGTGTTCATTCTGTCTCTGTCATGTTTACTCATTTTACAAGTAAATAGCCCCCCCCTCCCCCAGTTTCTAGCTCTGTAAACTCAACCAAGTATCTTAAACCAAAATTGTGCTCTTTCTGGCTCACCATAAAGATTCAAGTATCAGAGAGGTAGCCGTGTTAGTCTGGATCTGTAAAAGCAGCAAAGAATCCTGTGGCACCTTATAGACTAACAGACGTTTTGTAGCATGAGCTTTCGTGGGTGAATACCCACTTCGTCAGATGGATTCTTTGCTGCTTTTACATAAAGATTCAGTGGGCCAAACTCTGCCCTTAGTTACAGCTGTGCACCTGTATTGCTGAAACACATATGCAATCAGAATCTAGTTAAAAATCCCATTGGTGTTGCACAAGCCAGAATAGAATCCAGCCCGTTCTCACAGAGCAATGTTGGCCCTGGATAGAAAACGGGAGCATAAATGAATAAACCCCTTTTTAAAATCACTCAGCACTTAGGACTCCGAATAGACAAAGAGGCCCCAACTGAGCAAGATTCTTAAGCACATGCCTTACTTTAAGCACACAAATAGTTCTGTTGACATTAATAGGACTACTCAGGTCTTACAATGAGGTCTATGCTTACGTACCTTGCTGAACTGAGACCATGGAACAGATCTTTTGCATAAGGAAGTGTACACATAGCATGGTTTTCAGACTATTTACTCCCCCCTTTAATTCTGCACTGAACCCAAGATACTGTGAGTAGTTGTTTCATACTTACTTGCCCACGAGGTTTTCAGGCAATGAATAAGTTATCCTCTTCCATCCTTTCGTTGCAAAGAAGACAGAGGGCTGTGAAATACTCCCAGAGCATTTTGGATCTGCAGGTAAGCACTGAGGAACTAAATAGCTCCAACTCACGCCAAAGTCAGTGGAATATTGCACATGGACTTGATTCTGTGCAATTTTTTCTGAAGTTTTACATCCAACAGAAATCTAATATACATAAAAGCATATGTAAGTTGGTATTGTAATAGTTCTTACTATCAGTAAAGAACTGGAGGGATGATTACAGTTTAAAGATTTTTCAGCAAGAAAGTTGATTGGAGGTTATGCTTTAAGTTACAGTAGTAACAGTTAGCAGCACTAATATAGCACTTGTCATCCATAAATCTCATTAATCCCAATGTGCAAATAGGGAAACTGAGTCCAAAATCCTACTAAAATCAAGGGACCCTGATCTCATGACTCCCAAGTCTGGTGCATTATCCATCAAATCATGGTACCTCCCATGCAAGCTGCACTCATCCTATTTTTATCCCACTGCAGCAAAAGTTAAGATACTAACATTCCACAGGGGAATGTTGAATAAAGGGTGACATTTCCCTCTTAGTGAAAAGTCCATGACAAGGTGGAAGTTGCCATACCAACTTACAGTGATTCAGTAGCTCCAAATCCTCATTAAAGGAATGTGGAGGGAAAGTGGCTGCTTTTTCAACCCACATGCTGGAACAGTGACCACAAAGGAAGCGTAGCTATATTCTAGCCCTGTAGCCTGTTGGTGGGCTCACCCAACCCCCAAGGAGCAAACAACATGAAGCTCAATTACTCCGACTTTGTGTGGTGACAAGTGAATTATCTGATGTGTAAATTTTGGTTAGTTGTCGCTTCATTAATCATAAATGACAAAACACACTTGGTGTATCCATAACAAATCCCATCGCTGCATCATGTTCTCACACCTACACCATTGGAACCAGAACTCAGGATTATCTTTGTACCCTGTCAATAACATTAACACTGACAGCCTGCTGGTAGGTCACCACTGGAGGGTGACATAATAACAATATGTGAGCAGTGCCACTCCTTTCAGTAGGGGGAAGTGGTGCAGACATCCTGGTCTATGCAACACATATCAGGCTGTTCCTTGTAAATCTGTCCTGCTCTGAGGAAAACAGGCTGTTTTAGTATAATTATGCAGAATATTTAGATTATAAAGATTTTACCTTGAACTGCATAATCCAGCTTTCTGTAGGAGTTAGGTCATGGGTGACCGCATAAACTTCTCTGCCATCATGGCTACCACAGATCATAACACCATCAGGAGAATCACAGAATCTTTCAATTGAGCAATCATCATGGAACAGCCAATGTTCATTTACTTGAAAACAAATATGAAAGTCAATATTGTCAGGGGCGGCTCCAGGTACCAGTGTTCCAAGCACGTGCCTGGGGTGGCAAGCCGCGGAGGGCGCTCTGCTGGCGTCGCAAGTGTGGCAGCCAGGGTATCTTTGGCGGCTTGCCTGTGGAGGGTCCGCTGGTCTCATGGCTTTGGTGGACCTCCCGCAGGTGTGACTGCGGAGGGTCCACTGGTCCTGCAGCTTCAGCGGACCCTCCGTGCTTGGGGTGGCAAAATGTCTAGAGCTGCCCCTGAATATTGTATAACTGCAATATTACCTATAGAAAACAGTAAAGTGTTAACCACTAAAGATGAGCAATGGATTAAGTCTTTAACTATTGTGCAAACTATTTAGTATTGTTCTTTGAAAAATTCCAGAGTACTTTAGTATCCACCATTCCCATATATCTATACTTAACATTCAGAACAGCCCATGCTATTCTCTTACCATAAACCTCTCCATATAATTCTCAATGCATAAGAATTAAGGACCTGAGAATTGCTCACAATGTTTTGCAATTATGTGGCATACATGACATTGTTGTCTTATTATATAATAATACAGTACTAAATAATATTCTCTTCTTAAAACAAAGTGAAGATCCTGCAATTGACTCTGTGTGGGCAAACCCCTGTAAGTTGAATTGAAATCTGTGAATGCAGAAGTCTGCAAATGTGGAGTCAGTTGCAGAATCAGAGCACGTGTGACCAAAGCAATACCACAGTATCTTCAACTAATTAGTCCCACTAGCATGCACAAATATTTTCTTATTTATATTTTACTAGCTGTAACTCAACAACTTAATCCCCTGGGTAAGTATTTTAAAAATCGTTGCTAGCAAATGTTTGCAAAATAGGAAACAAATACTCAGTGTAGGAAATCCTTTTAGAATAATGTGGCATTCAGTCAAATAATATTTGTTCCTGGAAACAATAACAGAAAATTCTGCTGTGCTACATGGTGCAGAAATCAGAAAAAAAATCTAGACAATTCTTTTTCTTTGCAGAGAAATGTCTCATAAGTGATTTCACTAGTAAGAAACCATTTTGTATAAAATATTGGTTATTTGAAAAACTGACTGCAAGATTTCTTTAAAATTTGTATTTCCTCCACGCCACATTTACTTCCCCCTTTCCCTCCACGCACAGTTTGTAGATTTAAAAGCAGTTTGTTAAATGTTGTTGCCATCATGGCTACCACAGATCATAACACCATCAGGAGAATCACAGAATCTTTCAATTGAGCAATCATCATGGAACAGCCAATGTTCATTCACTTGAAAACAAATATGAAAGTCAATATTGTCAGGGGCGGCTCCAGGCACCAGCGTTCCAAGCGCGTGCTTGGGGTGGCAAGCCGCGGGGGGCACTCTGACATCCATTGTGGTGAGACCAACAAAATCAGATTTAGAAGTAGCTGTACTGACTTCTTGCTCTTTAGGTCTGATCAATATCAAATTTTTACCTGTCGTTTTGTCTTCTGTAAACATATCAAAAGCGATCCTCCCAATGGGTCCTGCATCTGCAGGAGAGCGTTCGTGTTGTGGGAGTGGAGCACTGCTGAAAGTGTCTAACATCACTGTCCTCTGATCAGCAGAGCCAGATATCAGCACATTGTCAATAGCCCAGTCATTCTGATCTAAACCGTCATGTTTAGGTTGCCACCAGCGGAAACGGGTTCCGAGAGCTTTGGCCTCATAAGGGAGGAGAATGTTTACAAAGCTAAAATGTAATAATGGAGATAAGTCATGTGACAGCCACATTTTAATCTCTTGAATTTTGAAAAGAAAAAACAAAGTTTTAAATAAGTAGTTGAATGGGGCTTTTAAACAACGCTGGGCCAGATTCTTTGACCAAATCCATCCTATTTGCCCTAGGGTGCAAAGGGGCGGAATCTAACCCTAGCTCTCCCTGCTGGAGATTTCCTCACTGTAGGAGACTCCTCAATGGACCCAGAGCCTTTAAGACTGGTTCTTATTTCATTGTCCCAGCAGTATGTGGCACAGGCGGTGTATTATGAGTGGAAAGGGACAGCGAAGAAGAGTAGCCAGAGTATGGTGTGTACTGGGTATGCTTAAGTGGACAGTCCCTTTAGGGAACACTGCCAGTAATGCAGGTTTAGCCTAGCCCCATGGCTGCTCTAACTTGCTCCAGAGCCAGGCAGAGAATCAGGGAGTCATAACCATTTCAAGAAATTATATGCTGAAATGGAATCAAGATATTAATTTGATGTTAATGTTAATCAAGATGTTTATTTTCAAGCTGGAGACATTGATCATATAACAATGTTTTATTGCAATTACCTTATTTCCTTTATAGCAAAGGACTAATGCAGACCTGGGTTAAAATGGCATTGATTCCTTGTAGTATTAGGAAGTAATTCATTAGTGCACAGAAGGCCAGTCCATCATTTAAGTCCCACTTCAGCATTAAAATAAGACTTAAATGTTTAGACAACAGATCTGCTTTGTGCTTTAGCAAATCAGAAATCAGAAGATAAATAAATGTATGTTAAAAATAGTATAGACTTTTATAAATCAAATTAACTCTTCTGACTAGCTATAGTTTTACTTTAACATTTACTGGTGAATAATGGTCAACCATGCACCAGTGTAACTGGCCGTCACACACTTGATCTTATTAAATGGATGGTATACTCCTTTAATGTTTGAAGCCCAATCCTGCCAACACTTACACACATGCCTATCTGTAAACACACAAGTTAATCAGGTATATAAATGTTTGCAAGATTATTTACACACAGCAATATTAGCAATCGGGGCAGATTCTTTATGAAAAATCCAAAAGAACGAATTAGTAGAAGTATATATTTACAAACCCAGGTTTGCTGAACTGGTCATAGAAAATTTCCATTAAGAGGTTCCAAGTAATGCCACCATTCACAGAGTATTCCAGGAGAACTCCTTGGTTCCGATTGTTAGGAGTTATCAGACATCCATACATGAAATAAAACTGGATGAATTCTGCATTAGTCAAGTTTAAATCCACTGTCACTAATAAACGGCTGCATCCCTAAAAAAAAAGAAAAGAAAACATATTTTTGTTGGTGCGGCTGTTCAGTTAAGATAATTCCTGGGCTGTGATACTTTCAATGAATATATTTCTGAAAAATACATTTAATTATTTCATTACTCAGTTGTTTTATGGGAATTAAGTGGCATTTTAAAAGGCCAATCCTCTTAATGGGAAGGCTCCATAACACTGAACCAAAATAATTACAGAATCAGAGGACCATAGAAATGTAATACTGGAAGGGACCTTGACAGGACATCCACTTCCCTGCACAGAGGTAGGACTAAGGCCTTGGCTACACTCAGGGGAAATTTGATGTAAGCTATGCAATTTGAGTGATGTGCAGGGCCGGCTCCAGGCCACAGTGCGCCAAGCGCGTGCTTGGGGTGGCATGCCGCGGGGGGTGCTCTGCTGGTTGCTGGGAGGGTGGCAGGTGGTTCTGGTGGACCTCCTGCAGGCGTGGCTCCGGACGGTCCGCTGGTCCCTTGGCTCTGGTGTACCTCCCGTAGACACGCCTGCGGTAGCTCCACCAGAGCCGTGGGACCAGCAGACCGTCCGCAGAAATGCCTGTGGGAGGTCCACCGGAGCCGCAGGACCGGCGAGCGGCAGAGTGCCCCACACGGCGTGCTGTCGTGCTTGGGGAGGTGAAATTGCTAGAGCCGGCTCTGGTGACGTGAATAGAGTAACTCAAATCGACCTAGCTTAGATCTACTTAGATCTACTTACTGCGGGGTCCACACTATGCGATGTCGACTCCCCCACTCTTCTCGATCAAGTCAAGTACAGGAGCTGACGGGAGAGTGATCTGCAGTCGATTTAGTGGGTGAAGACCCACTAAATTGACCGTTGATGCATCAATCACTGTTCGTTGATCCCCCCGGTAAGTGTAGGCAAGCCCCAAATATTATCTAGACCATCTCTGACAGGTGTTTGTCTAGCCTGTTCTAACCTGTGGATGAATGTAATTTGTTCCAGTGCTTAATTACCCTTATAGTTACTGAGTTTTTCCTTATTTTAACCTAAATCTCCTTTGCTGCAATTTAAGTCTACTACTTCTTGTCTTGTCCTCAGGGGATAAGTAGAACAATTTATCGCCCTCCTTTTTATACCAGTATTTTATGTGCTTGAACACTGTTATCATGTCCCCTCTCAATCTTCTCTTCTCCAGTCTAAACATATCTAATTTTTTCAATCTTCCCTTATAGGTCATGTTTTCCTGACCTTTAATCATTTTTGTTGCTCTCCTATGGACTTTCTCCAATTTGTCTCTCTTTTAAAATGTAAACGATTATTTACAATTTAATAATTTTGCCAGAGAAATGGAACATACCATATCCTTTTTTTATCACAAGTGTCATATGTAAGATTTTTTTTAACTTGTGAAGGAGATCTAACTTTATGTACATACACACAGAGCAAAATTTTGCACCTGCAGCTTTGCATGTCTAACTAACTGAACTGCAGGCTGCAAAGGTTGTTAGATGCCATCTCTCTATTTACTTATACCCAGAACTGATTGTGGCTGAAAAACTTCAGGCAAGAAAATTAGAGATCAGTTTGAGACTCTTAGAAAATTAGGACCATAATGTCATTCATTGCTCTTTTAAAACAAAAATGGTTTTGCTTTAGATCAGTAATTCTTAATTAGTTAATATTGTCAAAGCTCTATGGACATGAAAAGGGCTAGACTACATACTGATAAATGGACTAATTCTACCTTGTAAAAGCTTTAAAATATTACGAGTCTACAGTTCAGTTTGAAGTCCTATGTAACACCACAATAATTAATGCTAAAACAGAATAGTTAATGACCTGATCTGCAAACTTAATTTCAATTAATTTCCATTTTGAAAGATGTGCACTGTGGATTTACTGTCACAAATTGCTATCTATATTTATATGTTTACAATATTCAGGATCCACTGTATCTTTCTTTTCTTAAATCTAGATTACAAAAATCCTTATCCCCATCTTTTCAACACTGGCTGGAATAAAACACTTCAACTAACACAAAAGTCAGTCTGGTGTGTGTAGACCCTCAGGAGACAGAACAATTTTAATAGATTATTTTTACACCTTCTCTAATACAACTGTATTTTATGAATCACTCAGGCTGCCCGGTGCATTCATGTGGTGTCAACTAACTCTTAATGGGAAAAGGCAGTGAAAAGTTACTGCTTTCTGTTTTTAGAAAATAATATAGGTCTGAGACTCAGTTCTAAATATACATTAAATAGCCCCCAAAACAAGTATGTTTAGACTTTTTTAAAGCTATATTAATATGTACATGCAGCCTAGATAGTAGCAGCACCAGACCCTGTACAAATTATTTTTGCCAGAAGTACAAATAATCTGTATGAGCAGGCCATTGGTGAATGAGTGGATACAAACACTTCAATACCATGGACTGTGCCTTGGTCTGTAGGCTCAATTCTGGAGCTGCCCTCTACAGCTTGTTTCAAAGAGCCTGCACATTGACCTCTCCTTGGGTGCTGGAGATGGGATGAGCTGAAAGAGATGTATCCAGTTCTCCGTAGTGTTTCTGGCAGGCACCAGTACAGAGTCTGCCAGAACTTGATCCCCATCAAGGAAGTAAATATATGTTTTACATTTATTTCTAATACCTTTTTTAGGTTACTGATTTATTCAGTTTTCTAAATTAATCACATCAAAGAGTTAACCGCAGAGTTAAACACCAACCCCGCTGAAATGAAGAGCCATTCCTGATGCCACAGCTCCACAGACTGTGCTCAGTTTCCCTCCATTTACTGTTAGCCAGTTCTGATTAGATGGAGCTCGATTGAAGTTGTCTTTAAGTTGTGTTGGAAGGGATGCCTCTGGCTCATCACAGTAGAGCCCACCCCAGTGTTCATCACAGCTGCAAAGACAACAAACGCAGAGTAAACTCATTTGGAAATGTTTTCTACACCAAGACTTAAAATCATTTTATTCCAGCCCAGGGGAGCAAGAGGCCATTTGTCTCACCTACAAGCACATGCTTGGAGGAGTCGCCCTGCTGTTTCTTTCTGAAGCTGTTACTGTTTAACAGGATATGTTAATTGTGTAAAGACCTGCATGCGCACGGTTTAAATTCAAGCTGATAATACACCAGGTACATACAACATGTCTAACACCAAGCTTTAGCATTAAAAGAAACGGTATTTTGGTAGACAAATCTAATCATGATAGCATGCCAAGCCTAAGCAAATAAGTTTAACCATCTTTTGGTGCTAGAACTGTATATGGACGGGAAGCAGAAGCAGCAGACAGCACATCTCTCAGCCTGCACTGCTTCCTGCAGCCCTCATTGTCCTGGAGTGGCAAACTGAGGCCTGTGGAAGCCGCGATCGGCCGAACCTGTGGACGTGTCAGGTAAACAAACTGGCCCAGCCCGCCAGGGTGCTTACTCTGGCGGGCTGCATGCCAAAGGTTGCCAATCCCTGACCTAGAGGATAGAACAGCTTGTACACTGCCTTTGGGCAACAGGGAGCTGGGGGAAGGATTAGCACCATCTCTGTCTAAATTCTCTAAACCACATTGTAATCAGCATGGGCATGTATCTCTAAGGAAAATCTGGCCCGCAGGAAGTCGGAGGGGATTCACTCACACACTCCAACATGTCCATCTATCCCTCCTCTTAGAATTTTATTTCCCAAGTGATGCTGGTGCCGCTCTCTGTTTCAAAGAAGAAATTCTGCTTTTATTTCAAAATAATACCTCTTCCAAGCAATTTCCTTGAAATCACACACTAAAATGGGAATGAAAAATCTACAGCACTACCTACCAGAGGGAAACAGCTATACTTACACACAGTTCCCTTGTGTGCACCTCCCATGGCCACTGCACATATCTATACAGCCATCGCCAATGTAGACATTGTCTATAGCCCATGTTTGCTGCTTGTCAAATGGAGCGGGCTGGTGCCAGCGGAAACGAGTTGCTTGAGACCTTTGGGAAAGCAAAAAAAAAATACAAAGGTAACTCTTCCAGCTGTGCTAAACCCTATTTTGATTAAAAGGAAATACGACTGTATGTTCACCCAAACCTGGACCATATTTATAAAGATGATTTATTTACTAACTGAACAAACAAGGGCTGGCTCAAGTGAATTACTGAGCCACTTAATAGGGCCCTCTGCTTGTAAGGCCAAATGTTCACTATGTAGCTTCTCTTCTCACCCTTGCAAAGCTGCTTTTCTGTGCCTGGAGGACAAAGGGAATTAGTCCCAAAGAAACAATGAGATGATACAGCTCATCATAATGAGCAATGGTCTCATGACACCCGCTGTCTAATCACTGTCAAGTTTTTCTGTGCATTACAGCAGAGGGGAGATTTAAGGAGGGGTCTGAAGGAGAATAATGAGGAGGATGTTTATAGGGAGCTCATCCCATGCATAAGGCACAGCATGACAAAGTATGAAGATGCTTGCTGAAAATTTTTAAAATGGGCAATCAAGATAGGCATCATTAGAGGAATAAAGGTGGGGGTCAATGTATCAAGAGCACCTTAAAGACAAAAGGTACAGCAGGGATAGGCCACAAAGGTCCTTAAAAATAAAGACAAGTAGTTTGAGTTTAATTCAGTATAGAAGGGGGAGAAAATGGAGGTATGACATGGCCGAAGGGATACGCAAAGAATTTCACACTGAAACTGTAGCCAGTTCCTGGCGGAGTGGGGTCCTGTATGCTGTAGGTTTAGCAGTATTGTCTGAACTGTCCAAACCAAAATGCCAAATACAAACAATCTTGACTTTGAGAGAAGTCTGGATCTAGATCCACATCAAGAGGAAAATTGTATTCCCACTGAAGGCAATGAGAGGGCTAGGATTTCGTCCTTAGTTAGGCAGAGCCTGCTTGAAAGTGATCTGAACACAAGGTGCATGCTAAAAAATAGACATTTTTTGTGACTTCTCATCAGTGTAGTTTCCAAACTGATTTAGTATATGTTTTGCTGTACTTAGGCAGTAGATGGCAGCATCAAACTACATGTTGCTTTACTCTGAGCACAAAAATAAACCACCTATTACCAAGTAACAGAAGAAGGTTTGTGCAGAAGAAAAATAATTCTTTTTTGGCTGGGTCAGTGATTGATATCAGTTTTACCCTAACTTTTAAAAGAAAATAATTAAACATTTTACTGGGAACTGGTACTGATAATTTCCCAGTTCAAAAATTAAATAAATTTAGTTTCAGAGTTTCTGAATTCACCAATATCAATCTGGAGCTTGTAGAGGATGACTCAATGTGGAGTTATCAAGGTCTCATGAATCATAATCAATATACTCTTGAAATCATCCACAATTCCAGAAAATTGTCTATTCTGTTTCCAATCTACAGTTCTGTCTGATATTCATTAAATCTAAGATAAAGGCTGTTTTATTTTCCTACTCTTCCATTTTTAGGTACAATCCCTTATCTATGAAGAAATGCTTTTTTTATACATACAAGAAAATGTTTTATTTCTCTGAATCTCTACTATTTTAAACGTCTTTATATTAGTTATTTAATAGCTTGTTGTAATATATGTGGTGGGACTGGAAAAGAATTAGATAATCCAAAACAGTTACTCTCTCATGAGTAAACTCATAACGTTCAGAGGTTTTAACTACTGCGATGATCTCTAATTTAGACCCAACATGGGTGAGCTAATCTGTGAGGTTTCTCTGAGAAAGCCCATGTAGAATGTTTGAGTTTCTTCTTCTTTTTTTTAATCATGAGGAAGATCTTGTGAAAAAAACACAAACCCTGAGTCTCAGGTTTGGCGACTTCTATGACTTTTTATGGAATCTAGCAAGTGAATGGTTCTCCTGGGAGAACCTTTATATTTTGATTTACATTTTAAAATCAAATCTGAGAAATAAGAAATAACTATTCACAGTCTCATCTAGGCCACAAGTTACGTAGCACTCTGGAGTATATAAACCCCAGAAGGCCCCATATGGATACTGTGCTCTAGGCCAAATTATTGGATAGACTGACTGGCAAGTTGCATAAAATGCCCAGAAAAATGAGCTATTAAACCACTGGGAGGAGCAAAGCAGCGCAAAGAACAGAGTGCTTTTGTAAATGAGATGCCTCACCCTCCTAGCAGTACTAGTTCCTATTCTAAATCCCAGACCCTCTTCCTCCTGGGATCCTAGGGCTGTAATAACCCTTCTCTCACCCAACCCTTGTCTTAAATAATAAAGACAACTTTGTGGTGTGTGATTGTGGTGGGAGGTCTCCTACCACTGACTGTAGCATATGGCAAGAGGCAAAGCTATTGGTCTAAGCGGAGCAATGGTAGCTGTGGGGTCAGTCAAAGAGAGTCTGACTTAATCCTAGGGTTCTTTTCAGATCCAGATTACATTGGGTTGGAATGTCCATGGAACCCATTATCTTGATTCAACCCCTGAGAACCCTTTTCTCCAAAAAAAAAAAAAAAAAAAAAAAGATGTGAACTTTAAACATTTAACAATGTTGCCAATTAATTACGCAAAATATATATGTAAAGCAATAGAAACGGTTTGCCAGACTAGATGAGGCCAACAGACAGTGAGATATACAAATAATACTGCCTTATGAATTGTGACAAAGTTCCTCCTCTACCTTGGTGGGTCCTGCACTTCTTGGCAGATTTGCTCACCTCAGTGATCTTCCCCACAGTCTGGGTCAACTCCTCCTGTGTCTGATCAGGAGTTGGGAGGTTTAGGGGGAACCCGGGCCGCCCTCTACTCCAGGTTCCAGCCCAGGCCCTGTGGATCGCAGCTGTCTATAGTACCTCCTGTAACAGCTGCATGACAGTTACAACCCTGGGCTACTTCCCCATGGCCTCCTCCAAACACCTTCTTTATCCTCACCACAGGATCTTCCTCCTGATGTCTGATAATGCTTGTCTCCTAAATCCTCCAGCAGTACACGCTCTCACTCTCAGCTCCTTGCCTTCATGCTCCCAGCTCCCCTCCCACTCAACTCCTTCTCCTCTGCTCCTCCTTGCCTGACTGGAGTGAGCTCCTTTCAAACCCAGGTGCCCTGATTAAGACATGCCTGATTTGGCTGCAGGTGTTCTAATTAAAGTAGCTATCTCCACTGCCTTCTAGAAAGGTCTTAATTGGCTCCAGGTGCCTTGATTAACCTGGAGCAACTGCCATTTGGTTACCATGGTCCTAGGGATTTGTTAAGCCTGGGGCTAACATACCTGTTTCTCAGTACTTTACAGTAGCCATCTGGCCTTGCCCCATCACAGAATATACTTAAAGACACTGGATGCCTCAGTTGGTTAATAATAGGACGTGGAGTTTTTCAGTAGTTTGCTAGTTCTAATCCAGGTTAGGGTAAGCAAAAGTGATGTAATTCCTGGTAAACAGAGGTCCATGTGACACAAACCACACCTGGGATTATGGCAATCTTCACAGCAATCTTATCAGACACAGTAAAAATGAAATAAAATCAGAGTCTAAACTACCCTCTTGCACCTAGCTGGGCCTTTCACATCTAAGTTGAAGTATGTTGGCAGGGCATTGTGAGGAAACTTGTTCTGACATTGCCCTGCTGTACCTTTTCTGTGAACAGATAGAGAACTTCAGTCTCTAGCATTGTCAGCACAGAACATCTTCTTTCACACATGAAATTCAACCCGAAAGTGAAAACAAGTTTTTTTTTTTTAAAGAATGTACTAAAAGGAAGTAAAGGTGATAATAGGACTTTTTGAAAACAATGAACAATATGTGAAAGCAGAATCATATGTGACAAGTACAACAGAAAAACAAGAAGCATCAAAATATTACTTAAAAATATAAATTTGCAGCCAATAACAGCAAGTACAGGAAGCAGGTGGGGATTTAGACAATAGAATTAACCAACCTCCTCCAAAACCACTGCTGGTAGCATAGAGCTACGGAATGTAGTGACGGTAACCATAACATTGCAATTCTTATCAAGTCCAAACTGAGAGAGGAGCTTCTTAAATCATGGATATATTTAATCTACTAAAGACCACATTATGCCTAGCTGCCCGCTGGGTGCACTAAGGGCCCAAAGTAGCCTCCTCCTCTCTTGCTGGGGATAAGTGCATTTGCTGTGCCTTCCAGAGCATAGGAATTACTGCAGTCTAGCACCTTTTGGGGCACAAAACACCCCAGAGAGGATGGGGAGAAGTCAGGGTCAGGGCTCCACCTCACCCTCAACACTGAGCAGTGGAGGTGTCTGGCCCTGAAGGGGATTGGGCTGGGGGGCAGGAAGAGTAGTGCAATACACACCAAAGGGATGTCACCAAGGGCATGTTCCCATGAGGGCCAAAGGACAGAGTGATTCTGCCTATTGCTGCATATCTGCATATTGCTCTCTCCTTCTCAAATTGGACCTCTGCCATGCTCGCACTACAGGGACAAATGGATGGATACCGTAGAGAGGAGAGATGTGTGAGAGTCAATTGTCTTTTGTCTGCTCCCATCAATCCTGGTTATTTAAAATATGCTAAGCAGGAAAGCTAACCTCCTCATTTCTAAATAACTGGTAAATGCACTTAGTCATTCTGTACTTCTTACTCAGAGCATAATGGCATTTTCATTTGCTCATCTGTATAACTACTGTACACACAATTAGCTCAAAAATGGCAATACATTTTAGTTCAAAATTGTATTAAAGTAGGTCTTGTCAGATATTTGTGCACTAAGATTTTCTCTATTCGGTATGTAGCTACCTAGTATAATGAGGCAGGGGCAAAGTAATCCTGGTCCATTTGTTGAATGTGTCTGATACCAGAATCCTTTGGAGATGGTACTTGTTGCATTCTACGTTACTAGGCAGGCAGTCTTGCAGTACTGGGTGCCATGTCAATCCGAGATTCACTGAATATTCCAGCTCAATAGCTAAAAATTGAAAGATAATAAATTAGTTAATATAGAAACTTGTATGCTTAAGTGAATATGTTGTACCAAACGGGTGACCACAGAAGACTTCATTGCTGTCCCTATATTTATCTTGACAACTCAGAAGTTTACAGTTGCAACAGGGGAAGTTTCCAGATTCTCTGACACCAAAAACACAGGCTTGCTCTTGAGCTAAAGAGGAACCTCTGTTAACTGGTAGCATTACAGGACCTATGACACACAGTTGAGCAGTTCTGATTCTACCCAGTAGAAGCCAGAAGAGCATCTCTACACTAGCCACTTCATTAGAATATCTTACATGAAACTCTTTTTAACTGAGTTTTTCACCTAGTGATGTTGTTTTCAGTTATATATTTCATTATCTAGCCATATCAAATTGACAAATACATTCAAATACAGCAAAAATCAGCAATTAAACTTATTTTAAGCTTATTGCTTATAAACTTTCATAATAAAAATAATGGGTAATCAAACTGGATAAAAACTTCAATTTATTCCCTCATAATGTCTGCAAAAAAGTTTAAGTAACAATAAGCACAGACCATAAACTTTAAATAAATGTTCCAGCTGCCAGGCATTCTGGCTGTATGGAACACTGAGTGATTGGTGGTTACAGTTACATTAGTGATAATTCTGCTTATCTTTTTTGATTCTGCTTCCCTTAATAATCCTGAATAACCCTCAATCACACAATCAGTCCCACTCAATGTCTGAGCTCAGAACTGACCATTATATAAATAAAAGGATAAGTTGGCACAAGTAGTTTTTAACATTAATTTTTCATCAAAATGAAGTCCTTCCTCTATCAGGACTAGAAGCACATAATTAGCTAGTGTCCTGCCTAACTGGATATTCAATTAAATAAAGTTAAGGGCAAAACAATAAAACAAAGGAAATTCTTACCTGGCAAGAAATAACTAATCTGTCAAAACACTCTTACTCTTAATGGGGATGACCTAAGGGATGCTGTAGTGGCTTTAACACCATATGGAACAAAATTATTATGCATGGGGCAGTAGCTAATTTCCAGGTTTAAATATCTTGATTACTTCCATAAATTTCAGAATAACAAAATCAGCTAATCTACTTTAGGGATTTACTGGAAATCCAGTCTCCGTTTTTATGCAAAATCCCACAGGAATTGCCAGAAGCTCAATGAAATTATATATATTACATTAAAAAAATGAAATTAAAAGAATGTTATGTAGGTTGCAAAGTCAAACACACAAAAGTTATGAAATGCCAGTATTTAATTCTTTGTTGTGCATACGCATTATGACACAGTTTTTAATTATGTAGTCACACTATTTTTTCCATAGGAGCCATACCTCATTCACTGCATAGAATTATACAGGTATGAAACCTCTAAAACATGTTCAGGATTTCATGTAAATGATGATAATAAAAAACCCTTTGTGCCTGATTATGATCTAATTTGCATCAGGTTTATATCACTGTATTCCTGATTTATATTGGTGCAAGTGAGATCAGAATTATGACGTTCTCTGCATTTGCACTAAGCACATCATTTTTAAGCATAGTCTATTGTGCAATTGTGGAGGATGTGAAGCTATGAAACAAGAGATTTATGCTGGAAACATCAAGTTACTTGGCATTAGACATGTATTATCTAGAGTTGAGAGCAATGTTACCACAAGGAATGGATGTGCTGAACTATTAGACTGCATCTACATTTGGGATTTATTAACCTGTCTAAATGAATTAAACTGAAACTTGAATTCTTATAAACTACATCTTAAATGCTTGTAAAGCACACAAGGAAAAAAATCAGTGCATACAATCATGCACATTCCAAACCTTTTGGGTTGTCTCAGCCTCCAGACACCAACAATAAATGCTGAAGTTGCAATTTCCTTACAGAAAACTATTTTCCCTGTTTTTTTCTGTACTTTAGTATAGTAGACAGCTGAAACAGAAAATAAGTAGCAATATTTTCCTATATAAAAGGAAAACAGAAAGTATATGATTTATGAAGAAGACCTCACCATAACAGGAGTCAGTGACAGAGCAGGACGCTGCAAAGTCTATTTGTATGAAAGAGTCCTCATTAACCACAATATCAGTGGTTACAACATAACGGGTGCTAGCTTTCTCGATGAAAACCAGTGCATTCCCAATAGAACCACAGACTGGCATCTTTGTTCCACCTGGATGGAGAAGCCACTTTCTGCTATCCAGTGTGGTAAAATCATCTTCTATTACTGTGTTACCAGAAATATTTCCACCAATAAGAATCTGAAACATGAAAATAGGGGTTTGTTTACTTTATGTAAAGAAAATATAAAGTTCAGAAGTTTTTACAGACTCATAGGACTTTCATAGAATCCTAGAGCTGGAACATAAGAACAGCCATACTTGGTCAGACCAAAGGTCCATCTAGTTCAGTATCCTGTCTTCTGACAGTGGACAATGTCAGATGCTTCAGAGAGAATGAACAGAACAGACAATCATTGAATGAACCATCCCCGTCATTCACTCCCAGATTCTGCCCATCAGAGGCTAGGGACATCTAAGTCAGTGGCTCTCAATGAAGGGTCCGGGACCCCCTTGGGGACCGTGGGTAGGTTTCAGGAGGGCCATCAAGCAGGGGCAGCATTAGACTTGCTGGGGCCCAGGGTAGAAAGTTGAAGCCCCACTGCATGGGGCTGAAGTCCAGGGCCCTGAGCCCTGCCACCTGGGGCTGAAGCCAAAGCTGAGCAATGTAGCTTTGGTATGGGGACCTAAGCATGCTGGGGGCCCTCAGAAAGAAAAAGGTTGAGAACCTCTGACCTAGAGAATAGGGTTGCATCCCTGACTCTCTGGCTAATAGCCATTAATAGACCGATCTTCCAGGAAATTATCTAATTCTTTTTTGAACCCAGTTCTAGTTTTGGCCTTCACAACATCCCATGGCAAAGAGTTCCACAGGTTGACTGTGTGTTGCGTGAAGAAGTATTTCCTTTTGTTTGTTTTAGACCTGCTCCCTATTAATTTCCATGGGTGACCCCTGATTCTTGTGTTATGGGAAGGAGTAAATAACACTTCCTTATTTACTTTCTCCACACTAGTTATGATTTTATAGACCTCTATCATCTCTCATCCAAGCTGAAAAGTCCCAGTCTTTTTAATCTCACCTTGCATGGAAGCTGTTCCATACCTTTAATCATTTTTTTGGTCCTTCTTTGTACCTTTTCAAATTCTAATATATTTTTTTAGAGATGGTGCAACCAGAACTGCACGCAGTATTCAAGATATGGGTCTACCATGGATTTGTATAGTGGCATTATGATATTTTCTGTCTTATTATCTATCCGTTTCCTAATGGTTCCTAACTTTGCTGCAGCACATTTAGCAGATGTTTTCAGAGAACTATCCACAATGACTCCAAGATCTCTTTCTTGAGTGGTAACAGCTGATTTAGAACCCATCATTTTGTATGTATAGCTGGGATTATGTTTTCCAATGGACATTAATTTGCACTGGTCAACTCTGAATTTCATCTGCCATTTTGTTGCCCAGTCACCTAGTTTTGTGAGATCCCTTTGTAGCTCTTCGCAGTCTGCTTTGGACTTAACTCTCTTGATAGTCTAGTCCATGCTCTGCTAGTATAGGATTATTCTATATTCCCCAGTGCTTGATTTTATCTGAATTTTCCAAAAAGGGATAGAAATTTACATTGTACAGACAGGTTATGGGAAAAGGGAGTAACTCAAAGGAGTCTATGCTGAAAAAGTACCCATGCAAAAGGAGGAGAGGAAAAAAATAAATGCAGACATAGGGCTTGATCTTGTAAACACTTGCACACATGGGTAACTATATTCATATGAATAGTCCACTGAACTACTGACTCATGAAGTAAAATTACTCACATGCGTAAGTATCTGCAGGGTCATGCCCACAGCAATTATTTTCTTGTTAACTGTTTAAGTGCAGTACAACTTTATGCATTTTGATTGGAATTCTGACTCTTCTGAAGTCATTGGGAGTTCTGTCATTGATTTCAGTAGGGTCAGGATTTCACCGTTGGTTTCCAGTCAACATGAAATTCATTATTTATCTTTTTTTCTGAATTCAGTTTAAAATTGTGTGTTCTGACAATGGTTAAATAATTGTGAGGACCTAGGAATTAAAAGTTGTTCTCTCCTTTAAAGGAAGGAAAGGAAAGAAGTTTTGCAATATTGATATTTGAGAAGGCTGAAAATTCAGTATCTGGGAATTTCAGAGATGGCCTGAGCTAACAATGATAAAAAATGTACACAAATATTTTACAATATTGGCCCCAAACAATGCAATAACATAACTGTTAGACGTAGAGCCAGAGTCTCCTCCACTTACACTTGTTTTACATGACTGTGACACCAGTGACTTTAGGAGAGTTACTCCAGATTTATACCAATGTTCATGTAAAGAATATTTTTGATACCTAGTGTAGAATAATGTATAGAGGGAAACCCCAATCCTGAATACTCCCAAACTTTCAATATGCTCAGAATTGGAAGATGGATCCAGATCTAAGTTTTGCAAGTAGCTCATCTCTTTATGTGCCAAACCAAACTTCTACCTGCACCTCTTGATTTTCTGAGTTTCCCAGGTTAGATCCAGATATGTATTTTCCACATAAAGCCCATCTCTAATCTTCACCTGTTTTTTTTTTACAAGTTGACATTATCCATATGTCAAAGCCCTATCTAATTCTGATATGGATATCCTCAGCCAACACAAGAGCTGCATATTAGAAACAAAAAAGCTCTTACATATTAAGTTTGATCAACAATTTTGCTGTATTTCTGTCTTTCGGAAATATCATCCTAAAGATTTTCTAGGTACAGCTGGTAAAGGAACAGATATAAAACACAGTGGAAATATTAAGATTGATGGCAATGTGAGGTAATACTGTAAAGCACAAAAGATTAATTACCTGATCAATTACCCATGGGCTGTAAAAATGCCCATTCTCAGATGGTTGCCACCAGCGGAGACGAGTGGAGCTGGAACGGGCCTTCAAGGGAATTTCCAGAGCGATATATCGGCCTACATTGCTTGAATTGCTGAAGAGGAATTCCTGCAGCAGGCTCCATGTGAGGCCCCCATTGAGTGAATACTGCAAAAGCACAGGTTGGCTTCTGGGGTCTGGAACCCCCTTACCGCATCCCAGTCTCATGAAGAACTGCACAAATCTAACACCGGTAACAATTACTGTAAAACATTTCTTCATAGAAAACTCTGTATAATCAGTTAAGGACTAGAGGGAACTCAGCACTCGTCCAATCAGTTTTGGTTTTTATTGCAGGGGATAATATTTAACAAATATTCTAATTACAGAGACAGTGTCTGTACATACAAAAATATCTGCCAGCTCCTCCATAAAGCAAATGGTCACATTTTTTGTTTCTTTTCTAGTATTCTTGGTAGAAGGAAGACTCCACTTTAGGAGAGATCTAGTGTTTCCCTCTCCACAGGTCATAGAGACTAAAGCAGACAGTAGTGGTGGTGATACATTTGATTTGTGTGTGGAGAGGTGCTAGGTATATGGAGTTAAACAAAGCTATTCATTTCTGTGCAAAACTGATATTTTTGCAAATATCAGCAAATTTGACCCAGAGTGAAATTTTACCCTTTCAGCCTGTTGGCATGGAGTTTAATGGTCAAAATAGCAGCCCATGGCCCTAGGGAGAGAGCATGATTTTTTTTATGCATTTGCTCTATGGCAAAAATTCACCAAGTCTTGTTACTTTGACAAAAACAGAGAAAAACTGGCAGTGAAAACAAAGAATGTATAACTTCCGAGCTGATGAAAAAAGGGATGTTTTTGTTCATTTAGTCAGATATGAAAATTTAGTCTAAAAGTCACACTGCTTTAAATATACTGGGGGAAATCCTTGTCTCTTTGAAGTCAAAAGCAAAACTCCCATTGACCTCAATGGGTACAGTATTTCAAGCACATTCTAATGACCTGTATGAAATTAGTATGAAATTAGGGAATCCTTCCTTTTGAGGTACCACAGCGATGTTTGAACAGGTACATCAACTCCATGTAGTACCCCAAGAATTGCTGAGGACTGATTCAGTTATGATCCTATAATATTTTATATTAATTAATCCACACTATCATGCTCCATCTCTTACTGTTTTGTTTCGTAGAGTTTCAGGTTTTTTGGTACCCATGTAAAATGAGATATATGCACATTAACTTTTTTAGCATATGGAATTTAACTTCTGGAGATAGGATACTGAGCTACGTGGATTGTTGATTTGATCTTGCATGGCAATTTCTACAGTTCCTAACTGCTGTGTATCGTAGGCTAGCACAGCCAGAATTACCAGTCTATTTTTTTCAGAGAATCCCTCATGAGAAAGTACATGGCTTTTAGCATGGTTACTGACCCCACTGCTCCTACGTTTACACTCGATATTCCTTTTATAAGATCTATTGGTGATTCCCAATCTCAGAGGGCAAAATTAATGCCTGACTTCAGAGGACACAGAACCTAATGACTTCAGTGGGACTTGGCTCAGTTATATCAGGGATGAATTTGGTCCAGAGTTTAGCAGGAGGCCTAAGAAGCTAACCTGGAAATTAATTAACTACAATAATAGTGGAATGCTAGAGAATAGTCATCCAAAATGACTTTGCAGTCTACACTGTTGTTTTATCCACAGAAGAGAAGAAAAGATAGTTATTTGCTGACTTTTCCTACTGAAGACACAAGCAATTAAATATGAGGTCCTGTTTTTTCTTTCCATTTTTGTTAGCATGGCATTCATTTATCTTCAGTCTTCGAGAAAATTGGGATTTTACATAGAATACCTTGAGGTCAATGTATGCAAATCCAGCTACAGCTTACCAAAGAGAAGAGATAAATGACAATGCTTTGAACACAAGAGAGAAGGAAAACACATTGTGGATTAGTCTAATGGAGCATCATACAAGGACTCTTGTATCTTTTGTGAAATAGTGTTGTTAATTTTAGAACAGCCTAGAAAATCAAATTACTGAAAAAGTACTGATGTCTTCGGCTACCAAGCTGTAAAACCCCATTTGTCTTGCTTTGAGGAACCTTGGAATATAAATATAAATGTGATGACACTTTAGTGATGGTTCATCTACAGAAATGGGTTATTGTTTCTCTGAAAAATGTATAAATTAAGCATTACTGTAGACTAAGAAAATGAGCAATGAAATCATCATTTTAAGCTTTTATGTTAATGAGGACTACAAGCCAAAAAGAGCTAACATGCATGTTAAAACATGCTTTATGTAGTGTTAAATAAGTCTTGCATTAGGAGTTTTTTGTTTACTAAGGGTCAGTGAACAAATCTGTGCAAAAATACAACATTTCAGAGGTAAAAAGTATTAAGGATAATAGGCTATGATAATGAATAAGTCAAAAGACAATGATTGTTCAATGGTTTGCAAACAATTAGGACACAGCTTGATTTTGCATTGGTTTACCGTTTTTTCCCCACTTGCTTAATATTTTAGACATGTCCTGCTATCAGATATGTTCTCTGCAGGCCATAATGACAAGAGATATTCTCTAAATACATTAATTTTTTTTTTAATGTAACTGTGATCAGTGTAGCTGGTGACAAGCTTGACTGGAAATTGTCAGTGAATTATTGGAAATAAATGTGTGCCATAAGAAGAAATTAAGCTTCAGAAAATTAAGGAATTATATGATGATGAATACAATGGCTATAATGGCAACAAATACTCCTACTTCAACAATGATTCATGATGCAACAAAACTGTAAGAGAAGCAGAGTGTCTGATATACAACAAATTTCACATTATGCATATGAGAAATGAACATATTATTGTTCATATGAATAAACTACACATTATGTTTTTTCAGATCCTGCAGTCCTCATTCTTCAAAAATGACCCCTGACTTAAATGGGAATTCCCATTGACTTAAACAGGAGTTTGGCCTGAGTAAGGACTGCAGGATATGCCCTGACATAGTTATACAAATTTGCTTTCCCCACAGAAGTATAATATAAAGAATAGTTTAGCTATTCTCTCAATGGAATCTTGAAAGTGTTTTAAAACTGTATTACCTCGCCTGTGACAAATCCAGATCTCGAGTCATCAGCATACGCAAGCCTTCTTCATTAAAGAAGAGGTTGTTTCCTCCGGACAGGATACCACATTTCCTAGATGGTTTTCCACCACTCACCATCAAGAATCTATCAGACTCTAGCTGACCTGAGTGCACAGTACATATATTTTTAGGATTTACCCTGAAACCCTCCTGGTACAACAGTATTATTTCCAAAAGAAGTAAGCTATATAAATCATTATGTTCAGAGTAAACAAATATTTGTACTAGAACTTTTTGACCTCTAACATGTTTCCTGGAAAACTTCTACGGAACAAAACTTACTAAAATATAAAAACGTAACTCTGAAACTTAAGGTTTTCATCTCCATTCATTCAAAGGAGATTCTGATTGCTTTCCTATGCTTTTATTTGGATTACATAAAAATACCCAACTATGTAAGGAAACAGCTCAGTGTTATCTCCAAGTTGCAGTTAGCAGTTAGTTCAGTTTGAAATAAATAATTACAAGTATTATGGGAGGAATTTGACTCTAAGACACTATTTTGTCCAAAATTAGTACTTTCAGTTATGTTTGTTTACAGAGTAGCTTATACTTTACTTTTTGTTGTGGGAAGTGAGGGGTTTTGAGGAATGTGACATGAAATTCTTTCTCCTGCTGCTTGATCCACCATGGCTCCTTAGTCTGCGGTATTTGCTCAGCTGCAGCCCTAATTCACCACCATTTGTGTGTCAGAGGAAGCTGGCATAAAAGGGAGACTGGGTGGCAGTGCAGTGACATGGGTAGAAATGGAAGTTGCATGGGTAGCAATGGAGGGTTCCAATGTATTGAAAGTGTTGCTTTGTGCCCCTCATTTCAGGGGTTGGCGCCTCCCATTTGGAAGTTTTTTGCCTCTCCTATCAGTGTCAGGAAGCTGAGAGGTATGGTCTGGTTTTCAAAGGCTGAGTAACTTTGAAATACTTAGGACTTTATTCCAGATTCCCTGTGTGGCAGAACAATCCTCTGCCAGTAGGCAAACTGTTCATCCCATTCTCTATTATTCTACTTATCTGAGAGGATGAACTAAAAGTAAAATTACTTCAAAACCAGACAAAATATTCATTTATTCACAACTTTCAGTGATTTAACTTAAGAGCTATTCCTTGCCAGAAATTCCATGTGCTCATTACTATGATAAAATGAAGTGCTTCTCTAGATGTAGAGTTTTGGAATCATAGACCCATGCATCTGTTCTGGGGCAGAATGTATGCTTTTATCATCATAGGTCAGTAAATAGAAAAAGGTGTCTAGATAAATACTGTAGGAATCATCAAATGATCATAAATATTGTTTAAGGCTCAAATCCTGATCACTTCACTCATGTGAACAGTCACACTGACGTCATTGGAACTAACATGCATGAGGAAGGTCAGCAGGATTTGGCAATAAGAAGTCTGATCTCTCTAACCATAGGTTCTATGAAGGATGGTAGCTAAAAATCATTATGAAGAGTTCATATAAAAAAGAAATACCTTCAAAATCGTCCTTGAGAAAGTCTGAATTCATGGTGCTTATTTTACACGTTGGCCCAGAATACCCTGGATCACAGATACACTTAGTTCCATTGATACAGCTGCCATGCCCATTACACATCTCTTCACATTGTGGGCCAATGTATACATTATCAATGGCCCAAGTCACGGGCTGAGACCCAGCAGGATAAAATCCCTGGTACCATCTGAATCTTACTGATCTGAAACAGGTACATAGTATGTCCAGGTCAAACAATAATTAGCTGCATATGAAATTACAATGTGCTTTTTGCTAGACCTAATATTCTTCCTAAGTTTGTCCTAAAAATGGAAAGATATAGTCACTACCTTCACTATCCAGTACATCCCGCTACTCTTTCAACACAGATATATTTACAGGAAAACAGAAGGGCTTGATCCACCAGTTACATTATTTTAAAAACTTAGTTATGGACTTAAATCCTCCTTCAGACCACCAATTTTTTGGGGGTGAGGGGCTGGACTTGGATGGTTTTCTTTGCCTTTAATTTACAGACTTAGGACCAGATTGTACCACCCTTGCTTGTGTTGGACGGGATTTTAATTTACAATTAGTCACATTGATTTCAATGAGACTAGTTATGGGAAAGAAGAAATTATATGACATGTCAACAGACAGTTAACTTGGCTTTATACTATTTAATCCTAAAAAAACAAAACAGAACCCCCCCCCCCAACATGTTGCAAGATGTTAATTTAAATTGTAAACTCCTTGGGGGTGTGGATCTGTCATTTTTAATTTGTCTTCTAAGTGCTATGCGCCTCTGTGCTGCATATAAATAATAACAGACCAAGGGAAAGGAGGGGTAACAAATTGAACAAGCAGAAAACTGCTCTTCAGAGATCAGTTTAAAATCACTCCCTGCCCCTTCCCTCAAAAACAAGAAAACCTTGAAAAGGAGAGAGAAAACAGAAAACGCTGATGAAGAAGCACTTAACTATGTTGTGGACTTTCTTTAATATATACCCTTCTAAACCATTTCTAAATTCAGCTGCTGAATCAGCTGCATAAACAGTAGCACATGTCTGGTGAACAGGTACTTTGGCTTTTATTTGCCATTGAATAGCAATTTTGGGGAGTGATTCAGAGAATAAGAGATACCAACAACTGATTCATAGAAAGGGCGCCAATAATCATTCCTCCCGTAGTCAGTAAAATGAATTGACTTTATTGCCTCCTCAGTTATCTTCTGATTCACAACTACAGTGTCCAGGGAGTGTTTTAGAGACTAATTTTTAAAATGAAAATTCCATCCATTGTGCTCAACCCACCAACATGAAAATTCAAAAAGACCAGGAATAGTTCTCACTATCAATAAAATGTGACATACGCTTGAAACAGAGGGTGAAATTCTGGCCCCACTGAAGTCAATGGGAGTTTTGCCATTCACTTCGCTGGGGTCCGGATTTCACACAGAGTACGCAACTGCAACTGGCTATTCTTAGTTTACTGCTAGAGGTGCCCATCTGCTGAGGAAGCACATCAATTTCTGACAGAGGGAGCCTAATGTAAGAAACTAAAAATGTCTTCAAATTGCTTTAATATTGGTTTAACCTCTAGAAAGTACAGGTGGATGAGAGAATGTCTGTTTTAGAGTAAACAGGTGGGTCAGTCTGGGGGAGCTAGTCGGAACTTTAGGAAGGTATCTGGATGCTGGAAGGTTGGAATTCTGTCTGGATCAAATCCCATCTCACCTCCTTGGTGACAGAAATTCACAACATGCACTACTCCCCATGAAACCCATTTTCTTGCTGCCGATTTATGACCCAACTATTCAAGGTGAGGTGCATGCCTACTGGTTTGGGAAAGGAACTGACGGGAACCTGGACTGGCCATCAGCCTGGAGGGCAGGAAAATGAGAAAGAGAGACCCAGAAAGAAAGGGGTCAGGTGGGATCTACTTGGCAGGTTTGTGGGAGGGCAAATGACATGGGAATGTGTATATTCAGATCTCTGGTTGGAAGGGAGGGATCAGAGCTTGGGGAAAAAGTCAGGCAAATCTGGGACAGATGAGCTGCTGAGGACTTTTCTCTGTTTCCTGTGTTAGTCATAAAAACTGAATGCTCATGCCTAAAACTTAAACATTTTGTTTAATTACTATACATGAATGTTTTTCAATCTCAATTCTATTATATTATATTACATAGGATCGGACTCTCCTAATTCCAGTGCCACAATGAGGTCACTTGTTTAATGGGATGGCCATTACCCACAGCAGATCCAGAAATCCAGCCTGCAGTTATACAGTTTATTTTCATTCATATACAGGTCACAATTTAATCCATGGTGAGAACTGAGAAGCTCTCCTTTTGGTGAACTGGATTGAGAATAATACTTGGAGGTTTCTTTGACAAAGGAGACTATACTGTTTTACATTTAAAATAATATGTAATAAAAATCCTGTGAACAGAAATTACCTTCCTTTGCTAGATATTTATGACTATTTCACTTGTCCTGAAATAGGAACTACAATAAGTTTTTTGATTAACTGATAGTAAGGCTTAGTTTCACTATACTCTGTATCTTCTGAGGAAATGCTCATTTCAAGCTCTATGCAAGAATGCTCTAGGTGAATTACAGCAGACCTCCCTTTGCTGTACAAATCCACAGTAGGAGCATTTAGACAGTCCTGCACCGAAAAAGATGTAGGCCATTTAACACTGACTTTACTATGCAGACTCCTTTTGTCTGTAGCAATGTTCCCAATACAAGTAAATCACAAATATCTTAGTAAGCTTTAAAATAGAATCAGACATGTAGATTAATAAGAAAAGTATGTGCAGGTATACCACAGTATAGGGGCCATAATTCCAGGGACTATCAATCTTTATGCTTCAAGGCATAAAATAATAACTGTCTGGGACCAAAGGGCCACTGCCTTCAAGAGTGTACTAATATACAGTTAGTTATATTATTGAGCATTTACATACTCCTGTGAAGTATCCAAGCATTAGCCATTGTTCAAGACAAAATATTGGACTTATCTGGATGATGGGTGACTGAGGAAGTAAGATTCCTACCCCTAGCATGAGTTATGTGGATTGATGGTTCGTGAACAGGATGCTCCTGGGGGAATTCTGCACCACTGCACAATGCAGAATTTGTGCAGTATTAATGTTCTGAGCAGAATTTCATTTTCCCCTGCTGAACTGGTGCTGCAGAGCTGCTGTCCACAACGAGGGGTTGCAGGACCAACAGAGCCCATCTCGCAAATACAGGACACTGCCGGGGCGGGGAGCGGGGAGGGAAGAGGAGTGGGAGCTGGAGGATTCCAGGCAGCTGCGGTTCCCAGCTCATCCTGAAGGAAGGAGGAAGCATGCACTGCAGGAAACTCTGTACAAGCCCGGGACCCAGCGTCAGGCTGTTTCTTTTTCATAGAATATCAGAGTTGGAAGGGACCTCAGGAGGTCATCTAGTCCAACCCACTGCTCAAAGCAGGGCCAATCCCCAACTAAATCATCCCAGCCAGGACTTTGTCAAGCCTGACCTTAAAAACCTCTAAGGAAGGAGATTCCAATTTTCTGGATTCCTGGGCTCTGGAGGGCAGGGGGTGTGGATGCCTGGCTGGGGGAGCCCCATGGCTGGTCTCTGGAGAGAAGGAGTGGGTGTGGGTGTCTCAGACCAAAGAGGCAGAGTGTTCCTCCAAGATGTGCCCAGCTGGCCTGTAACATACCCAGACATAGCCACCCAACAAAAGCATAACAGAGAAACAGGAACCGGGTTGTCACAGGGGTTTCTTTAACTCTCTATTCCCGAGGGAAAAACTTTTGTTGTCAGTATTGTTACAGACATACTTGCTGACAGGTATTTTAAAATAAACTACCAAAATAATTGAAACTGGCATGATTATATTGAGTTATTTTGACAAATAAAATATGCAGAATTTTGCAGAATTTTAAAATACTGTTTGCAGAATTTTTAATTTTTTTGGCACAGAAGTGAGTAACAGGAGGCTTCATAAGGGTTCTACTTCCCCCATCCCACCTTGCATAAGTGGGCAGAGAAGGGCAGGCAGCAGCTATAATGGAAGCTTTGCTCCCTGTGCAGCACACCAACCACAAGAACTAGAACCAGCACAGTGGCAGAAGCAATCTGTGCCAGATGAAGAGCTGCCACACTTTACTTTACGCTTGGAGAAAAGGGTGAGCTAGGGAAAGAACCGTGACTCAGGGTGAGACATAACATCTCCATTTCCTCTATAAGATGTTTACTGTTTCAATAAAGCAAATTCAAATACAGAAAAAAACCTTACTAGAAGTGGAAGCCAGACACTTACCCACACAGGTGCAGTTTTCCAAAGTGGATGACCTCTCTTCTCCAGCCCTGAGCTGTACCAGCATAGTAAGTGCTGCTTGGATGATGCTCAGTGGAGCATAAGGAGCTGAGATAGCTGCTACTACTGTAGCATAGTGGAAGAAGCAGGTGCCAGGTTGCCCCTAGATCTCGTGAGAATTCAAGTTTCACTGGGTCTGCAGATGAGCTATCAGTGGTGCAGCCAATATTGATCTAGAGTAGAAAAATAAAATCACGAAGATTACACAAGGCCAAAATGTGGCATTTAGCTGCTGACCCGCATTTTGTGTGGTGCAGGGCTACATTGCCCTGGGGGAGCTCAAGGAGGAATTGCATCTCAGGGAGATATAATCCCTCCTTACGCAGCCCAGCGTGCTGGGGCACTTTTCAGGCTGTACAATGTTCTAAGATATTGCAGCCCGCTCCTTCTCTTGATACTCTGTATGCTTGTGTGTGTGTATGGTCTCAACTCAAGGCAGAGATTGCTCTTGTGTGGGGTGTACAAAAGGTGAAAGTTTCTTGTGCATTCCCCCAGAGCCGGCTCTAGCCATTTCACTGCCCCAGGCATGGCGGTACGCCGCGGGGGGCGCTCTGCTCCTTGCCAGTCCCGTGGCTCCGGTGGACCTCCTGCAGGCGTCCCTGCGGATGCTCCACCGGAGCCACGGGATCAGTGGACCCTCCGCAGGGACGCCTGCAGGAGGTCCACCGGAGCCGCCTGCCGCCCTCCCAGCAACCGGCAGAGCACCCCCTGCCGCATGCCGCCCCAAGAACGCGCTTGGCGCTCTGGGGCCTGGAGCCGGCCCTGCATTCCCCTATCATCCACCTATCGAAGGGCATGCCACAGTCCAGGCTATCTTAAAAAAATTCAACTGCTACTACTAATAAAAAAAATAATTAGATGCATTAAATATTTCTACAAGGGCAAAAACATGTTTCTGAGTAAGCAAAAGCAAAAACAACAGACCTGCTGTCCCTAGCAGTATGGCTCTAGTAGTTTGCAATATCTCTGGCAGTACTTAGTCAGAGAATGCACTAGACACGACGGCAGAGAAATGTGAATTTAAAAAAAGTAGAAATGATAATAAAATAAACATAATATGCAAACATTCATTGTTGATTAAATGATCCTTAACCTAACTGTGGTTCTCTTTACTCTCATAGGGAATTATACTATTGGAACAGATTTATACTATAGGAATTATCCCTAAAGGTATTTACTATATCATTCAAGTCTTTTGTTCAGAGTTGGTATTCTCTTTTTTGCTTATATAAAACAGTGGGGCTAGGAGGAAGTATCCAAAACACCTATGGATAGAGTAGGGTTTGGATTTGAGGCCAAAGCAGAGATGTAATTTGAGCCTGGCAGTGCCAGAATCTCTCATGCTGTTCTTGTAAGATCCTGCTGACATAGTGAACTGTAGAAATTTTATATAATTAGCAGTCCTACTAATATCCTGAAAAAATGTAATGTATAGTTTTGTGAAACATCTGAAACCTTAAGGACTTGTCTACATAGGACACTTAGGAAAATTAATCTGAATGAAATAAAGGTGTGACTTTAAAGTGGATTAGTTTAACTGCATTAAACCCTTGTCAGGATGCTCTCGTTCAGAATTAAAGTGGCTTTAATGTGGTTTCGTTTAATTCACTTTTTGGGAGTGAATTTTAATTCAGATTAATCTTCCTAAATGTCCCTGTGTAGACAAACCCTAAAATATATTTTGGCATGCCCATAATGTAAAATAATCTGATTTCCTGCCTTCCATGTGTTTGTACAAAAATATGCTTGCAGTTTAAAATCTTTTATGCCATGGTGACAGTTATAAAGATATAATAGACTGGATGGAACCAGGGTTGTTAGTACACTTGTAGGAGGAGGAAGCCTTCAAGAGTAAAATATATTGTGTTGTATTTACCATATCATATGTAAAAACTCACGTTACAGACAAAGTACAAAGCACAGATGAAAACCATTTAAATATTTTGTTTCCATTTATGTTTTTAGGGATAGTAGTTTTATTTCTAATGTACTGATACTTAACTTAAAACAAATTATTTCCGAAAGCTAGTGACATACAGCACTATGTATAAATGTTGAAAATACACCATATAAGATTGCTCCACAGTGCACATGGGACTTGTCAACCTATTATAACTAGAGAATCCACCCATCTGGAAATTAAGAGAAATGCTTGACCAGATTGAGTTCTTGTACTCTTGAGACACAGACTGAAACTTCACTGCATTATGTATAAAAGCTTCGTTTATATTAATGTCCTCAAAAACCTTAGCTGAAGGCATTTAACTTTTTTCATACAATGCCTATATCAGATCCAAAGCATGCATGTAGGTCTTTTGAGGTTAACACTCATAAGACGTGCAGTATCTCTGTGAACTCATTTTTTTGTTGTACAGGCTTTCAACCTATTTCTTAAAACAGAAAACAATTTGTGTTCCATATTTTATTAAGTGTTTGCGTGACAAATTGAAATGTGCTTTAGTACACAAACAAATTTAATTTTCTTAGAATACTCTAGGTATCATTTCAGTAACAGCTTATAATCCAAAATGATTTGTTGTTTAATGATGGAATGTGCTATGACTTGGCTAAATACTATATACATATTATATTGTATTATATAGCTTCCCGCAGCTCCCGTTGGTCAGGAACAGCAAACCGCGACCACTGGGAGCTGCAGGCAGCCGTGCCTGCAAACAGTCAATGTAAATAAACTTCCTTGCGACCTGCCAGCAGATTACCCTGATGGGCCGCATGCGGTCCATGGGCTACAGGTTGCCCACTACTGATTGAGACCATTTAGTATAAATATATATGTAGAAGTAGTTAAAAGAATTGCAAGAAAACAGAGAAAAATTGGAGAGAGAAATTTTCCATAGCTATCTGATAAAAGCCTGCTAGCTACATCCACAACAAGAATGGCTAGCAACTATTAAACCATATAAAACAGTTTACAATTATGGGAAATTATACAGATCTCTATATTTGGGCAAACACCAGAGAGGAAACAAAATACCAAAATCAAGAAAGATTAAAACTCCTCATGTAAGAAAACAGAAAGGTTACATTGTTAGGGATAAGTACCTCAAATTGGATTATGGTGTTCTCATTCACATTCAATTCCCTCGTTGTAATGGAATGTTCTCCAACTTCATTTGAAACAAATACCATAGCAGAATCTTCCTCCCTACCACAAAAAGGAAAGAGGTATTTTAGGTCTAATTTATTTTATGGCTATTTATTTCCAATTTATTGCTGAGAGGTGGATTCTTTTAATACGTACGGGGCTCCCTTTGATGAATACGGACAATAAAGCCCAATATTACCACCAGGGTAGAAAAGCCAGTTATCCTCTTTAGGTCCAAAGTCAAATGTATCCAGAAGTATAACAGAATTCTTTAGGTTGTTTCCATTAATAATGAAGTTATCTATAATCCAGATTTCTTCTTTCTTGCCTAAGAAGAAAGGGAGAATGTACTGTGTTAACTCTTACAGAAGAGAGTGAGAACAAATAACAACGGGTTAGAGTGCAAAAGTCTCACTGCATTGGTGAACAGCTGCTTTCATGAGTAGTCTGTCCCACTGACTTCACTGGGCCATATGCATGATAAAGTACTCATCAGGCTGCATCAGGGCACCACGATCTGGGCCTATCTGCCCCTAAGCATAGAGTATTCTTCCAAAATAAGAAACCTGCACAAAAGTAATGACCAACTGAAGTGTTAAAAATGGTTTTGCAAGTATCTTTCAGTAAAGTCATATTTACTTTGCAAAGTAAGCTATAATAAAAAATTCATTGAGCTAATTGTCCAAAAAGTTAAAACTGATGATTAAACGGTATACTTTGTGGATGAGTCACAAGTGACTTGAACTGAATAATCTTCCTGGGCCAACTAACAGCTCTTCAGTTCTAGTGGAATAAACACACATTTGAGAGAAAGAAAACTTTGGTGGTAGTCTCCAGACTCCCAAATAAGCGGTGGAACTCAGATATGTCACAAAGGTTATGATTAAGGCTATGATTTAGTCACAGGTATTTTCAGTAAAAGTCATATATAGGTCACAGGCAATAAACAAAAAGTCATGGCCAGTGACCTGCCCATGACTTTTACTAAAAATACCCGTAACTAAATCTTAGATGCTGGGGAAAGGGGGGTCCTCTAGTGGATGTTGCTGCTCTGGGGGTGGAGGGGAGGCAGTGTGCTCTGGAGGTTGCTACTGCTCCTGGGAGGGGGCAGCCAGGGACCCCGCTGCTGCTTCTGAGGGGGGGGTGGCCTGGGGCCCCGTCGCTGCTCTTGGGTGGAGGCGTGGCGTGGCCCAAGGCCTCACTGCTGCTACTCCAGGCAGGGGGCGGCCCATGGTCCCACTCCCACTGCTGCTGGGGGAATGGGGGGAGGGTGGCCCAGGGTGCTGCTGTAACTGCTGCTAGGGTGGGAAGGCAGCCCATGGCCAGTGGTGTATTATCACCTAGGCCAACAAGGCTTAGGCCTAAGGCGGTAAATTTGCTCATGCCCCCTCCCCGATTCCGCCTCTTCCCCAAATCCCCGGCCCGCCTCCTCCCCCAGGTGCACCTCGCTTCCCTCCTTCCACCTTCCTCCCAGGCTTGCCGCGTGAAAGCGCTGGGAGGGAGGGAGAAGTGAATAGCGGCACTCAGAGGACGCGGAGCAGAGGTGAGCTGGGGCCCATGGGAACAGGGAGTAACCTGGCTGGGAAGTGCTCCTCACCCCAATCACCTCCGCTCCACCACTGCCATCTCCCAAGCGTGCCGCAATTCCCCTTCTCCCCCATCCCTCCCAGGCTTGCTGTGCGAAAGCGCTGGGAAGGAGGGAGAAGCGAGTAGTGGTGCTCGGGGAATAGCGGAGGTGACCTGGGGCCAGTGGGTGCGGGGCGGGGGAGGGAACTGTTCCCTTCTTCAGCTCACCTTCACTCCACCTCTGCTATCCCCCAAGTGCGCCACAACTTCCCTTCTCCCCCTTCCTTCCCAGGCTTGCCGCGGGGGAGCAGAGGTGAGCTGGTGTGGGGGGCAACAAATTTGTTAATCTGCCACTGCCCATGGCATCACTGCTGCTCCCAGATTGCTGCTCCAGGGAAGCAGCCAGAATCAGCTGCCTGGGCCCTGGGGTCAGCTGCACCAGTGCTGCAGCTGCAAAAGTCATAAATCCATGACTTCCGTGACCCCATGAAAGACTTGCAGCCTTAGGGTTAGGGTTAGGCTAGAGGGTATCATTGTGATCATCTAATGTGACCTCCTGCATAACACAGACCACAAACTTCCCTGAAAGAATTCCTAGAGCATATCTTTTACAAAAAACACCCAATCTTGATTTAAAACACCACAACCTTTGATAAATTGTTCCACTGGCTGATTACTCTCACTGTTAAAAATGTATGGCTTATTTCCAGTCTGAATTTGTCTAACTTCAACTTCCTTCTGTTGGATTGCATTATACCTTTCTCTGCTAGATTGAAGAGCCCATTATTAAATGTTTGTTCCTGATGTAGGTACTTACAGATATAATCAAGTCACCTCTTAACTTCTCTTTGTTAAGCTAAATAAACTGAGCTCCTGTTACTTTAAGGCATGTTTTCTAATCTAATTATTCTTGTGCTCTTTTCTGAACCCTCTCCAATTTATCAGCATCTTTCTTGAACCATGGACAGCACAACTGAACACAGTATTCCAGCATCAGTCACACTAGTGGCAAATACAGAAGAAAAATAATGTCTCTACTCCTATTTGAAATTCCCATTTATGCATCCAAGGATTGAATTAGCCTTTAGGCCATCATGTTTCATTGGAAGCTTGTGTTCAACTGATTATCCATCATAACTCCCAAATCTTTTTCAGAGTCACTGCTTCCCAGGATAGAGTCCCCCATCCTGTAAGTATGGCCTTCTTTCTTTGTTGCTTGCTGTATACATTTCCATGCTTTTGAGCTGGGTAGGATGGCTCTTCTGCACAATTGCCTCTTTTTAGATAATCCACAAATTGAGTTTGATGTTATCAGAGAGGAGGCTGCAGGGCCTTCTCTCTAGGATATTTCCTATTTAAGGATACTGTCTGAAAGGGAGGATGTCATTAAATATTTGCAGGAAATCCACCAGAAGATGAACTGGGGGAGGACTATTAGGACTTGGTCTGAATTGGCTTTTAGATAGTTAAGTCAACCAATGGTGAGCTAGAAACAACAAAAAGCCATGTATATAAACAAGAAACCAAACCACCTGAAATAAAACAATTGTTGTATTATTGTGTTTAAATTACCACTAGAATTTTTCAGTGCTTTGATGTCAACATCACGCTATGAATCCTTTGTGGGGTCACTAAGATATTTTTTCTTCATCAGATGTATATCCTAAACTCAGTAGGAACAGACAACATCCCTTTGGATTTATATACTGCTTTGAAGTTTACCTTTCTACTTTAACTACTTTTACACCAATGACTCTGTCAAAATAGCCAGAGTCAGATAAAGGGTGCTTAGTGTAAATGATCAGGGCTATTAAGAATAATGAGACAGACCTTAACAAATTTAATTTTATAGATTACATTTCTAAACTCCCCTAAGGACCAAATCCTGCTAATTTTATGCAAGTAGTCCCAGTGATATTAAATTACATACTTTTATTTTAAAACATCCACCAGTAATACGGAAACTGCATGCATAAAAAGTACAAATGTAATGGTATTGTAATGTCTAGCAAATAAAGTCCAAAAAACTTGAAATTTGAGTATTAAACATACTGTATATAATTACAACAAAATACTGCACAAGATTGAGAGCCCTGATTATTATTTAGCCAAAACAACTTCAGAAATATAACTCTGTAAGCATGTATTTGGAATAACATGTGTTTATCATCTTTACCATTGTTGTAAGGCTGCCAGAGCCTGAAACGTGTAGAATTGGTTTGCGCAGTGTATGGTAGTGGAACGTTAATGAAGAGAACATCAGTAGTTTGAGTGAAGTAAAACTCATCTATTAGATGCCAAGTGATGCCACCGTTGATGGCGTATTGCAGCAGAATGGAATGAGACCTCTCTGGGGTACCTACAGCAAAATGAATACATTTACGTTCATTATAATCTGATTTGCAAGAAACACTACTTTATAAATATATATTCATATTTAATATAATTAGGTTACTCACACTTTTATTACAGATTTTTACACTATGTATCACTGTTTTTTTTATAACAATTGTAACTGTTGGCAGGCAATACACATACTGTACGTATGCATCCTCTTAAGCATTCAACTGGATGAGACTTTGGAAAATGCTACCGATGTAAGGGTTACATTTGCATGAATATTAATGATATACATAATAATAGTTAATTTATTTAGACCCAAAGCAATCTCAGCATTATCATTTTTTATTTCAGGCAAACCATTTCCTTTCCTACAAAACCACCACCATTTTTCAGCAAATCAATATTTGTTTACAGTATCACAAATTATATCAATACAGAATCATAGTATTATCACCTCTGTTACAGTAGTACCCACAACATTCACACCTTTTGGGCAGACAGTCCTCATCCGCAAGAATTTACAAGCTAATCCTACAAGCACTCATGCCAGCAACTTTATTCATGTGAGTTGTTTTACTGATTGAATGATCTGTAGGGATTTGCTTAAAAGTGTTAATGAAAAAATAATAATGCTTTGCACTTTCAATCTAGACCAGGAATTCTGTGGCTGAACCAAGAGTAAAACTCAAGGCTTTTGACTACCAGACCTGATCCTTAAACACAAGATCCTCCTTTCTTCATAAGAGCAGAAGAATGGCCATAATGGTTCAGATCAATGATTCAGCTAGCCCTGTCTCCTGACAGTGGCTTGTACCAGATGTTTTAGAGGTAGTGAACAGAACAGGGCAATTTATTGAGTGATCCATCCCCTATCTTCCAGTTCCAGCTTCTGGCAATCAGAGGTTTAGAGACACCCAGAGCATCAGGCTGTATCCCTGACCATCTTGGCTAATAGCCATTGATGGATCTATCCTTTAGGAACTTATCTAATTCTTTTTGAACTAAGTTATAGTTTTGGCCTTCACAACATCCCCTGGCAATGAGTTTCACATGTTGACTGTGTGTTGTGTGAAGAAGTATTTTCTTATGTTTGTTCGTAACCTGCTGCCTGTGAATTTCATTGCACGACCTCTGGTTCCTGTGTTATCTAAAGGGGTAAATAACATTTCCTTATTTGCTTTTTCCACACCATTCATGATTTTATAGACCTCTGTCATTTCTCTCTTCAGTCATCTCTTTTCCAGGTTGAACAGTTCCAGTTTTTTTAATCCTTCCTCAAATGGAGGCTGTTCCATACTCCTAATCATTTTTGTTGCCCTTCTCTGTATTTTTTCCAATGATAATATATGGGTTTTTTCTGAGATGGCATGACCACAACTGCGTGCAGTATCCAAGGTGTGGGCATACTCTGGATTTATATAGTGGTATTATGATATTTTCTGTCTTATTATCTAGTCATTTCCTAATGGCTCCAAACATTGTGTTAGCTTTTTTGACTGCTGCTGCACATTGAGCAGATGTTGTCAGAGAAGAATCCATGATGACTCCAAGCTATCTTTCTTGAGCGGTAACTGTAAATTTAGACCCTCATTATTTTGTATGTATAGTTGGGATAACATTTTCAAATGTACATTACTTTGCATTTATCAACATTGAATTTCATCTGCCATTTTGTTGCCCAGTCACCCAGGTTTGTGAGATCCCTTTGTAACTCTTCACAGTCTGCTTTGTACTTAACGATCTTGTATACATTTGAATCATCTGCTAACTATGCCACCTCATTGTTTACCCCCTTTTCCAGGTCATTCATGAATATGTTGAACAGCATTAGACCCAGTACAGATAATTGAGGACTCTGCTATTTATCTCTCTCTATTCTGAAAATTGACCATTTATTCCCACCCTTTGTTTCCTGTCTTTTAAGCAGTTACTGAATCAAAAGCGGACCTTCCCTTCTATTCCATGACTGCATATTTTGCTTAAGAGTCTTTGGTAAGGGACCTTGTCAAAGGCTTTCCGAAAGTCCAAATATACTATATCCACTGGATCATCCTTGTCCACGTTTGTTGACTCCCCAAAGAATTCTAACAAACTGGTGAGGCATGATTTCCCTTTACAAAAGTCAAGTTGACTCTTCCCCAACATATCAGGTTCATCTATGTGTTGTGTATCAGAGGGGTAGCTGTGTTAGTCTGGATCTGTAAAAGCAGCAAAGAGTCCTGTGGCACCTTATAGACTAACAGACGTATTGGAGCATAAGCTTTCGTGAGTGAATACTCACTTCATCAGATGCATCACCCACGAAAGCTCATGCTCCAATACGTCTGTTAGTCTATAAGGTGCCACAGGACTCTTCGCTGCTTTTACATCTATGTGTTAGATAATTCTGTTCTTTACTATAGATTCAACGAATTTGCCTGGTACTAAATTTAGGCTTATCTCTGGAGCCTTTTTAAAAAATTGGTATTACATTAGATATCAGCAGTCATTTTGTACAGAGGCTGATTTAGGTGATAAATTACATACCACAGTTAGTAGTTCTGCAGTTTTGTATTTGAGTTCCTGCAAAACTCTTGGTTGAATATCATCTGGTCCTGGGGACTAATTACTGTTTAATTTATCAATTTGTTCCAAAACCTCCTATTTTGATACCTCAATCTGGGACAGTTCCTCAGATCTGTCACCTAAAAAGAATGGCTCAGGTGTGGGAATCTCTCTCTCATTCTCTGCAATGAAGATGATGCTAAGAATTCATTCAGCTTCTCTGCAATGGCATTGTCTTCCTGGAGTGCTTCTTTAGCACCTTGATTGTCCCATGACCCTACTCATTGCTTGGCAGGCTTCCTGTGTCTCATGTACTTACAAAAAATTTTACAGTTAGTTTTTGTGTCTTTTGCTAGTTACTTTTCAAATTCTTTTTTGGCCTGCCGAATTATACTTTTACACTTGACTCGCCAGAGTTTATACTTCTTTCTATTTTCCTCACTAGGATTTGACTTCCAATTTTAAAAAGATATTTTTGATCTCTAACTGCCTTTTTTATTCTGTTGTTTGGATAAGATGGTGGGGTTTTTTGGTCCTCTTACCGTTGTTTTTTTATTTGGGGTATACATACAGTTTGAGCCTCTATTACCGTGCTTTTAAAAAGTTTTCATGCAGCTTGTAGCCATTTCACTCTTGGGACTTCTAATTTCTGTTTTACTAGTCTTCTCGCTTTTGTGTAGTTCCTCTTTTTCCAAGTTAAATGCTACAGTGATGGGTTTCTTTGGAATTCCGCCCCCCCCCCCCGGGATGTTAAATTTAATTAATTTGTGGTCACTATTACCAAGTGGGTACGCTATATTCACCTCTTGGACCAGATTCTGTACCTCTCCCCTTGTGTGTTCCAGGACAAACTGCTCCAAGAAGCAGTCATTAATAATGTCTAGCAATGTTATCTCTGCATCCAGGGCTGGCGCTTCCACTAGGCGACCCTATGTGGTTGCCTAGGGCGGCAGAATTTGCGGGGTGGCATTTTGCCGCCCTTGGTGGCAATTTGGCAGCGGGGGGTCCTTCCACTCTGGGTCTTCAGCGGAAATTTGGCAGTGCGTCCTTCACTCACTCTGGGACCTGCCGCCGAAGTGCCCCGAAGATACAGAGCAGAAGGACCCCCCGCTGCCGAATGCTCAAGGGAGCGCTGCCGCCTAGGGCGGCAAAAACCCTGGCGCCACTTCTGTCTGCATCCCATCCTGAGGTGACATGTTCCCAGTCAATAAGAGGATGTTGAAATCCCCCATTATTATTGGGTTTTCTGTCCTATGTTACCGAACTTAAAAAACTCTCTGTAATACCTAGTTATTAACATAGGGTCAGATTCTCAAACTCTTACTAACGCTGACTAGCACATTGCTCCAAAACTAGATCTTACAGGGAGTCTACAGCCCTGCTTCAGAATCTGACCCATAATGTTTTGAGTATGCATGCTTATTGGAATGATAAGTATACTGAGCTGCATTTTCAATCACCCTGGCAATCGTCATATCTTTTTTATTATTATTTTTGAAGGGGTAATTTTGAAAAACAAGAAGTCATCAGCCAAGATTTTGCTTTTAACATGTGCTATTTGGGCATGGTCATAATAGTTATCCTCTTATTTCCATAAAGATGTTTAATAATAGGAGCAAGCAGCCAATTATATTATTAAATGACAGACTAGAAGGATCCAAGCTGAATCCACATGGATTTTTTTTTAAATTGTCCAAACAGAAATCGATTTAAGACTTTTGTTTAAAGAATAACCAATGTGGTTCTGAACTATCTTGGCATTGTTCTTTGGCAAAGAAACTAGTAACTTGGATGCAACTGTGCAGCCCTTAGCTGCATGTAACTCTCTAGTAAGTTAACAGGAATCTTGCATCCACAAGAATTGCAGGAATGCAAGCTCTGTGCAAGTGGCCCCCTGTGCCTGTGTGGAACTCCACATAAGTTACTGGGGCCCCATGCACCTCCTGTGGTCTGAACACACATACCTCCTTTTCTTAATGATGTTATGACAAAGCAAAAAAAAAAAAAAAGGTCAGGTAATTTGGAAATGAGGATCAGACTGCATCACCAGCTTGATCATACCTATATTAGATAAACTGTTTGGCACTTGTGATTTCTGGTGAACAGTGATTATTCTTCACATTGTATTAAACATAATTCCTATGCTCATTTATATTATGTCTACTTGGACGTCAGATAGTGGCAACTTTTGATCTCTGTCAAGCTGGGTTAGATTTAAATCAGCAATGAGCACATGAAATCTCCACAGTTTGTTACTAATCCCCTAAGTCATCCAGTATAGAGATCATTGTATTAATTAATCAGTTGCTAAAAACCATTTACAATAATTTTGACCTATGCAATTCCAAAAATCTTTAAATTATAATTTTTCTTTTATGCATCTTGAGAGTACTCAAAAATAGCATGTTTCTGGGCAGCACAAGTCTCTAGTTGAGACTGCATGTGACATAACGAGCTGGAGCTTGGATTTCATTTAAAGGCCAAGTTATAAACCCCTGGATAAAGGAAGTAGGAACAGAAGGGGTGATAGCTTTAATAAGAGGAAAGATAACAGCACACCTATCATTAGTTTGATGTTTCTTCTTAGTTAGAATAAGTATGGTGAACCTATTTGGTATTAAAATGAGCATGATAAAAAATCTCATAAAAGTTTCAATGTTATTTAGCATTAACTAATTGCCATTTAAATTAATTTTGTAAATTTAAACTCACATACTTCTCTGTAATATTATAATATACGAGTAAAATTACTGAAAAAAACACAATTAAATAGTGAACCTACCTTTTGCTATAAATTTAAATGAAAACTGGATGTATATAGTATTTGTACAATCTAGATCTCTTGAAACAAGCATTCTCAGCCCTTCCTGTAAATACAGAACATCCATAGAAAATTACTGTTTCCCATATATTACATTAGCATGTCTATATTTCAGTCTTGCTACATAGTTCTAAATAAGTACTGTAAAGGCTTAGTTAAAAATCAAGAAAAAGAACTGATAAAACAATTTTTCCAGAATTCATATATACTTTTACAGAAATATCTAACTCTTGACAATAAGCTGCATTATACAGTCTGCATTATTATAGCTGTTTTCTGCGTATTCTAAATAGAGTTAACACTAATCTTGAGCTTCCATTTCATAGTAGCATATTTTAATACGATCTCACTTTAAACAGCACATTGTGAGAAGAATAACATGGCATAGATCAATGATGATCCTAATATTTCACAAAAACTCATGAAATCACTAAGCAATATTTAATTGTGATAGATAGGGTAAGAGCGGCATGGAGGGAAGAATGCCAGGAAAAAAACAAAAATAGAGAGAGAATGGACAATTTCTTACTGATAATTTCCTTTTTGCTAGCACTATCACCCACAATTCTGGATGTCTGGGTTGCTCGCCTCCAGGGCCGGTTCCAGGCACCAGCAAAGGACGTAAGTGCTTTGGGCGGCCAATGGAAAGGGGTGGCACGTCCAGGTCTTCAGTGGTAATTTGGCGACGGGTCCCTTGGTCTCTCTCGGAGCAAAGGACCCACCGCCGAATTGGTGCCAAAGACTGAAGCGGCACAGCAGGGCTGTCACCGAAGTGCTGCCGATTGCGGTTCCCCCCCATCTGCCCCCTGCTTTGCCGCTTGGGGTGGCAAAAAAGCTGGAGCCGGCCCTTCTTGCCCCTCTCTGCAGCTCACAGAGGCAGATCAGCCTTTTGGTGCTGCATGATCTGGTCACACTGCCTCTGCTCTTGCTTGCTACCAGATGAGTTATTCCCAAGCTCTAAAACTTGCATAACATCATTAACACCACATATTCCAGAGAAAACGAAATGATTATGTATATTAGATCAAAGAAGATGGTCATACGGTAATGAATCCATTTAATATCTGACCCTTGACTCTTAAGCCATTCAGGGTGGGTTAAATTACGGGAGATGTTGCTAGCAGAAAGGAAATTAACACCAAGAAATTTTCCATTCTGCAACCCAACATCTCCCATAATTCTCGATGTCTGGAAAGTAGCGATTAGTGAACAGATGCAGGGTGGGTTATGAAACAAGTATCATAGGAAAGAAGTACCCTACTTTTTGCGAGCTCTCTCAAAAGTCCATATCATTTCTGAAGCACCTCCCTGGCAAAGGAGGCTTCTCCAGAAATCAGAAGCTCCACTTTGCAGCACTTAATGAAGGTGTTAGCTGTAGACCAATGAAAGCTTTGCAAATTTCTAAAGTGGATGCACGTGTTTGTTGTTAAGGATGTTGTAGAATGGCACCTTGAGCCATTTTGGGACAGGAACCTCTGATGATCTGTAGACTTCCACATTACACAGTCTAATTATACATCACTTTGTGATGGAGGACTTGGAAGTTCTGAGTTCCTGGCATTTGGGGTGGAAGGACGTGAATAGAGAGCCCAATCTTCTTACGGATTCTGTATGCTTGAGATGTTCTCTTGACATCAAAGATGCCACACCTTTCTAGTTGGACAGAACAAAGAAAGCACAAACTCTTGGCAAGTGTGCAAGGAGGATTTTACATTAAGAAGAAAGGTCCTGAACACCACCTTGTTTTTGTGTAACACGCAGCAATGTTCCTGTATAGATAAGGCCGCCAGCTCTGATACATTCCTGGTGGAACTGACAGCTACTAAGAAACAAGTCTTAATGGATAAATAAAAGGCCAATACTGAAGTTAGAGGTTTGAAGGCATAGATTGCCATGGACCACAAAATTACATTTTTTGAAGAGTGACCTGACAACTGGTCCAGCTAATCAAACTTCTTGAAGATGTCTGGCTAGCTGTGGATTGTCTGCCAGGGAGCTGGAGGACCCTATGAATAGCACACTAATAAAAGCAGACACCTGACACACAATGGTACTGGGCTGAAGGCCTTGGTCTATGCTTTCTTGGAGGAAGTCCGGAATGGTTGGAATTCCCAGATTTCTGGGATTTGCACTGTGCTCTTGGCACCAGTTGTTGAATCTGGGCCAGAGAGAGGAGTATGCTTTTAGTGCTCTTCTAGGTGAAAGGAAAGCAATGTCTTAATAACTCTGGGAGGTAGATCAAGACTTTCTAGAGCTTCCCTCTCAATAGGCAGGCTGTTGAAGTCATTTTGGGTCTGGATGAAGAAGTGGGCCTTGCGAGAGGATGTCTGGTCTCCATGGAAGTTGGAGCTGAGGCTCCATTAGGTCTGAGATCCAAGGTCTCCTCAGTCAGTGAGGAGTTTTCAGTATTTACCATTACCTGTTCTCTTTTTATTTCAGGACCACCTTCTCCAGTAGCTGAAAGGGTGGAAATGTATAGAGTAGCACCTGCAGCCAGCTGTGCGATAAGGCTTCTATTCCCATTGATCTAGGGTATGCCTCCATTGTGAAGTATTTTGGCCTTCTTGTGTTTGTACAACCCGAGAACAGGCTGGTTGGAAAGAGGTTGACAATCTGAACTAGAAGATCGAAAACCTCCTGATTCAGGCTCCACTCAGAGTTTTGACCCTGCGCCTGCTGAGCCAGTCTGTCTGTTAGTTCAGGTCCCCTTTGATGTGAATCAATCTCAGGGAAAGGAGTTACTGTTCTGCCCACCTTATTATTTCCACTGATTCTGCATATAGTACTGAATTCAGGGTTGTTTAAATATATAACCATAGTCGTACTGTCTGATTGAAACAAGGCACTGATCCCCTTCAGGGTAGGCTGGAACCTTCACAGAGCTAACTTAATTACTTTCAGCTCTAGACAGTTTATCCTGGGAGCATTTTTCTCCTGGCTCCACAGGTCCTGAGCTGTTTGGGTCTCCAGGTGAGCGTCGATTGTGAGGACTAAAGGATCTGGAAGAGCGATGGGCATGCCTTTGTGGACATTGTCTTGGGCTAACCACCAATATAAGGAGTTGAATACTGTCAGAACCTGTCCTTGATCTTTGATGCCTTACAGGGCGTGGTCTCACACCTTCAGAAAGAAAGCATGAAGACATCTGATGTGTGACTGTGCCCATACAAAGAAGTGCTAGGAGTTGGAGGCATAGTAGCAGGGTGGGCCTCCTGTGGCTCTGGAGCAAGGAAATACATTCCTAGATGGAACCAGGGAACTTTTCTTGGCACTGATGATGAAGCCATGCTCCTGAAGGAGATTCAATGTCCAAGATGTGGTCCTGTGCACTGCTGACTGTGATAGAGCGCTGATCACAATGTCATCCAGACATGGTTACTGGTCAGTTCCCTGAAATCTGGCAATCATCACCACCACCATCTTTGTAACAACTCTGGGGCTGAGGACAGTCTAAATGGGAATTTTTGGTACTGCTAATGTTTCCTGCTGTAGGCGAACCTCAGATGTTTGCAGTTGCACTGTCTGAGAAGGATATGGAAAAGTGTCCACTAGAACTACTGAAATCAAGAACTCCCCCTGTGTCAGGAATGAAACTGTACAGGCCACGGTTTACATCCAAACCTTCATTTTCTTCATCCACTTGTCAATCTTTTGAGGTTAAGAATGGCTCCGAGACACGTACTTCTGTACAATGAAGATGATGGAGCAGAACCCAGATAACTTTTCTTCTTTCTTCTCTCTTTCACTCCCATATCCAGATGATGAAATATTTTGTTCTGGATCAGATTGTGTTTTCTGGGGTCATGGGAACTGGGTGACTGGAGGAAGAATGGAACGGGTGGAGCCCACCGCATGAGGGAGTATCTCTGGCTTACTATTTTCCTGATGCACTTGTCTGTAGTTGATGCAACCCATTCCTCTAGGAAATGGAAAATCCTGCTCCCTAACTTCAACTCTGGATGGAGGCCTATGTGATCTTTGTCATAAAGTGGATTTTGGGATGGAGGTAGAGCTCCATTTGGACTTCCACCCACCCCACCCCAGACTTCGAATCCACTGTTTTCCACTGAGGAATCTATTGTCCCTTTGCTGCTACCTCTGTGAGGATGAGGAGTGAAAGAAGCATCTCTCACAGTAAAGGCTGGTCTATATCACCTCCCGAGGGCACTTAGTGGTGAAAGGAGAGACAGTTTGGATTTGCTGCACTGTGAACCATCATCATAACCAACTTTTCTCCAAAAAGGAGGGATCATGTAAACTTGGCTGAGCATAGAACCTGCTTACAGTGAGTATCCACCTTCCGGATTGGCGCCATAGCGGGTGCCTGGCTACTGAGCTGGAAGCCATGGCTCGGGGTTAGGACCTCATTGCATCCACTGAGGTGTCAGCTACAAACATCGTTGCTAGGGAGAATTTCTTTAAAGTGGAGCCAAAGTCAGGGTGATCTCTCTCTTTAAGGGCTTTGAGATCTTCCAGCCAGGAAGGAGATGCTCTTTCAAAGCAGGTAACTGCCAGGGATGCTCAGAGGGTGACAGAAGAGGCTTCAAAGCCCATTTTGAGAGTGGCCTTCATCTTTCTATCCATGGGTTCCTTAGGATCGATCTCCCCCTCTTAAGGAATAAACATACTCCTGGGGAAGGTCACTACAGCATGTCACCCTTAGGTATCTCAGCAATAGAGCCCTTTGGTACTTGAATGTTATAGAGCCTGAAGTTTGCTCTTGTTAACATGCTTGCTCTGATCAGGCTTGTTCCATTAATCCCTCATCGCTTCCTTGAAGGAGGCGTGAAGGACTATTGCTGCCTCAGGGGAGGATTTTGAGAGGAGAAATTTACTCTGAGGTTTACTCTCAAGAGCATACTCAGGTTTCACAGCCAGACAGCTCACCTTCCTCAGTGGGGGAGGGGAAGGAGGAGGAGAAAGAGGAGTCAGAAGATTCTTATCTTCTGTTCTTTTGTGTGCCTTTTCTTTTCCCTTTTTAGCGTGCTTTGAGAGTGTAGCTCTGCTGTGGCTTGGTGACGCCTTTTGTGGCTTGCCTTCCTTACGACCTAGAGTCCTTTTGAGAGGACTGTCTCACTTCCCCTGGGATCGGGAGGGGGAACTCATTGTCAGAGTCCTCCCTGCTTGAAGGCTGATTACAAATCCTGCTTCTTTCCCCAGGACACTCAGGATCCATTTTAAGACTGGGGGGAGGGGAGGGAGATTTGTGACCCTGCAACCTCCCCTCTTTGTTCTGCAGAGGTCCCATGGGACTTATCTCATGAGTCAAGTGGTCAGGGCCCTCCTTGCTTTTGGAGCCTCTCCCTGCTCTGTACTGGGGTTCCCAGTCCATTTTTCCCATTTGGAGTAACAGCTGCCTCTGTGGGTAGGGGACCCCTCCTGCCTGTCCAACTCAGGATCTAACAGAGTTAGGGACAAAAGGCTGGGTGCAGGCTGGGCACACCTCAACATCTGCTGAGTCTGGCAAAGCTGCCTCACGTAGAGCACCACTTGGCTTTGACCTGATGCTTTCTTGACTGCTCTGCCATGCCTGTAAGGGGCACAGGAGCTAGCAGGAAGATGCTGCAGGGGAGGCTCAGGGAGTCTTAAACCCCCAAAAGGTTGACAGACCCGGGAGGAGGAGGAATGTCAAGGAGGGAGAGTACTGCTCCCCACTGCCCAAAAAAATAGGCAGAAAAGTTAAAATAGGAGGAGGAAGAACGGAAGCAAAAGAACCATCACCGTCTGCTGCTGCAGAGGCACAGAGTCTGTCACCACGCAGGAACAGAGGGAGTTTGGCCAGACTATGCAGCAACAAAACTCAGCCTCTGTGAGCTGCAGAAAGAGGAGAGCACCCCAGATGTCCAGAATTGTGGGAGACAGATGGCTGCAGAAACCAAAAAGCAAGCAATTGAATTTTTAATCACATTGTCAAGTTTTGCTAAAGGATGCTTGTACTGGTGATAGGGTGTACAATACAATCAGATTGTTACATCCTTGAATTCATAGAACACAGGTCTGGAAAGGACCTCCTTGGTCATTGAGTCCTGTCTCCTATTGCACGAAAACTCATCATATAATCCCATTTATAGATTTATTAAGATCTATTTTAGGTTGCTTGCCTCCACTACTCCTACTGGAACACTGGCTATAACCTCAGTCCTCTGGTGGTTCTTCTAATTTTCAGCCTAAATTTATTCATGGCCATTTTATAACCATTTGTTCTTTGTCAAAATTCTACTTTAGTTTAAATTGCTCTTCTCCACCTACAGACTCTAATACCTCCCTGATGTATTTATAAAGAGGAGTCAGATCCATGCTCAGCCGTTGATTTGCAAGCTTAAACAATCCAAGCTCTTTTAGCCTCCACTCATAAGATAGACTCTCCATTCCCCTGATCATCCTGGTAGCCTTTCTCTGCACCTGTTCTAGTTTGAACGCATATTCTCTTTTGGGTCTTTCTGTTCAACCACTATAATACTCAGCTCTGACTGTTTGCTGGAGCTTTGAGGGACTACTGGCATATTAACAACAACATTGTTACCACCATTAAGATTTTATATAGATCCCAAAGGCCTTTACAAAGGAGGTAAATATTGTAACATACTCCTTTTAAAATGGGAATAGATCAAAGCACATTAACATAGTGTTAATATGTGTCAGCAGGATCCACCTGGACATTAGTCCACGGCAGGCTAATTACAGGTACATTCACACCCCAGTTTGCTGTGAACTAACTGTTCATCTAGACAAGCCCTAAGTGGATGGCCCTGACTTTGTGTGGATCTGGGGAGCAGAACCACTGCTCATTTGGCAGGGATTTGGCAATCCTGGACTCTGCATGGGGTTTCTCACAGATTTTTCCCCTCTTCTAGGGTTTCCTTCCTCAGGTATTTCTTCAAGAAGTATCTATCCAGGTTTAAGACAGTTAATATTCTTAATGTGATTTTGATTATCTGAAGTTGCTTAACTGGAAAGGAATAGAAGTTGTGCAAAGAAATATTTTTAAAGATTTCACTGATTACACCTAAATTAATATTTACACTTTATTTTTGAGAAGCACTAAACTAATGGTGTGACAACATAGCTGTGGATTTGCACTCTAACTGAAAATGGCTTGCATGTCAGCTCAAAACTAGAGTGCTTATGTGAACAAAGACATATCTTAAGGTTATAAAGGAAGTGCAAGGTTTGGAAAGTAAGCTCTATTCTGTCTTACATATTTGATTTTTTACTTTATCTATCTAACTTCATAAAAATAAAATTTAAGAATATACATTAAACATAATTAAATATAAAATAATGCTAAATAATCCACATCATACAAAATTTGCAAAGATAAACAAGTAGGTTGAGATTTATAAAATTAGCAATGGGATTTACAAAACTAGTGGGGGATTTAGACATAATTCCCTTTAATTTTTCCAAGCCAATTATGGGAGTTGTGTGCCCAAACCTTATAATTGGCTTGGAAAAATTTCAGTCATGGAGTTTTATTTTCAGCTTTCAGCTTTGTTAGAAACGACAGCAGAAGTTAAAGTAGAAATTGGAAAAATAATATGTTAAATGTTCAAAAAAGGAAACGTACTGAACACAGTGAATATAACTCAGGCTAGAAAATAGTTTCAAAGGTGAAAAATAACCTCTTGTCTAAAATTATTAAAATAATCATTTGCAGGAAACAAAGAAAGGAAAATATACTTGCTATTATTTAGAGTATTGATTTTTTATTAAATGTTTGAATATAAATAATATCTAACCCCTTTAAAAATGAGAGTAGTTCCAGATTTGATTGTGTCACTGTTCAGGTTTCCTCTCTCGGCACCATAGACTTCAGGCCAAAGATCAGGATGCAAGTTACCATTGAAGTCATCTTTCAGAACAGAAGGCAGAGGTGCAACAGGGACACAGTACGGACCTCCAAAGCCTCTGTCACACCTGACAACATATTGGTGGAAAAAGGATTAATCTATCTGAGGTAATAAAAATACAACTTTACTATGAAAACAGCACATGATGTCAAGTTTGTCTACTTACACACAGTGGCCTGAGTCACAGATTCCATGGCCAGAGCACATCCAGGGACATCCTGTAGCCAAGACTACATTATCTATAGCCCAAGAACCTGCTCCAGGAGTGTAATCATATTGAATCCATCTGAAACGTGTTCTGGGAGAGCTAGCAAAACAGAGAAAACAGAACTCACTTCGAAAAACAGCATTCTAGTCTGCATTTGGGAAAGGCAGTAGAAATATCTTACATGTATTCCAGCTGAAACTGAACCCTATCCTGGAGTCCTTCTCAGGCAAAATTCTAACTGACTCTAACAGGAGTATAGCCTAAATGAAAACTGATTAAGGATTTTAGGATTATTGTGTCTATTTCTCCTCAATATCTAGCTCTCTGAGTCTCCATTTTTCAATACTGTACACATAGTTGGGGGGGAGGGATGGCTCAGTGGTTTGAGAATTGGCCTGCTTAATCCAGGGTTGTAAGTTCAAGCCTCAAGGGGGCCACTTAGGGATCTGGGGTAAAATCAGTATTTTGGTCCTGCTAGTAAAGGCAGGTGGCTCGATTCAATGACCTTTCAAGGTCCCTTCCAGTTCTAGGAGATAGGCTATCTCCATTAATTTACTTTATTTATTTATAGTACTTTGCAATGGGACATGTATGATGCTGAATTCATTGCTTAGATTTATGGTTCAGATGTGTGCACCATTTAACACAATGTAGTTGAGCAAGAGGCATTAAATACATTAGTATTCAATAGCTAGTTGCATACACAAATAACTTTTCAGTGCAGCTAGGAGTTTATCTGTATGAATCAGTTTGTTTTAAACTATGATATGTCAAGCTAAAATTCAGAAGACAGAGAGCCCTCTCCTGTGCCCATTGACACGGAAGCAGGATTGGGTTCTGTGTATTGTCAGGGTTTTAAAAAAATCATAATTTCATTAGAATAAGAAGGCAGATGAAAGATCTTCTCCAGTATCATGTAAGGAAGAAGGAATGAAAATATATATTTCTATAACTATTGCTCATCCTGCAGTACATTATGATTAGCTGGAGGAAAAAAGTTGAAAAATCTAAACAAAGATGCTATTGGTTAGATGATCTTGTATTTGTTCAGGCAGGTAACATGCAAAGGACTGGAACGCATTGCATACCATACCATCTATACCACTGAATGCAAAAATCCCATTAACTTCAATAGGATCAGGAGGGGGCCCAATGTATGAAGAAGACTATTTGGGAACAGAAGCATGGTGTAGTGGACTGCGCAGTGGGATTTGGTGCCATGAGTTGAGTTCTAGCCCCTATTCTGATGTTGACTTCCTGTGTGACCTTGATATGTCACACTAACTGCTATGCACCTAGTTTTTTTTTGTAAAAGGGAGTAACAGCATTTACCATAAGGGTGTGAGGCTTAATCAGTTAATACTTGTAGAGGGTTTTGGTGAGGTAAAGCACTAAGATGTGTAATGCTAAGTATTATTATCATTAGCGTGTTAATACTTAGCATTACACAGTTTAATGCTATTCCTAAACTTGGAGAATGGGTTCATTAAGAAAGCAGAACTCAGCACATCTGCCATGTTTGGTTACAACTGTGTCTTATTCATATTAAGGAGCAGGGTTTTAATTCTTCCTAAAAATGGAATTTTTTTCCCAATCAGAGAGGCTGAGGTTCGCAGGTTCAGCAGCAGCACATTCTGATTTTCTTTAATGTCACAATTAATTCTGCTTTAGTGGGAGTTATGTGGTTATGCTACGTAAGATATAAATTTTATCATTCCTATACGGATGTGATGATGGCTTAATTAAATCTGACAAAGGAAGGACATATGAGGTCTTATCATTGTAAAAGTGTAAGTGCATATATCTTGGTCTGAAATGGCATTGTATCTATCTGTGCACATGGCAAAATGCCTTTATTTTAAGGTGTTTTTCTTCTGAAATGTGTGAGTGCATTAATTTCTGACACTTCATTGGTGAATCTTTAAAACCCCATAGTAGATTTACAGCCCTTGTTCTGGTTAGGTCAGAGGCAAGACTCAAGAATTGACTTAGCTAAATTTGATACTTTCACAAACTTTTGCAGCTCATATTATATCTATTGAAATATTTTAAAGTGCAGTTTATAGGGATGATGTGTTTATTTTCTGGCACATTTCATATTTAATTAAGAAATAATCAGAAAATTCCCAAGCTGAGGCATATTTGTTCAGATTAGTTCAGAAATGCCTATATTTTGGTATAAAGCCAACACAACAATTCTCACATGGTTGGAAGTGGAAGGTAGACAGTAATTCGCTTCCAGTTCTGGAATCTTTCTGATCTGTAAATTGAACTCTCAGTGTAATGCTGACAACCTATGCTTGGAGGAACACACTCTTCAGTCACCAGGTGCCAGTCTCTCCCATTATTTAAGGAATACTGCAAGTGAATGCCATGGGAATCGCTGAATGGCTTAGTGCAACCCATGCTCAGCTCAAACTGCAGGAAAGTGGAAGCTGACACATGGAAATCCCAAGTCTCAGCATAACGAGGTTTACCTAAGAAAAGAGAACAAAAATACTTTCTTACTATGTAACGTTTTAATATTATGTAATGTCTGCTTTTTCCTTGGGCTCAGCATTTTCTACTTTATAGCCTGAAAGCATTTCTCCTTTCCCCAACAGACTATTATACAGCTATCCCTCATTTTTAAAATGGATCCTATAAAGACTTAAGTCCTTTGTAGCCTAAAATATAGGCCCATTCAGACCTTTCTTTAGAGACACATACCAGTATCTTCACTGAACATCAGAGCTGTATCCATAGATAGACAGTCAATATCTACTTGACCCCCTTGGATCCTGTACCAACTTGCTTGTAAATCCGCAGATCCATCAAATTTATCTTGAAAACCAGTCTCAGAGCTGTCATTCATTCCTATAAAGACATCATCCAAGGCCCACTGTGCTGAAAGTTTCCCTACAAACAGAAAGACAGAGAGGTTAGTGGAGCCCCAGTAAGATATTTAATCATGTCTGTACTATTCATGCAGACTAGCTTAAATGTTTCACAATTCCAATACCACCATTTTGTGAGGATAGAGTTCAATCAATTAAAATCTTCTTGCTAACCATACCTGACAAGTTACTCAAGACATAGTCCAACACCTAGTGGTGGCTCTGTTTCTGAGGAACACAGACATTTCCTCCTCTTTAGTCTTCAAGCTGGAATACTACTGCCATCATAATCTTTTCCTCTTTTTCAATGAAGTACTCCCTGAGCCTCTGTTATGCAGATTGGGCTTCTCAACCTTCCCTTTCTATTGCTAAATGGGAATGGGCTCCTGACTAGTTAAGATGGGGGTTCTGGTCTGGAAAAGGGAGCTGTGGTGAGGAAAAGGTTGAAAACTCCTCATGCAGATAATATTCATGGAGTTCCTCACCTTCTCCCTACCTCATCTCTGTTCTCATCTTCTTGCCTGAGCCAGCCCAACAATCACATCAATCCATTTCTCTCTACACTCTCATACTGGACGTCCTCCTACTGTACCCCCTTTAATACTACCAACTGAGAAGCAGGAGGACAGGAAGAGAAAAATGACAACTAACTTCAGCTTATAAATTGTAGGCAAAACATACATCAAGATGATAAAGAACACATCTAAGTAACCATATAAACTTACTTGGGCTGCCTTCCTTTTCTCATTCCCTCATGTCTGTTATCAGTCATAAAGTTTGATTGAAACTTAGAGTGTGAACAGTTTGGTGTAGGAGCTGTGTAGTTATTTGCACTATAAAGCACGATGCACATTTATGGTGCTATATAAACAGTAACAACAACAATGATAATATTATGACTGAGAAAAGCCTTGTTTAGCAGTAAGCTATGAATAGGCCAAGAGCCAAAACTGTCCTGTGGTAGCTGTAAAGGCATAATACATTTTTAGTTTGTTTTTCCTAAAATAAAATGTCCACAGCTCTTAACCTTATTTCCAAGCACTGGAAGGCTGGATGTTTGTTTTATTGGAAAGCTGCTTATTAAATTTTTAGTAAAGCATTGGTTACCATGTTGGGGTTGCCACCATCGGAAAGCAGTTGCAGATGTTTTAGCTTCACGGGGTAGATCTATTGAAACAATCTGTGGTTCTAAGTAAGACATGTAATCGAGCTCTCGCAGCAAATGCCAGGTTATTCCATTGTTATTTGTGTATTGAACTACCAGCCCTGTATTAAAACAGAACAAAATCATTTATTTACACCGCACACAAAAAAATAAGGCCAATCCTTCAGTCCTTATTCAGCCAAATCCCCATATCAGTTTAATGTACACTACATGACATGGGCAAATGGTTTTTTTTTTCATATAGCATATAATTTTTTGTGAAGAGAGCCCTTTGTTGGCAGCATGTTATTACTGTTGTCAGGATTATTGGTTGTCATATGTTGCTTGCATCTGACAGGGCCAGATTCTCCCTTTGGTTATACAGGTACAGCCCCACTAAAGCTAGAGAGATTGCACCACTGAAACTGTGGGAAGAATTTGACTCACATATTTTAATACATTTAATATCTATTTCATATAATTAATCCTATGGCTTGTTTGGGTCACTAAAAGGATGTGTTTTTGCAGGCTATAAACCCAGTCCTCTCTGAAGATGGCGCCTGACTATGATTTCACCCTTACTATATATACTACATCCTTAAAAGTTACATTATCTTAGATTTACTGTGGTAGATATTAGAACACAGTAGAGCCATGGGGGACAGAAGTCATTTATTGGCATTGCCTGTCATATAGGATAATGAAAGAAACACCACTAAGATACTCTGGGTTTGATTCTTCTCTCACATCAGTTTTACACCGCTGTAACTCCATCGACATCAGTAGATTTACTCTTGACTTACACCATTGTAAGTGTGAAGAGTAGCAAGCCCTGTGAATGTAATGTATGAAAAGAGACCCTGGCCCTGATTCTGATCTTATTTATACTGGTATAAATCAGGAAGTCCACTGACATCAATGGTATCAAACTGCAGTGAGAGGAAAAAGAAGCTCTCCTGTGTAGAAGGTAACGACCTTCCTTGTCTTGCTTCTCATTTCACTTACCCTCAATTTAAACTGGGAAATTCCATTTAATCTAATGGATTTACTCTTGATTTAGACCAGTGTATGTAAAGGGAGAATCAGGCCCTCCCTCCATATTCCTATTTTATTCTAATTTTCTCACCCTCTTTAACTTCTTAGCTGAATAAATTATACAGTGTAAATGAGAGCTGACTCAAGCCCCAATGTTAACGAACACTTTTAGCTAGACTTTCAACTGGGGTCACACTTTTTTTAGAATACTTATATGATAATAATGTAACTTTCTTATCCTTGACTTTCCGTGACCTCCGTAACTTCCGCAGCAGCTGGTGTGGCTGACTCCAGGGCCAGCTACTTCGGTGCCCCACAGCCAGCTACATTGGCCGCTGCTGGAGCAACCCTGGGCGAGCTGCTCGGGCGGTCCCGGTGCCAGCTGCACTAGCTGCTGCTTGGGAGACCCCGGGCAGCTGGTCCTGCAGACTGCTAGAGCAGCAGCCCTGGGGGCAGACCTGGGGAGTGCCCGAGCAAGGGTCTTGGGGCTGCCGCAAAGCCAGCCACACCAGCCATTGCTGGACTGGCCCTGGGGCCAACTGCTCGGGCAGTCCCTGGGGCCAGCCACACTGGCTGCTGCTCGGGTGGCCCTGGGGAGCACCTGAGCAGCAGCCCTGGGGGCTGCCCTAGGGCCAGCCGTACCGGTCACTGCTTGGGCAGCCCCATGCAGCTGGCTCCGGGGATCGTCCGAGCAGTGGCCGGTGTGGCTGGGTCCAGGGAATGCCCAAGCAGCAGTCCTGGGGGTGCCCTGGGAACCGCCCAAGCAGCAGTGGTCCCGGAGCAACTGGGCCCCAGAAGTAAAGATTTAGTTAGGGGTATTTTTGGTAAAAGCCATGGACAGGTCACAGGCCATGAATTTTTATTTATTGCCCGTGACCTGTCCAGGACTTTTACCAAAAATACCCGTGACTAAATCTTAGCCTGCATTTATCTTCATAACATCCCTGTGAGGTAGCTTTATTAGCCCCATTTTAATGATAGGGAATTGAGGCACAGAGAGGTTAAGTGACTTGCCCAAGGTCACAGTGGAAGTCTACGGAATTGGGACTTGAATGTGGGTCTCCCACAGTTTAACCCAGTGCCCTGACCACTGGATCATCCTTCTTCATCTCTTTCATTATTAGTTTTCTGCCTAAATGAAAACTTCATATTTCTGATTTTAAAACCAACTATGATTATTAAGACATGCCAGACTATGCCAGAATCTTTATTTTCATTGCTTCAAGAACTCTGTGCAAGGATTTAGAGAGATTTACATTTAAACTGCCAGTATAATACTAAGCCTGAGAACTGTCTGTGGGATGCAAATCACATGGGGAGTAAGATCTTTTGTACATTAAGTTTTTCGAATGGTGCAGAAATGATGTTGTTTGTTTCTGCACCTGTCCTGTCAGGCAGTGTCCCGGTGGTGCTGATAGCATCCCCATATGAATTGAGGTTAGCCCTTCTATGGAGTATAGAACCACGCAGAGGTAATTTGCTACAGTTCATATTATTTGAGCTCATACACAATTATACTCGGAATCAGTACATAGTCATATGCATAAGCCTAGACATATTTTCAAACTGCTGTAGAACCAACTGACAAATCATGTTGTGATCCTGTTGTTACACTCTGGGAGGAATATTAGAAAGCATTCAGGAAATACACAAACAATTAATTTTGATTCACTTTCAAAGTTATTTTTTAAACAGCATGCAGTCATCACTCTTCCTGCATCATACCCAGTTCAGCTGGCAGAATAGGACCATAACAATGCAGGACAAGCTAGCTTTAAAAAACACCTCTGATTATCACTGTATCTTACATATCCATGGGAAGCTCAGTTCATCTGCATGTAATGCCAATAAAATAATTACATAATGTTCCCAGCTGCCCTTACACAATAAAAATTATAACACACAGGGTCAGATTCTTATCTGGCATAAATTGCCACAGCTCTAGTGTCTCCCGTGGAACTACATCCATTTACACCAGCTGAGGATCTGCCTCTGGAGTAGCTCCTTCATTCTTACAAAGCTCAAATTTCACACACCTCTCCATCCCCCCCCCCAAAACAACAAAAAAACAAAAAAAACCACCACCAACCTAGGGACACAAGAAAAATAAGAGTACAAGCAGATGGGAAAGATTAATTTATTTGGCCTAAATAATATTTTCTTCAGATTCAGTTTCATAATTCTGCATTCATGAGGCAAATAACGTATAATAAGGTTAACATCAGGTTTGTGTGGCTTGGAGGTAAATAGGAGTTCAAAATGTGGAACAATAATTAGGAGTAGATTGCTTGTTTTTTATTTAAAAAAGATTTCTGTACTCTCCATAAAAGGGGGACAGTTAGTTGATTCGTATAAACTATTGTGACAGGGTCAGGCCAGAGGGCTACAGGAAAGTGGTCAAAGGTAGATATATTAGCCCCAGATTAAGCAGGTCCTTTTTCCCTGAGTAAAATAATGGGCTGTTCCAGAACAATCAGGAAGTTTCTGGAACCAGTTATGGCAGGCAGGCTAATTAGGATACCTGGAGCCAACTAAGAAGCTACTAGAATCAATTAGAACAGGCAGGCTAATCAGGGCATCTGGTTTAAAAAGGACCTCACTTCAGTTAGTGAGGTGCGTGCAAGGAGCTGAGAGTGAGAGGATGTGCTGCTGGAGGACTGAGGAGTACAAGTGTCATCAGGCATCAGGAGGAAGGTCCTGCGCTGAGGACAAAGAAGGTGTTGGGAGGAGACCGTGGGGAAGTAGCCCAGGGAGTTGTAGCTGTCATGCAGCTGTTACAGGAAGCACTGTAGACAACTGCAATCCACAGGGCTCTGGGCTGGAACCCAGAGTAGAGGGAGGGCCCGGTTTCTCCCCATCCCCCCCAACTCCCTATTGGATACAAGAAGAGTTGACCCGGACTGTGGGTCCCACCAGAAGGGAAGGTCCCTGGCCTGTCCCCGACCCACTAGGTGGATCAGCAGAGATTGTTCTTCCCTCTTTCCCCATGCTGGCCAGTGATGAAGTTAGCTGAGTGAACGGCAGGTTTGAGCCATTAGCAAAAGTGGCCAAACCAAGGGCTGCTGTGAATCTCTGAGGTGAACAAATCCGCCAATAAGTGCAGTACCCAACAAGGCAGGGGAGGAACTTTGTTGCACTATGTAATGATCTTATTAATTCTGTAAAATAGGTCCAATGAACAAAAACTCTGCTAAAAGCTGGTTTCCAATGAAAAGGGACATTACCTTCATTCCTGGCTCTTGGTTTGTTGCAGAGAGTACCAGCTGTTTTGCTTCCAATTTGTAAATAAAACTGAACTAATCTGTTGAAAAAAAAATAAAAAAGTGTTCTTACAAGAGAAATATAATACTGTTAGTTTTTTGTTGTTGTAGCTGAAATGTCAAAGCACAAATGCAGTATAAACAACTCTATTTTCCCTAACTTATGAAGATTTTTTATTTAGGTCGCTATTCAGTGCTTCTTAATTTAGGTAAAGTTTCCATCAAAATCAACAACCTATTAGGTCTATGGAAGTTTTTCCCAAGTAAGGAATAGTGTGGAGTCTGTAGAGCAAACAGCGTTTGTGTGGACAGGTGATACCATGCTTAACAAATGCACTGTTCGTACAATGAAATGTGTCTATTCACTAACATTGAAAAAACTTTCATAGAATTAAAAAAATCGTTCTGAAGCAGTTAAATGTGGTTTCATTATTGTGGCAATAAAACCACCTAGACTTCTCTCTTTATGAAACTACTGTCTAACAGCATAATACTGGGCTTTCTTGAAGGATGGGTTAATACTACTGCATTTGTGGAGATTTGGTAGCTCTTGTGAGAATGATATGGGAGAAAGACAAAGACACATTTATTATTATTTTTGAAATTTTAGCAATAAAATTAAAATCCTAGTAATCCTAGTGCAGTGTTTATGCACACACTGGAACAGAGGAATTACCATACTAGTTCAGAGCCAAGGTCCATCTACTCCAGTATCCTTTCCCTGACAGCAACTAGTCCCTGAGACTTCAGATGAATGTGTAAGAATCTGGTAATATTTGTGGGAAAATCTGCTCCACTCATTAGCTCTGATCTTAATCCCTAATAGTTAGAGATTGGCTTAAACCTTGAAGTATGAGGTTAACATCCCTGCTAAAGTTTTTATTATTATTTATGATAACTCTGGATATTCCTGATATCCCTATAAATGTCCAGTCCCTTTTTGAATCTTAAGCGTTTGGCCTCAATGACTTCCTGTGGCAACAGGTTCCGCAGGTTAATGATATGTTTTGTGAAAAAATATTTCCTTTGATCAATTTTGAATTTCCCACCTTGCCATTTAATTGAATATTATGAGCCAGGGAAAACAGAAGTTCCCAATCTACCTTCTCTAGACGATACATTATTTTACATACTTTTATCGTGTCCCCTTTTAATTATCTTCTTTCTAAAACAAACAATCCCAATCTTTTCAATCTCTCTTCCTGTTAGAGTTTTTTCCATGCCCTTGATCATTCTCATCACCCTTCTCTGCATCCACTCTCGTTCTGCAATATCCTTTTTGAGATGAGGTGACCAGTGCTGCACACAGTATTCTAGGTGAAGCCACACCTTGCAGGTATAAAATGGCATAATATTTTCAGTATTACTCTCCATCCCATTTCTTATTCACCTTACCATTTTGTTAGCTTTTCTGACTGCAATTACATATTGAGTAGAGGTTTTCATTGAGCTGTCTACACTGATGTCCAGGTCCCTTTCTTGAGTTTATACAGTTGATTTGAACCCTGTATGGTGAAAGGGCAGTTTAACTTTTCCTCTCCAATGTGCTTTGTTTTGCAGTTATCAGTATTAGATTCTGGTGTCACGTTAGATTCGGTGTTATGTTTCCCATTTGCATAGCTTGTTTAGGGGCAGGTCTTCACTCAGCAGGTAGTGATCGATCTATTGGGGGTTGATTTATTGCATCTAGCGTAGACACGATAAAATCGATCCCCGATTGTGCTCCCCATCGACTCCGGAACTCCAGCTTGCGAGAGGCGGAAGCGGAGTCGACGGGGAAGCAGCAGTGGTCGACTCGCCACTGTCCTCATGGCCAGGTAAGCCAACCTAAGATACACCAACTTCAGCTACATTATTCGCGTAGCGGAAGTTGCGTATCTTAGGTCCACCCCCGCTAGTGCAGACCTGGGCTGTGTCTCTGAAATTCTTCACAGTCGTCCCTGGCCATGACCAACCTACATAACTTTGTGTCGTCTGTAAATGTTGTTACCTCACCACTCACTTCTCCCCCTCTCCCTTTTCCAGACCATTAATAAATATATTAAGCAACAGTGGGATGTTGTAAAAAGCCATGAGGTGCCCTACTGCTAACTTTTTGCCATGATGAAAATACTATTCTTTGCTTTCTGTCTCCTAGCCAGTTTTGATCCATGACAATACTTTGCCTCTCCCCCCACGACTAATTAGCTTGTGTGGGAGTTTATGAAAGGTCTTTTGAAAAGCACTCACATAACCTATTTAAACGTTTTACTTTATTATTTTAAATACACTTATTTTAGTGGGTGAATTTGTGGGTTATGAAAGTGAAAGACCAAGGGCTTGATCCTCATTCACGCTGGTTTCATACCAGTGTAACTCCATTCTCTTCACGGGAGGTACACCTGATGTGCACTGCTATCAGTAAGCTCAGAATCAAAGGGTAGAACTATAGCCGAGCATAATGTAGTGCAGGCGCTGCACAAATTTCACTTGCACAGTTGTGCATGAATATCACCATAATCATCTACCCCTGTTTCTTGGCTTCTCTAAACCACAGTTTGTACTCATGCTCAGTTGTCTCAAACTGTGTTGTGTGCGTTATGTATTGTATGTCTACAGGAACTAGGATGACACTAGCAAGGTTATGTCCATCTGAGACTTATTCTGGATCTAATCCCATATGCCCAAAAGTGAACCAGCGTAGACCCTCTGCCCCATGCCTTGGTTTTGAAAGCCACTACCAGACCTATATGTCTGTATAATACAGTACTTGGATAGTTAAACACTAGCTGGTGACAGATTTGAAAAAAATTACAGTTCTAGTGTAAAATCTCTTTTTTTATGATTAGTAGTTTCTCATGAAGACAGACTAGGAAGATGAAAATGTTGTGCAGGAGGACCAGCCTGCCCAACCAATCTTTAAGGGTTTGGCCCAAAACAAGTCTCTGAGACTATTCCACAGCCTTTAACAACAGAGTCTGCAACACAGATGGGAGCCAAATCAACCAATGAGCCAGATGTCATCACTTGGAAAAAAATATATTCCACAGTTTTTATCTAGCGTCTGCAGCTGCCAGGCAGGCCCCATGTGTTACTACATTCACTGAGCTGATAGTAGGAAGCCACAGGAGAAAAAGATTAAGAGCAGGAGGCCGTGACTAATCAGTGATAAAATAGCATCCAGGTATCATATTGGCAGCCTAATGGATGTAAATACTGCAGATGAAACAGCGTCCTTGCTATAGTGGGCCATGTTTTGAGAACAGGGCTCTTTACCAGAGGTGTCACTATAGGCAATTAAAATTACTGGGGCAATTTTGAGACACATGACAGCTTTCTCATGCAAACCAGGAATGATAATAGTTTAAAAGGGTCAAGGAGGAGCTTCAGCTTCATCTCTGTAAAGTTTGAAATATTTTAAAAAATTAAAACAGTTTCAAACTCTGCAAAACCAGAAAGCTATCCATATGAACATCTGGAATTAAAAATGGCTTGGTACTAATGTGAAGATACTCCCTGGGCGTTACAATAGCTTTTCTGTGTGATAGGAGAAGTAATTATAAGTGTAACTTGTATATAAGTTTTACTATGATATGTTTACTTCAGACATTATGCTCCGTGATTAACTACATAAGATTCCAAAAATCTGATATGACCCTTCAGGACACAGAACTAAGTGTTCTCCTCTGTCACATGGTTCACGGAGTAGCAAATGCACACAAATACCAGCCAAACATGAGTGTAACAGACAAAAAAGGCAGCTGTTACATTGCACGCTGCCCCCTCCAAGATGCCAGCAATCTTGCTAAAGCCCCTGCACACACAATACAACTTGTAGGGTTCTTTGCGGCAGTGAATGGGCTGAAAAAAGTGGTGTAAGGGAATGCTGACTCTGTGCAATATGATCCCGTAGAAATCACCCATAAATGATGGGGCAAATTGTTGCATTACTTATTCCTGACCCTACAGAATTAACCCCCACTCCAATTTCTTCACCCCTTATAGATGGAGGTAGTGTACAGCAGCAAGCGGGCAGACAATGGCTCCGTGGCCATGCTGTCAGGATGTACAGGGTCCAGAACAGCATGTGAAGGAAGCTTTCTGCATATTTGAGGCATAGATTCTTTATGGATTCTCTGGTTTTGTACAATTTCAAGGCCATGCCTCCTGCCTGTTCCATCTAGAACCTGCTGCTAAGCCATCCTTCCAGAGGGGTGAATGGATCACATTTTCTAGGCTGCTATTCCCTTGCATATATTAACTTATCTCCTTCTGAGTTTATTTTCAAGGAAGGGAAGGATTTTGCCAAGAGTTTTCAAAAAGAGTAATTTCTGCTTGAGCATGCTGCATTTTCTCTCTAAGATGCACCTTAATAATGTATTGGTTGCAGTAAAAACAAGAATGGTTCATACCCTCTCTCGCTTTATTTCTGTAACAATACAGGGGACACAATGCTAATATACATACATTTTCTGAGAATAGTATTTACTATTGACCTGATATTTGTGGTGTCCAGAGGGACAGTTCTTGCTTCCCTTTTGCCGGGCCCATTGAAGTAAAGAGATTTCCCATCACTGAGTGTTCCACAGCCTGTTCCAACCTGACCTCCAGTTATCTTGTACCAGAGAGAGCTCAGCTTCCTCTCAAACCTGTCGAACATCTCACTGTGATTAGGTACATTAGACACACAGGTTCCATGTGCGGCTTCAGAAGAAAAAAATACATAGGAGATGCTTTGTTGAAATAGTGCTGAACAGTAAAAGTCAGATGCAGTAAATTGGCAAATGGTATTATTATTTCCACATATTAGACTCTTATGAGACAGCTCCATGATGAAATGATTGCACCACCATTTAATCCTCTTTACAAACACCCTTTGTAGTCAGAAAAAGCCTCCTTCCCCTAACCTCCCTTCTCAGAGTAGCAGGATGTTTAATTAATACAGTCAATGTTGCAACATTTTACGTTATCAAACACAGTTTTTGCAAACAGAAAAAGGTGTTATCTTATTGCTTCTGTTTAAGTGCAAAACATGTTAGTTTGTTGCTTTGCTGCTATAGAGGTTGAGAAAAGTTGTATATGCAACTGGTTGTGTCAATCACAGTTTTTTTTTTCCTTTATAAAAACACTTGAAACCACAAGTGAACAGAATTATCCACAGAAGGTCTGTCAGAACATATGTTCGTTCCTGGTCACATGCCATCTCAAGGCCAGGGGACTGAAAACAGAAGGAATTCTTTTGAAGACTGGCCAAAAAAATTCAAAGCAGACTTTTTAGTTTATAATATTTTCTCCAGTATTCTCTTTTATCTCTCTCTCTCTCTCCCCATTTATATGGATGGCAAAATTCAAAGGTCGTAATGGTCAGAAAACATCACTGGTGTATGTGCTTTTGTAATGTTCCATTTTGCCAGTGTTGGATTTACTAGCTCATGAAATGTGCTTTTATGGAATTAAAAAACAAAAAAAGATTCTCACTCCAGAGTTGTGAAATTTATGACATCATGTTTTCCCTCTATAGCAGAGAATATAATGAGATGATACATTTTAAACATTAGTTCATCACAAACAAGCTTACAGCAGTCACATATAAATAATGTAGCCGTACCTGTATAGCCCAAGTCACAGAAACAGACTCCAGAGACACAGTCCCCATGACCACTGCAGTAATTGGGACAAGGCTCTGAGATGTAAACCCCATCTAAGCCAAAAGAGGGCACATTCTTGTGAGAACTGCTCTCCTGGATCCAGCGGAATCTAGTCTTACTGTGAAGAAATGATAACCAAAGGCACAGCATTACTGCTGATTGCTTTAATATCCCTTTGTATTTCATCTACTATCTCATGCTGAAAACTAAAAGAAGCTTTGCTAGAATAGCCTTTATAAATGAGATACAAACATGTGCTTGGACAACACTGACCATTTTCTTTACATCATTATATTTTTGTGAAATTTCCTTATGGATTTTCCTTCCAGACAGTTTCCTTTATGTATTATGACCTCCTTTATTTCTCTGGCAGCACAATGCCCAGTCTGGAGCACTGTGCCTGACGTGGCTTATCAGTAGGCTGGAGTGAACTGAATAGATGCACTCTTTGTGATTTGTCTCCTTTTAGTTCTGCAAATAGCTTTAGACACTGCTGTGCAGGTAGTTAAGTTTTGAAATTCCTAAAACCCATTTGTTACAGTGCTTAATAAAAGAATCTAGTATTGACAAGGATGCAGAATGTAACTGATGGTACAGTGTATTTATGTGTAAAATGCTTAAAGAAATGAAGATTCAGTTATTACAAGAATTAGTTAGTATCTGCAAATAATTGTAGGTAACGAATCTTAAAGTACTTTGTGCACCTAAACAGAATAATAAGTGTCTTAGTCCTAGATCATATTATGGCCAAAAAACGATTCCTTAAAAACAATGGGCCAAATCCTCAATCAGTGAAAATTTGCACACTTCCATTAACTTCCGTGGACCTATATTAATTTCACCAGCTCAGGGTCTGGCCCATTTCTCAAGAAATTTGTCAATGAAAAAGGTGTCTATATAGAAAAATAAATTTTCTTTTAATCCTTATAATAATGATCAATTTATAGGAGGATGACATCTGGGAATTTACCTTGTCAGTGGTTTTATAGCTGCTAGTTAAAGGATCAGGAAGGTTTCCAGATTGGTTTGTCACCTGTCTGATGCTGGACCCAGGTAATTCTAACATCCAAAATGTGCTCATCATGTAAACCAATACAAAGTTCCTGACTCACCTATAGGATTGGAAGTTGGCTTGGAAAGGACAGGTAAGCTGTGAGTAATGTCCACAGGGATCAGAGGTTAACTGATTTACCCAAGGTCACACAGAAAGTCTGTGGCAGAGCTAGGAACTGAATCAAGATCTCGTTTCCCACTTCAGTGCATGAACAACATACCCATCCTTTTTACCCTTTCTAATGTATCTATTTTTTTCCTACTATCCTTGACCATGGTATCTGAGCGAGGAACAAGGGATATATTTTAATTTAATTGTCAGCTCTCAATCATATTCCACCAACTAACCACACAGCATATTCCAGAAATAACCCCAGAAGCACGAATTCCCAAATGGTACAAAACCAATGCAATGTTGACACTTTAGGAACCACATAATACTGTCCTATCCGTAATGCTAATCTGCTGAATTTAAGACACTAGTGGTAACTTTTTTCTTTCAGTTGTGCTGTTTTTTTTCTGATCATACTACTAAACATAATTCCAAACAGATTGCTGCTACTGATTCTGTACTGCTTGTTTTGGGTAAATCAATTCAGTTAGTGTCAGATTCGTGTGGCTTGGCACCTGCTTTTCTTGGCTAGTTACTGAAAAAACTTGTTACGATACACACTGATAATTCAACTCCTCACAGTAACGACACAGACTCCCTCTGTTACATGACATGCCATATACAGTAAATCTTTGCAGTGGGAGAAGCATAAGGAGTGACTGGCAGTCTGACAAGGCAAAAAACTGCAGATAGCAATAGTATGGCTGCATTGAGAGAGAGACAAGAGAGCAGATGATCTCAATCGGTGGGTGGTATATGGACAGACAGGTGTATAATTGCATGGTAGCTTTGGAGAGAAACAGGAGGGATATTTCTATGTGGAGAACTAGGGGTATGCCAGACTTCAGAGTTTTTATCTGAGGATGTGGGAAGGCTGGAAATGGAAATGAGAAAATTCAAATAAGTTCAAGTAGGATTCAGACAAGGCTCTCTCTTTTGGGGCTTGTTAGAATCTTTCCAAACCTTTGAGGTTTTCTCATTTATATAGATCACTCATCAAGTTTATGTGTGGGTAGTGTGACTGATGGGAGCTACTGAAAAATCTAAGAGCACTGATTTTCACCTGCATTTGCAATGGACTATAACGTAGACGTAAAGCCATCTGATAAAGTTACCTCTTTTGTTTTGGGGTTTTCTGGCTGTGAATACAATTTGACTGATTGGCACTACTCCATAGCAGAGTCTTTATAACGTTTATCATTATCCGATGACAGGACACATTACATAGCAGCTCAAATACCCTTCTGTTTTTTCGTCATCCAGTAGCAACTGTTTGCAAGACTAATCCTGTTGAGACAGCTTATTTGAGTCCTATGACCTATCACTCTCTTGCTGGTGTTGCTGATCTAATTGATAAGCATTAAGAAAGGTAGCTTTATTATAAAAAGATTTATGTCAAATTAAAATGTGATTTTTTTTATTATTGTTGCCTGTTGCCTTGTAGTTTAATTTTATAGACTATTCTGACACCTTTAAAATGAAAAGCTTTTCCCTGTTTCGTATGAGAAAGGAATATATTCCTTCTGGACCAGGTAGTTTGGTTTGTAATTTGCTAAATCTTAATAGTATTGGCTCAAAGTACAGAAGTCAAATTCACATGTACAGTAGAACCTCAGTTACAAACACCAGAGTTACAACTGATGAGTCAACCACACACCTCATTGGAACCGGAAGTACACAATCAGGCAGCAGAGACACTCCCCCCACGTCCCCAAAAAGCGAATACTGTACAGTACTGTGTTAAATGTAAACTGCTAAAAAATAAAGGGAATGTTTTAAAAAAAGATTTGACAAGGTAAGAAAACTCTTTCTGTGCTCGTATCATTTACCTTATGATGATTAAAAGCAGCATTTTTCTTCTGCATAGTAAAGTTTCAAAGCTGTATTAAATCAATGTTGGGTTGTAAACTTTGAAAGAACAACAATAACATTTTGTTCACATTTACAAACATTTCAGAGTTATGAACAACCTCCATTCCCGAGGTGTTCATAACTCTGAGGTTCTACTGGATAATATAATGCACAGAATTAAAGACCTACAGTACCTGGCTGCAAGAGATCTTGGAATGATGATAGTAATTCTTGTCCACTCCTCAAAGTCTCCTGTGTAATACATGGATGGCTCACTCAGCTCCCGGGAACTTCCTTCACATCCTTTGATTCCAGGAGATGCAGGATAACAGCCCTCTTTCACAAGTGACCAGAACAGGCCAGCATCATGGGAATACTGAAGGAGAACTGGAGCAGAACTACTGTCCTGATTAGTGCAACCGATGTTCAGCTGTAAGAAATATGATAAAAGCAGAGTAGAGTTGATGAGGTGCAGAGACCTGCAGTTTTGTTTTTGATTATCAGCTGCACCTAACCTGTAATTTTAAAATTTGTGAGGCTGAGTTCCTATGAAATATGGAAACCCAAAGACAATCAGAGACCATTATGTTTTGGGATCTATTTGGCATTCCTCAATAAAAATCCTTGCTGCATCTTTGTTGAGGTTGCTGGGCACATAAAATGTGATGCTTCAAAGAGGATTTTATGCACATAAAACATATTAGGTGTAACACTGTACTTGTATTTCTGCAGTAAAGGACACAGACCCCAACTACTATTGAACAAGTATTCTGTTGTTTGTGTTCTAGTCCTCTCTTCATAAATGAAAGCAAAGGTGCACAGAAGTCCTTAAACAAGTTGTAGCACTGAGTCAGGCTGAAGAGTATTATGGAGAAGAATATTACATATACTATGATGATGAAGGCAGTACAACAATATTGCCAATCCCAAATGTTCAAAAATCATGAGTGAGGCTCCAAAAAATTAGGAGATTGGTTTAAAAATCATAATATTTTTACATAAACACGTGACTCCAGTTGACGGAGTTGAAAGAACACCAGCAAATATCATGAGATTTGCAACCAAATTGCAAGAATTGGTATAAGAACCTGTACAGAATAGAAAAGAATGCACACTGAAATTCACTGTATCCTTCATAAAAGGCCCTATTCTGGATCTCTTATTCAAATGAATCATCTCAGGCCTGATTGTCCATGACCCTTGTGCAAGTGGATAGGTGGGAAAGGTGCAAGGAACCTTCCTTATCCTATGCAAGAGGCTAAGATAGTCATTATCTCTGTGCATAGCTGGCCACAGAGAGGGGAATATACTGTGAGATAATGCAGCCTGCACATTTCACCTGCACTCCTGGAATCACTAGGAAGATCTGTGTCCCCTAAGACATAATCTCTCCCAACGTTCCAAATGCAACCCAATGCTTAGGGATGTGGCCACATACCACAATTTAGTCCATTGATTCCAGTTGGATTATGTATGTGAGCAAGAGGTGCAGGATTAGTCCCCAATATATACGCAGCTTGATTAAATTCAAACAGTGCCACCAGCTCACATGAAATAAGAACGTACATTAGACAAACTTCAACTACCACTTTCAGTTTTCAAATTATTACAAGTATAACATTAGAAAAACTGGCATTAGCTTTCATTATTGACCCGTAGAAATTCTACATTACTATGACATATTTGTAAAACAATGCCAAAACATTTATGACAAATTATAATAAATATGACTGTGCTTGGGTTTACTAGGAAAAATTATCCCCTACACCAGTACTAACAATGGAAACGCCACAAGTTCTCCAGGCGCCTCAGTTACAAAGAACACTCCCTTGTTTTACGAAGTACCTCCTCTGTAAAGCCTGTGCAATACATTGGCAATGGGGATGTTGGGGAACTAATGGAGAGGAATTTCATTCTGGAGGTCAATCAGGGATAGGAAGGAAGGTGTTGTATGAATCTCACCTGTTCTTCCAAAATTATAAGTGGAGGGCAGAAGCCCTCTAGAACATGCCAGTGATGGAGCAAAAGGCCCTTTTGCAACAAATGAGTTCTCAAGAAGAGGAGTTCCTAGCTATAGCTAGTTAAATTATTCATCGCAAGAAAAAAATTCTGTGAAATTTTGCCATTTTTAACATATAGAAAAGTCCTATAAAATTTAACAGGGATAACATTAATAAGGTCCTGTAGAAATTACTCTAGGGCCTACAAAACAGAAAATGCCATCCCTTCTGTAGATTTGTGAACCATCCCATATAGAATTCTATATAAGGGATATTGTTCTCTATTATATTCTATATGCTCATGCAATAAGGGAATTATGCCAAATAAGATGTTTCATTATCTCACCAATTCTATCCCGACCATTCATAGGTGATGGCAAATGGAGAGAATAGGTATCTAATTTTTGTTAGAGCAAGAAATATTAAATCCAAAAAGAAAAAGAGGTTGAATTATGCTAAACAGAAATCATTCAACTATTTCACAAGGATGTATAATTATTAAGCATGGGGGGAAGACGTACAGTTTTACCTATAATATCAATAACTTTTGGACTGCAAGTGATACAGACAGTTAAAATCACTGTCTCTATTTCCCTTACAACAAAAAGAGCATGAGTAACTTCTATGGTTAATTTTAATACTGTGTAAAACACAACATTTAGGACCTGATTTAGGAAAGCACTTAAACATATAATTAAAGTTACGAATGACGATAGAACATAAGCAGGTTGAAGTTAATCACCTGCTTAAGTGGATTCCTGAACAGAGAGAGACTTAAACACATGCTCAAGTACCGCCCTAACTTGAGACCCTAAATCTATATACACAAAAAAGAAAGAGTTATCATTGCTTCAATAGATACTTTTTTTGTTTTGTTACTGTGCTAAAAGTTTCAAGAATGGAAAGCATTTTAAAAAATGTCTGCTTTTACACTATACATCATGCTTGGATTCCTGCTGAGTATAACACCTACAGAATGATGATTTTGTCACTTGAGTAGAAAAAGTGTCAAAATGTGATTAGCATATATTTCTGGTGAAATAGTATTTACATAGTTAAGTGTTTTTTGTTTTGCAACACAGTCTTAGGCACAACACAATGAACACTGATTTATGTAATGTACTGTAGTCCTCAGCTGGTATAGTATTTTATCAGCATAACTTCTAAATGGAATAAGATTATTTTACAAATTCCCTCATTCTAGCCAACTTCCTATTTATATAGGGGGACCAGATGTCCCGATTTTATAGGGACAGTCCTGATATTTGCGGCTTTTTCTTATATAGGGTCCTATTCCCCCCATCCCCTGTCACGACTTCTCACACTTGCTCTCTGGTCAGCCTATATTTATATAACTGTGGGAATTATATTGAAAAGCTGCCTGTAAACATCCGATCTCTTTAATAATTCTGTTTGTAAATTATTCAGTATCTGTATCCACCAATTATGTAAGGACCATGTATTTGTGGCTAGCTAATTAAAATTGCATTGCAACCGACCACCAGAATTCACCAACGGGATTTCATTATAAACTCAATAAAATTTTGATTAGGGTTCAGAAACAACAGCTTGTTAAAGAAAATACGCTTCCTTTTGAATTTATATTCTGATGTATTGTCACAGCAAAGAAAATTTTGTAAGCCCTTTAAAGAAGAGAATGCTAATTGGAGCCTATATTCACTGCCACAATAAAAGTTAATTATTTGAAAAATCCATATTGGAGTATAGAATAGCTTGTAAATTCTTAAATACTTTCAAGTATAAAAAAATGTACTCATGCCACATGGAAGCTTTGTAGTCACTGGGTCCCAAATGGGATACAGTCTCTCTCCACACCCCACATCCCATTGCAATAGCATTTCCTGATACTGAGTTGAATATAATGACACTTCAGAGGCTTATTAAAAATATAACATGTTTTTAAAATTTATTTTGGTGAAACAAAGCTTTCCTGTTCTATGGTTGTTATCCTTTTCTTTCAGAAAGCAGGGTCTTAGTTAATAGAGAATGGCAACATATTTATGTCCTCTGCATCTTTTACACAGACAGAAATGGGAAGGATGTTTTACAACCTTTAATCTCACAAGTAGTTCTTACTCATATGAGCAGTCCTGTTAAGATCACTATGATTGGTTGGGTGAGTAAGAAATATTTACATGAGAAAGGGTTGCAGGATAAATGCTCTACACCTCAACCTGAACTGGAGAGATCTGAAATAAAAGAATACCTTGAACTGCAGGACATATCCAGGTTTCAGTGTTAAATCCCGAGTCACAGCAAATCGATCTCCATCTGATTTACCAAATATCATTGCTGATGGAGTGGCAGAACAGAAACTTTCATTTTTGGTCATCCCTTCATTAGCCAACATCAGCCACACACTGAGCTGGTTCATGGGGTAATCAAATGCTGGCTTCTCATAAAAATTCTGGCAGAAATGAAAGAGACATCAAACATCACCACTACGCAATGAAGAAACTTTCAAACACTCTTTTCTATCTCGAACGGGGAGTTACACATGTCAATCACTTAGCACCAGGATTAAGTGCTCCACATCTATTATGATTAGGGTGATACAAATGCCTAGACAGACAAGGATATACCTACAAACACTTCAGTTTTCTTTAAAAGCAGTCAGCAAATTCAAAGAAAACTCTATTAAAGCTCCTGCTTCCTTAAGGTACCTATTTACCAGCATTGCTTATTACCTGTGGTAATGTTGGGTTAATGACAGGAATGATCTGCTTCTGCTTTTCTGACAAAATGATGATATCATCAATGGCCCACTGATCATAGCCTTCCCCCGAAAATACTGGCTGCCACCAGCGAAATCTAGTACAAGGAGTCTTTGCAGCAGCAGGAAGCTCAAGATAGACAAATCTAAAAGACAAGATTTTAGCAGAACTATATAGAACACCTCAGATCTTAAAGAGACATATCAAACACTGTAGAACAGAGAGTGGAGGCCAGAAAAGGTAAAATCTGTTTTACAGGTGGAAATCCTTAGAAATCTTCCAAATCCTTGGAAATCAGCTCCTGATCTGTAAAATGAGGATAATGATACATCCTTTGTCTGTCTTGCCTAGCACACTGAGGCCTTGATCTCAGAAGGGCTTGTAAGAAGCTACTGTAATAAAAACAATAAATAACAATAATCTAGAAAGCTATCACTGAAAGCAGGACTCTGTTTCACAAAATTCTCCATAGCAATATCAGAAGACGATTCCAGCAAATTAGGCGTTCTCTTTTTGGTGAGATCCTTAGGCCAAGTAGCTTTCTGATAAGTCTAGGAACAAGAATAACAGTATCACAAAGAGTTATTTTATGTCCTACTTGAATAAACTTAATTCAGTACCATTGACTTGGACATATTAGAAGTATGTCTTATGTGTAAACAGAGACTATTTTAGTCCAAACAATGTCATTCTTTGAACTAATTAATTAGGATACACATTTTGGCTGGTTCTTCATTGAATACAACAGGATTTTCAAATGTTCTGTGTTTACACATATTAAAGGAATGACTCCTGTGTTGTGAGTTATTTTTAACACATTGATTGCAATCTAAATTAGAAATACTAAGTTTTAATGGTCTCTCTTTTGATAGCTCAGGAAATCCTCCCATACATTACCCACTGTGTGTGTTCTGTAATTTGTTGTGTCTCTTTTATTAGTAAGCCCCTAACTTCTATGGTGATAGCAGGTATAAATGTCAGTAAAATAAGTAATAAAAAAATAATACTTGATGTCATGTGACCTAAATAGGGTAATCAGAGTAAAGTACTGATATAAATGGCATTTCATCTATTCTTCTATATTAACTATTTGTAACATTACAGGCAGAGCTGATTGTGATGCCTATAGTTAAGGTTGCCCTGCATTTTCCATTATAAGACCCAATTTTCAGGTGTATATAACTTTGCTAAACTTTAACCATTCAGACTGAAATTTTCCATGCTGGGTGATTCCCTCAAACTGAACATTTTAGGGAAAATTTCAGCAAAAATGGTTCAGACATTTCTGAGAATGAGGTTAGGGAAATACATTTTTGCATATATTAAATATCTTTATAACTATTTCAATGAGCAGCTCGAGCACCTCCATGCTTTGGAGCAGGAACCTGAAATTTTCAACAAGCCAGAGAAGCCAAGAATCAGAGGGATGTTTGAAAATCCAGCTAAATTTTGCTGACTTATAACACTTTGAAAGTCAGCATTCAAATGTGCTCAGTAGAGGTTTGCAAGAGGCTGGCAGCTAAATTCTCTGTACATTCCCTCTGCACTGAGTATGTGCCAACCAGGCTTTCCTTGAAACTGTTCCTCCTGCCTGCTCTGAGCTGCTGTGGCACCAGAAACAAGATCTGACAATGGTGAGATTCAGTGCTCCCTTTAGTGTTGCCCAGGAAGCATGGAGAAGAAGGAAGAAGCAACCTGACATGAATGTAAAGGTTCAGGGGGTGGTGGACAGGGACAGAATGAGGATGGGAGACTGGAGCAGAGAGAGATAGGAGCAGGAGGTGACTGGGTCAGAAGGTGACAGATGGGATGGAGGAGACAATACAGGGGGGGAAGTGCATGTAACTACTAGAGCACATTCCCCTCCAGAGCTTAAAACCTGAGCAGCTGGGTGGGAAATGGAAATCCCTTCTCATGCAAAATTTTGCATTTTTAAAAAATATTTTTACCCTGAATCATGACATAAAGTCAAAATGGTGACATTTTTCATGGGAATTTTTGGCTTCCTTGTTGCCCACTTTGATTGCTCTTGTTTTCACTGTAGTGAAATTGACAAAAGCCTCCCTGCCAAGCTGCTGGAGTGGCAGACAAACCAGGGTGGTCAGCTACTCTCCAGCTCCATAGCCAAAGAAGCAGAGTGCATGAAGCACTCACCCTTTCCACCTCTTACCACCGTCTCTCGGAGCCGTATCCTTCTGGAAGGTTTTGATAAGAGCCTTCCAGGCAGGCAGCTGGGGAGCTGTCATTTTGACATTTTCTATGGAAAATGAAAAATTTTCCAACAGAAATTTTCAATTTTGCAAAAAGGGCATTTTTCATGGGAAAATGATTCTGACAAAAAATTCTTGATCAGTTCCAGTCCTAAATTACTTAGGTCCTTTTGAAAATTTTACCCTCAGTTCTTCTGTTCCTCAGTTTCCCACCTGTAAAAATGGAATAATTGTATTTACCTACCTCACCAAGGGTGTTGTGAAGCTAAATACATTAAAGCCTGTGAAGAGTTATTATGGTAATAGAAGCCACATAAATACCTAAGATAGATAGATGAATTAAAGCAACCTTAATTCTGGCATTTCCTAATTTTGGAGTGTTTAACTTTGCATCCTTAATGTTCTTTTAATGTACTTTTTTACATGTAATATCAATACATATTCATCAGAGCTGAAACCAGAAATAAAAGGAAACAACAAATTTCTGCACCTCATTTTAGGCAAGTTCTATATTTTCCTGGTAATTTTGTATATCTATTAGTGATTTGGTCATGTTGCACATTGTATTGACTAACTGGACACTTTAATTTTTCATTATAATTTTTCTTTAAGGTCCAGCTTTATTAGATTTTCTCCATTCCTAGTCATAGTACTTTACTACTGAAGCCTGGAAGAGTTTCTTTGTAATGGATTTTAAGCATTATGCCTTGCAATGTTTTTGTTTTGCCTTTTAATAAACAAAGAGAGAGATTTTTTTTAGAAGTCTGATATGATACGGCTTTAGTTTGAACCAATGCCTTACCTAGGTTTGCTGAAGTCAGAGAAGTACATTTCTGCTAGTAGGTGCCAATTGATACCTCCATTGTTGCTGTACTGCAAAAGCACACCTTCCTCTCTGTTGTCTGGTTTATTGCATGAAGAGCTCTCCCCACCTATCTGAATGTAAAACTGGATGAAATCTGCCCAGGTGGTGTCCAAATCCCAGCTCACCAACTGCCTTTTTCCATCCTGTAGTACAGAGGCATATGAGAAAAAAATAAATGTACTCAGATTGTTAATCATCACACTAAGACACTCTTACCGAAAATGTCTAAATGTCAAACAGAGTTGTATATGGAAAATTATGTACAATATATTGCAATGCAAAGGAGTTCCATTTTGTACAAGTGTGATTCTCTCCTTTCTCTCAGGGTTTAAGACACAGTCCCTACTTTGGCTATTCTTTACACTGTAATCACTTTGACTGTATCACAACTTCTATCCTGCACACCTTTTTATCATCACAAACCCAGCATTCCATGTTTTTTTAAAATTATTTATCTAGCACTAGGCATGCAAGGCCTTAAACAAACATTTGTAAATTTTGAAAATGACCCTCTTCTGTGCTCCTCCCCATGGTTTCTGGTGTCTTGCACCCTCAAGGGAGCCAGGAGGCAACAGACCCTGTATACCCTGAACTGTTTAGGGCCAGATTTTCAAGAGTCCAGCACTGAGCAACTGCCATTGTTACACATATGGAACTGCACTAAGGTGTTTTGAAAACCTGGCCCTTATTACCTAATTTTCCCAGTCAAATGTTGTACTATCACTTTTTCTGAGGGCTAGACCCTGAAAATTGTTTAGCACTGTGTGATGGAGTATACAAACTCCGCACTGGACAATGAAGGGTTAAGGAGCTGCTCTGGGCTCAGGTAACTCCACCCCCCCATCTGCAAGACATGCAAAGTTTGGAGGAGGAGCTTAAAAGGGTAGCAGAGCAGGTCACTTGTTGGTAGACCAGAAGAGAGAAAGGCCCTCAGCTCCTGAGGAAAGGGCTGACTGAAGGCAGGAGTGTCTCAGATGACCACTCCATGAAGGCCTCTCCCTGAGGGAAGGGTGGCCTAGATTTTGAAGCACTCTAAGCGGAAATCATTCCCCTCCATTTCCTATTAACTTAGTTTATTTGCATTAATTCCCTTTGCTTTTTGTTCATGGACTACCTCAGAAGAAGACTGATTTTAAACTGACCTGGCTGGAAGGCCAAGTTATAGGAAGAGGCTGGTCATCATAGAGGCCGTGTGGCCATCATCAGCAGACAGAAGGGAAAGAGCTGCTATGCAACATCCAGTCACCAGGCAGCACCAGCAGTGAATGACCACCTTCGCTCACTGTCAATTCCCATGGACTTTAAAGGGATGCAAGGGTGCTTAACATATTTCAGGGTCTGGGCTGGCACACACTAATACCCTATCATAGTATCCTTGTTGATTTCCTGCATTTTCCTTCCATATTGCATCTTAAAAAAAAACCTAGGACCATTTTTGTCCAGGATCTACTTTCACAGAACAGCACTGACTAAATACTTGTCTCATTCACTCTCTTTTTCACCTACCCATGAAATATCTTCTTTCTTCTGGGTTGTTTCCATGGTCTAAAACATTCTTACCAGGGATGCATACGTTCACCTCATACTCACAAACTTTCTCGCATTTACAGTATTCAACATAGCCATAGCCATCTGACCCTCTCCACTATTGTTTTTCATTCATTTTCCTCCATGCAAGCCTAATGTTTTAAAAGAATCTGAATTGAAGGCTTCACATTTTTCTGAGGCACCCAGCTACCTGATCATCATCATCATCATGGCAGCTATCAAGGATCCAGTGATCAGAGTAACAGAGTCAAATTCCAGATCCTCCTCTACACTTTAGAATCAGTATGTTTGATACCTCTGCTTCCTATTACCTCCTTATGAAGACAATCCATGATAGCATTCACTGAAATGGATAAAGTCGACTTTTGCAATGGGGTAAAAGAGAGGCATTTTATTTTCCGTTCTCACGCAAGTATGTTTCACTCACACCTACGGATATGTTCTACTCCCAGTTCACTGGTATAGATCAGGGGTTGCTCATTTCAAGTCAGTGGAATTATTCTGTGAAATCACTGTGAGAGCCAAATCCTGAGCATAAAGTGGTTTGACTACATGCAAAATGTCACCATCTCCCAAGGATGTGGCCTTCCTTTATCTGCTCATTATATTCAAAAGCAGCACTACATGCTCTTCAGCCATTTCACCCAGTATGGACAAAACCAGCCCAGCACGTCATGCTCTCAAACTTTCCATTGAAGTTAAAGAGGTGGACATGACATCCTGACCAGACCAGACACTGTTCACAGGCTGTCCCTGAATTTCCTGGATTTGCAGGATTGAGCCAGATCTGGGAACTTCACTACATGACTTCTGGTGTGATGCTATCAACCATGATTACTCTGGCTGGCACAATGATCCTTATTAGACTATGTATGTTTGATGATGAATTACTCTGGATTTATGCCAGCAGAAAGCAGACCTGGCCTGGTAGTATTTAGAAGTCTGTTTTGCTATCTGTATCTTTGAGTATCAGCAAAGGAGACTTACTATCTTTCTCTACATTGAACTATTGAAGTGATCATTGTCTGCCTTGTTATCAACTTAGGGGAGGGCAGAATCAAGTTCAACAATGGTTTTATAGAGTAGTGTATTTCCACTCTGAATACATGACTCCTCTTTAATAGGGAGGGCCCTACCTGCAACAGAACCAGTGCAATACTGTTGTGCTGGGATGGGAGCAGGAGTTGTAGGGTCCTACTCCCAAAGCACCCCTCTGTGCAGCAAGGATTTGAGGGTGAGACCAGTGGCTTTGACACTATGTAGGTCCACCAAACTTCCCCGTCTATGGAGGTGACTTATGCACATAATAGGGGCCATACTGGCTCAGACCAATGGTCCATCTAGCCCTGTATCCTGTCTTCTAACAGTGGCCAATGCCAGATGTTTCAAGGGAATAAACAAAACCAACAATCATTGAGTGATCTATCCCCTGTTGGTGACTCCCAGCCTCTGGCAATCAGAGGCTCAGGACACCCAGAGCAAGGGTTGTATCTCTGACCATCTTGGCTAATAGCTATTCATGGACTATGCTCCAGATACTTATCTAGTTCTCTTTTGAACCCTACTATAGTTTTCATTTTCACAACATCCCCTGGCAATGAGTTCTACAGGTTGACTGTGCACTGTGTGAAGAAGCCCTTCCTTTTGTTTTAAACCTGCTGCCTATTAATTTCCTTGGGTGACCCCTGGTTTTTGTGTTATGTGAAGGAGTAAATAATACTTCCTTATTCACTTTCTCCACACCAGTCATGTTTCTGTAGATCTCTATCATATCCTCACTTAGTCATCTCTTTTCCAAGCTGACAAATCCCGGTCTTTTTAATCTCCCCTCGTACAGTAGCTGTTCCATACCCTTTTCTGTACCTTTTCCAATTCTAATATATCTTTTTCGAGATGGGGTGAACAGAATTGCACTCAGTATTTAAGGTGTGGGCATACCACGGATTTGTATAGTGGCACCACGATATTTTCTGTCTTATTATCTATCCCTTTCCTAATGGTTCCTAACATTGTGTTAGCTTTTTTGACTGCTGCTGCATATTGAACAGATATTTTCATAGAACTATCCACAGTGACTCCAAGATCTCTTTCTTGCTGGTAACAGCTAATTTAGACCCCATTATTTTATATGTATAGTTGGGATTATGTTTTCCAGTGTGCGTTACTTTGCATTTATCAACGTTTATCAACACTTTGCATTCTGCATGGAGGCTACTCCAGCATGATGCTGGACTATCAGCCATGGAGTGGCTTCATGGCTGCCCCATGGTGTGAAGGGTGGATTTTTTCGCCCCTAGCTTCCAAGGCAATTTCAAGAGCTTGGCCAATGTAGTAAAGATGTGCATTGGGGGAGGATTTGGTGCTACTGTAATTATGTGCTATAAGATATGGAGGGATTTCTAATGTGTCTCAGTCATGTTGATGGAAATGAAGATACTTGAAGAGCAGAATTACGGGTCCAGAGGTACACAGGGAAACCGAAATAGAGACCTAGAGAGGAAATGGGGCTGGACTGGGGGAAGGATAATGGAGAAACTACAAGGAATTATCAGAAAAGAACAAAAATCTTAGAGGAAGATTTAGAGAAGCAAACAGGAGATGAAGTTGAGCTCATCACCTGATATCAGGCTCAAGAACTGACCAGTCCTGCACTGCCATACTTTACTATAGGTAAGATGGTGACAGGAAAAACCATCACCCAAGAGTATCTGTGCAGGTGGAGAGAGAACACTGATTTCACCATTTCTGTGCTCTAAAAATAGCTGTAACTTGGCATATTTTGGCAGTAAGAATCACTGACTTTATGCACCTGAATAAACTTTACTGAGAGCTGTAACCTGATGTATCGACTGCTCAAGAGTTAGAAGGGAGGTGATTAAAGAAAGTCCTTTTCAGGAGCAGAGAATCTTCAATAGGTTTCAACTGAAATAAGTACCAAAACTCCCAGCATTTCTCCCTAGGGATTTGCCTTCACCAAAGAATTCAGCCAGGAGGGAAGAAAGCTGAGCTCAATTTGGGTTAATTGCTCTTTATAAAAAGAGTGTTACAGGAGTCACTGTCTCACTGGGTTGGAGAAAGCATGGAACCAGATCCATCAAGACAAGGCTCTGGCTGTCAAGAGTCTTTTGTTTTTTGGATTATGGCTACAAAATGGATCAACCCTCTGAACCTGAATGTAGGGATTGTTTGTTCCACCCTCAACATCCTATTAACTGATCTGCCACAACAACAATGAAGTTGAACTCTGGGTTCCAGAGTAGACTGAACAAACATAAGACTTAGGGACACAGTGGAGCAGAGTAGTGGGCACTCATGTTATCTTTAATTTTCTACAGAATCATGGATTCTCCTCCATTTCCAAGTACAAAGTAGCATTAAAAATAGGAAGCTTGGTTGAGTTTATAAAGATGGTTAAGATGTTTCAAACCACATTTATAATTTTGAAATTTTTATCATGCCTTCCCCTCTGATTGTCTTCAGACTTCCAGTCCCGATGATAGGCAACTGATGTGATCTAACTGAACATAAGTGACAAGGGTTCAGTTTGGGGTTTAAACCGTCAGCTACACTTTACAAGCAAATAGTGAGATGGATTTAAACTTTTCCTTCAGTTCATGGAAAAATCAGAACACACAAATGTCTACAGCATTCTAGCCCAAACCTTGCTGCATCCTTCCATTTTGTTTTGGAATTATATGCATAATATTATACATCTAGTTCCATATATCAGAGAGGTATCCATTTTAGTCTGGATCTGTAAAAGCAGCAAAGAATCCTGCGGCACCTTATAGATTAACAGACGTTTTGGAGCATGAGCTTTCGTGGGTGAATATCCACTTCATCAGATGCATGTCTATAAGGTGCCACAGGATTAGTTGCTGCTTTTCTAGTTCCATAGTTAGACTGTACAATACACTGTATATGCGGTATATCAAAGTATCAGTCCCTTTACATGTCTAGACCAATAATCTTTTGTAAATTGATTTATGAACCAAATTAAGTTCTTGAAATTCTGCAGCCAATTGCAGATTTTATTGGTTTAAAACTTTTTTTAATATGCAGAAAATCACTTGAGCCTCACAACATTAAATTAAAACCCAATGGTACTGTTTCACTTTGAGTTATATAAGCTTTTCTGACATAATATGGGGCCCTCGGATGAGGAAAGTCTACCTGGAATGAGAAGGTGGTGGGGTAAGATGATTGCAACAGCAACTCTGCTGTGGGGTCCAAACCTGGCTAGCATGGTACCAAAAATGGGTAACACTAGCCAGAGAGGGAGCATGGCCAGGGTGCAGGGAAGGGCTGATATTCCCCTGGGAGCCTCCATGGCAACTTCCTTCAGTGACTGAGCTGGAATTGAAAGCTGTCCTGATCAAGCTGAACCTTTGAAGGGGGAAGACATGTAAACACACAATCTTCTGAGGGTACCAGTCCTGGATAACTCAGGGTCTGTGTGCAATGTACTTCATCCCCTGAACTAGCAGCAGTGAATCAAGCTTCATGTGAAGAACTTACTATTTCAGATAGGTTTGCTGTATTTCTCATACATATAACAAAAAATCCATTCCACCAACAGAATAATCAGCTACAGGATTAGGTTAATTAAAACAGGCCTCCAGTTTTGCAAAGTCACAAAGGAAATGCAGGGCTCTAATTGAAAGAGTACTGTGATGCAAACATGCCTACAACAGATTAAAATAAGATATAAAAGATAAACCAGGACTCAGCAGAACAAAGCCAAAATTAATCCTGAAATGAGGGACTGATAATGGCAGTAAATATTAGAAGTTCAAATACAAAGTGGCTATTTGAACAAATACAAAGAAATAGCAACACATGTGTACGTGCTCCGAAAACAACACACAAATGTCAGCCAATGATTACAAATAATTTATTATAACATCTATCACCATGGCAGCGAGGTGCATTGAACACAGAACATCTAAACACAAATTAAATAAGCCACCTTCAATTATGGCACTCAGACTGCTGCTACTGAAAAAATAAATGCTAACCTAACCCTTAGAGATCAGTAGAAAGAAGCCAAGAATTTCTAAATGAGATTTTCACTCTTCCTAAGCAGAAATAAGAAGAAAAATAATAAAAGAGGACCCCAGATCATAGCAGGCTAATTCTAATTTAGCAAATTACTTTGAGAAACTTGGCTTGAGAAAATGAGCCAGAAGGAGGAACATCTAATAGAGAAAACAATTACATCAAAAATCCAATTATCACAATTAGCTAGTTAGACTGATTGGTCTATTATGAAACCCAGTACAGCATTGCATTTCCAGGAGAGTTGGCTGTATACATATACGTAGATGCTGGAATTGGGAGTACTGGGGGTGTTGCCACACCCTCTGGCTTGAAGTGGTTTCCATTATATACAGGATTTACACTTTGGTTCAAAGGCTCTCAGCACCCCCACTATAAAAATTGTTCCAGCACCCTTGCATATATATATCGAAGTTCTGAAAATTATTTGATGGGATAGATTTTGTAAATGAGATAAACGACGTACAATTACACAGCTTAACATTTTAGCTTATTCCTCTGGGGGTCTGATCCAACTTCTATTGACTGCAGTGACAGTTGGATCAGGCTTGTAAAAGGAAACTACATAACTATGTGTATAGTTTTCCTTTCTGTAATGAAAATCAGATATTACAACCAGGGTAATGTAAGAAAAAAAGTAAATCTGTGACCACAAAGCCGTTCTCCTAATCTTAAATGTGGTTATAAAAGTATCTTTTTGCTTTCATCTGATTATATATTATTGATCTGCACATTTCCTAACTTTCTCTTTGTTTCATGTTATTTTTATGTGTGAGCCAACTGATTCATGCAAAGTATCTCATAAGAGCTAACCAGGCATTTTACAGAAAGCTGGAGGAGTAACATATCTGTATTTTCACCAGTTCCAGTTCTTTGACTTCACAAAAAGTTGAATGCTTTGAGGGTGTAGGGAAAGAACTAGCCTCTGAGAGAAAGACTACTGCCCTTTCTTAAGAAAAAGAATTAAAGAATAGTCACTAATGGGAGTTGTAAGTTACTTGAAAGAAAATACAGTATATATACAAATCCTATTATAAACAATAGCAGATTAATATGCAAATTTCTTAGGTACATCACTGATCCTTTACTTCCTCCCATTACACATGGTATTTCTTAGGTGAACAATCAACTTCTGCATTCCTATCCTTTTTGTCTGTAAAACGACTAACTTGGCTTTGTTCTGCACACTATCCATATTTTTGTCTGTTTTGCATTTATGTACTGCATGTCATCTAGTCTTGTCACTCTTCCTAAAACACACACACCAATCTCCTTTGTTGCCATACACGACATTAGGTTCCACTTAAAAGATATACGTAAAGTCTTTCTAATTTATCCAACTCTTGGCCTTACCTTGGTGAAATAGAGGGATGATCCAGAAGAAATGACTCCACATCCTTGTTCAGGTTTTACAATTTCTCCCCCAATAACTTCCTGCCATTCAGTCTTCAAACCATTTGGGTTCTCAAAATCAGACATTACAGTTGAAGGGAGAGAAGTCTCAGGGTGACATTCAGTGCCCTGGTATCCTGGATCACACCTGGAGAGAAGCATAAAGACACCAGGCTCCTAAAGATATATATATATATATTCTACTTGATGTTATCTACAATTACTTTAAAGCAATGCAGCAGCCCTTCTAAGTTAGGTGTGAAATAATCAGACTCTCTGGAATCACAAGTTCAGGTCCTGGCATGGTCAGTTCAGCCCTTCTGAAACAGATACACAGAAACTACTATGTAGGTACATGTTTCCAATGAGACAAAAAATGTAATGGCTATTCTCTTCACAGGGGTACTACGTGCCAAATTTCCAAACAGGCCTGCACAGTTCTGCACATCTTCTGACCTGTGTATTGCACAATCCCTGATTTGCATGGGCACACTCCTACACACGAGTGTGCAAACTGGAGAGAGTATTAGCAAACTGGAATTAGAGCATATACAAGTTGGCCACACACAGAAGGGACCATGAACTGTTAAAAATCTGTCCTTACAAAAAGTTTCATGGGATATTTAAGAACAGGGGCTTGTCCTAGTGACCATGATCAAAACTTCCCCTCTACTTACAGTTACATAGTGTTGCTGTCTTTGAAAGTCTCTGAAATGATGGCTACATTTTAGTAGTTAGTTATACCTGCATTTATATAGTCAAAACACTCTGTGATCTTTTGCGATGGAAGGTAAATGAATGATATTATGGGGAGAGAAAGTCAATGGCATTTGGGTGACTGACTTCCATTTGTGACTTGGAAAATCTCTCCTGTAACGCCCTATCTTGTGTGGACATGTACCACAGCTCAACTCTGTGTCTTAGATTCTAGAATAACAACAGCTATCAGAAGTTTTCCTCCTGCTCACATGGCAGGGGCATTTGCTTTTGGTGTAGATGGATCTTAGTTGTATCCCTGCTGTCCCTGTAAAGTTCTGGCCATGGTGTGGAGCACATTGATTACTTTGCAGTGTCCAAGAGGTCTTGAAATTTGTTAGTTTACTATACTTTTCTATATTTTTCCAATGCGAATAAACATTAATTGGTTATGTTTTCTCTATATCCACAACCTCTATATTTTTTAAAAATACCATCATATCTTTTTCTCTCTCTAGTTATTTAAAAACATGCCAGTCACTGTGGTATCTAGATGATCTTGAGGCCAGTAGGCACTAGCCAAGTCCCTGGTATAAATCACTGAAGCCTAAAGTGTGATACTGGCTGCCAAACAGTACCCACGCAGGGGTCCACTCTGACAACATGGGATCAGCTGGTCACAGCAGTGTCCTGGTCATATTTCCTATGCCTGGGACAGGATGGTGATGTGGGAGTAGATGCAGTTATGATGGCCATACCCCACTGAAGGATCTCTCCACAGCCTGGATCCACCAGGTATATGGCTGCTTTGCTTTTGGGGACTGGAGCAACTGTTAGCTTTTGTTCTGGCTATAATGGTTTAACCAACACATTATTTCATTTATTTATTTAGATGTTAAATGATTGAAAGATACGTCTCCAAAGCTCTAGGTGCCCTAATATCCTTATAACACAATATGTAAAATCCCAGCAGCATTCAGAGTCACCATTTCCGGAGGAACTGGCAAACATGCAATACCTGCATAAGCCATGGTCGCACCAGCCATGTCCATTACACATATTTGGACATTGCTGTCCAATGTAGATGTTGTCTAAAGCCCATTCATCTTGGACTGTGTAGTAGCACTGACTCCAACGGAAACGTGTAGCACTGGACCTTAAAATTAATAACAAAATTGTTTTATTTGTAATGCTTTACACAACTCTCTGCAAGAGGCTAGAATGCAACAAAGCAGAAATACAGAATAAACTAGTTCTACAGTTCTATTTGTAAGAGATTTACACAAGTGATGATAGATTTTGATAAACTAATTTTCTAGACAGATGCACCTTTATGTGCAGGAGAAAATGAGGGACAATCCAATTATTCATGACATTTCTGAGGAATGTTACAGAGGTGCTTCAAACGCTTTATGCTTAACAGAAACATGACGTTTAAAACTTCATGTAGAGGAGCAAACTTCTGATCAGTGGCTTTCTGTGAGGATGATAAGACATAAAGCTAGAAAAGAATGGCTGGAGATTGAATTTAAGAGATTTTACATGTCAAGCTTGTGAGTTAATAAGTTGTACCTCGCCTGGTAACACTGCCTGCCGGGTACTGTATTATTTAAAACAAGTCATTTTAGAAAACAATTTTTTTGTATGTTATGTCCATTCACTAACAGTTGTGTCATTTTTACTGAATGCAAGTTTCACTTTGTTGAGACAATATTACAAGAATTTATGATCTGGTTATTGACATTTTAATCAGTTTTTAGAGGCAGATATGTTTTACATAATCAATTTTTGCTTTTATGTTAATATTTTTTAAATGACCCATTGTTGGCTAGACACTCAAATGAAATCCAAGCCCCGTAATTTCATGCTATATGTTAAAGGCATAACATTCCCCACCCCTAACCCAGGTTTTGTGGTTGTTGTAGTTTCTGTCCTGCTGGTAATTTGACTTCTTCATTTCAGCCATTTCTGAGAACAAGGCTAGAGAAAAATACATAGCTTTGGCCATGTTAAAACAAAACAAAACAAAACAAAAAACGGTTAAAAGAATGTTAATAAAGTTGCAAAGTCAAGTACTAAAAAGCAGAAATGCCAGAACTAAGTATAACTGTACCCCTTTATGCATGTATGCATTATGACACCATCTTTAACAATATGATCATATACTATTTTTCACTCCAGACCCCTGCCTTATTTAGTGCACAGGATGGACCTCTCTTGGGGATGAATCATGATTATGCTAAAGGAAGCTGTTGTTCATAGGACCCCTAGCTCATTTGTTGCAGAAGCTGGTAGATGTGGAGCGAATGAGGCAGGGGACTGCGGGAGAGAAAGGAAGGTCTTATGGCTGAATGCTGTCCTAGAGAATTGGATTCTACCTCTACTTCTGCCAAAGAATTCTTATGTAATGTTAAGCAAATCACTACACCAAACTTTTCCCAGGTGGTCACTAAATGTGAGCTGTGCTGAGCAGAGAGTTGTGCTTGAACATAAAAAGTACTGTATGATGCTAAGTACTTTGAAAAGTCAGGTCCCAGGCATCTCAAATAGGACACCCAAAATTAATGGATATATTTTACCATCATCTCTGTGTGTTTGAGCTCCCAATCTGTAAAATGGTGATAATACCCCACCACCTCAAAGGAGGGGTTTGTGAAAATAAATTAATTAATGTTTGTGAAGCCCTTGGATACTATACTGATGAGCTCCACAGCAAGGACTCTGAGGAAATTAACAATTGTGTCTTCATAGTAGGGTCTGAATAGCGTGCCATAAATAAGACAGAGGGCACACATTGAACAATGAGGCTAAAACAAAATATTGAATAACTGCTTATTAATTGAGCACTGTGCTTCTTGAACACTGAGTGAAGCAGGGGATCTATGGAAAAATAATATGTGATTATATAATTAAAGACTGTCTCATAATGTATATGCATAAGGAAGCTAAAGTAAGATTGCTCAGGCATCGTTGATTTTGGCATTTCTTAACTTTTGAGTGCTTGACTTTGCTAGCTGAATAATGTTATTTTAACATATTTTTACTTTGATTTGATACATAATAGTGAGTACCACTGAAATCCACCCACAACTGAACAAAAAAGTTAACTTCTTTTGCATAGGAAGACCTCACTTTCTTAAAGATGTTTAAAGGTGATAGAGTTATAGCCAGACATATCAAGATGCCTAAGCACTTGTGGGAAGTGTATGTATCCTGATACTCAAAAAATGAACAAAGCAACAAGGTTAGACAATTCAAAAACTCCCAGAATGTACTAAAATTCCCAACTTTGAATCGTCTAACCTTGTTGCTTTGTTCATTTTTTGAGTATTGGGTCTTGAGGTCTTGGGTAGTTTGCCCACCCCGCCCCCGAACCTCTTACCTCAGCCTGGAGCCCCCTGCCACACCACGAACTCCTCATTTCTGATCCGACCCCAACCCAGAGCCTGCACCCCCAGCCAGGGCCCTCACCCCCTCCTGCACCCCAACTCCCAATTTCATAAGCATTCATGGCCCACCATACAAATTCCATACCCAGATGTGGCCCTTGGGCCAAAAAGTTTGCCCACCCCTGATTTAAGTGATAGTTAGAATTTGGTTTAAAGCCATAAACTAAAGGTTCCTGTTAACCTTTAATGCTGTAGGCACTGCTTTTTCACCCAAATGAACCATTTCCCCCCATTCTCGGTAATTACTTTTCATCAAAAATATAGGAAGAGTTTTACAGTATATAGAGTTAACATGCCTGGGCAGGTTTGCAGACTAAATATTCCTTCAGAATATGATGTATCGACAAGTTAGATTATAAAAGCTATGAATGTCCATCATTTAATCCATAGAATAAGGACGCCCTAAGTACACACAGACACAGCTGACCATAAACATTCAGAATTAGCTTTTACTGTTTATTTTGTCAGTGACCTGAAGATAATGTGCTATTGACTCCTTCCACCCCCCACCCCCCAAATCCTTTACATTCTTAGAACTGTATTTCTAAAATTCATTGAAGTACATCAAGGAACACTAAAGCTCACTGATCAATGGTGCTCCTCAAAGCACCTTAATCTTTTTCACTTCATTGAGATCACAATTTGCAATCCCACAAGAAAAACCATAACAATCGATATTTGCTCTTATTGGGTTCAAGGAAATAAAAAAACCCACTGACCACAAGGAGAAATATTTTTGTAAAAGACTGTTTTTAAAAAATAATGCACTGACAGATTATTTAACTCATATTGTTGTTCCAAGTTACTGGAGTGGAAGCATTATCTCTGTATTCCCTTGCTTTTAAATGATGATCATAGCTTCACAAAACTCAGTTATGCAGCACTAGAATCTGTGGGGGACATTTTCAAAGGCATAAAGGACAATTAGGCACCTAACTTCCAGTGAATGTTTTCTATTGTGTAAGTAGTAAGCATGAGTCCTATGCACAGTTTCCTGTAGCAAAAAAAGTCGAGAAGGTATAATATAAAAGGCATTTCCCTGATTTCCCCCAGTTGCCTCGACTGGCTGCCCATGGTGCACACCTCAGGGGATGTCAGGACACACAGGGCTCAGAGGTGAAAGCCAAGAGATTTTATACCATCAGGCTCTTAACTGCTCTGCACAAGTGACAGTACCAGCAGACCCACTGGTAACAATTTACAACTCTTTTTGTGCAGAATGTTGTGCAACATATGGGATGTGGAATTTAAAAGTTCATTCACATTTTATGTGGCAGTACTTCAGAGATGTTGCAGCTGGCCATGCATTACACAGTACTGTAACCGGGACTAATGGACTGTGCAGGAGATGCTTTGCAATTTACCAACAGTGATAGACCAATAGGTGCCACCGCATTGCCTGCCAACAGAGGTGACTGTTCCTACAAGAAGAAGCCTCTCCTCCAGACATATCTTCCTGGACATGGAACTGTTTCAGTGACCTGCCCTGTGATTCTGAATGTGGAGTAGGATTTAAGTCAACTGCAATGTGGGGTTTGAGTATTGAGCAAGAGTAATAGAAGTGAGTACATATTGTCTGTCCTTAACTTGGTGTGCTGGGCTATAGCTGCAACTCCAATTACTATTAAAGAGTGTTGTGACTAAAACTTGGTGTGCTGATTTGAAAGGAAGTCCTTTAATTGAGCTATGGCATGAGATTTGTTTCTCATATTTACAGGTGGTAAGCGTATTGAGTTGAACTTTTTAGACCAATAGAAATGTGGCCAAAATCTTCTTATAAAGAACTTATGTGAAAACAGCTTGATCACTTTGTCAGAAACCGAGAAGTGGATGGTCAGGCTAGTGGTTGAAGCAGCAATGGTAAAGCCTAGTGGTTGGGCTGGGGACCAGAGACAGAGGCAGAGAAGGAATCAAGAATGGGGTTGGAACAAGGCTGGAGCAGGAGCAGGAGTAGTCTGTCAGAACCACGAAGTGGCAGGGGATACTCCCAGTGAGACAGTGATATTGAACAGACTGAGTGGCTGCTCTCATTGAGAACCTATATCCCTGGATTTGGGGTCACCTGGTTAGACCTGCACCTGTGGACTGCCTGAGCCCCAGTTGATTCATGTGGATCCCTCAGGTAATCAGGGTCAGGGATGACTAATCAGCCCAGCAGCACTTATAGGGTTCAGGCTCAGAGTACTCATCAGGCTCAGAGATGACTCATTACATTTCCTTCCCTCCCCCCGTTCAAAAGATGCCTACCAGGGGTCTTTGGACCAGGCTTAATTGATGGAATTCTCAAAGTGGGTCGAGTGCATGTATATTTTCAATGGGCTCCCACAAACGATCAGCTGGACCATCACCCTCCCATTCGACAAAGTACATAGCTTGGAATCCAAAATTTGCTTCATCAGGTACTCCTCATACCCCTGGACCATGATGGGTGGAGGCGATGGTTGTACTCATCTGGGGAAGGAGTTGTTGATGTGCTTTTTCAGCAAAGAGATGTGGAATACTGGCTGCATTTTCATCCCTCTAGACAGCTGGAGTTTGAAGGCCACAGGGTTGATTTGCTGAATGACTCGGAATGAGCTAAAATATCGATAATCCAACTTCCTTGAAGGCCAAGTAGAATCAAGGTATTGTGTTGAGAGCCATAATTTATCTCCAACTGTGATTGGAGCAGTTGCTCACTCATGAAGGTCAGTGTAACACTTGTAATATTTTTGGGCTGAATCTAGATGGGCTTTCAATTTTTCCTGGATGCAGTGATGGTGATTGACTAGGTCATAGGCTGCAGGTACATAGGAGGCTTGTGGCATGGACAGGTGAAAACGAGTGTAGAAACCACAGTTAGCATAAAAGTGACTCTGGGGGTTGATCAGTAGTTGGAATTACTGTACAGTAACTCCTCGCTTAATGTTGTAGTTATGTTCCTGAAAAATGTGACTTTAAGAGAAACGATGTTAAGCAAATCCAATTTCCCCGTAAGAATTAATGTAAGTTAGGTTCCAGGGAAATTTTTTTCACCAGACAAAGAACTATATATTATATAGATATACACATAGTATATGTTTTAAACAAACAATTTGATACTGTTCACAGCTATGATGATTGTGAAGCATGGTTGAGATGGTGAAGTTAGAGGGTGGAAGAGGGAGGGATATTTCCCAGGGAATGCCTTGCTGCTAAATGATGAACTAGCACTTGGCTGAGACCTCAAGTGTTAACACATTGTTGTTAATGTAGCCTCTCACACAAGGCAGCATGAACACGAGGGAGGGAAGACAGCATAGCAGATAGAGATAGAGACACCCCTTGTGTGTGAGAGAAAGATAGAGATGCACACTGCCCCTTTAAGTAAGCTGACCCACTCTTAAGTGCATTGTCTTTTTAAGTGGATCAGGAAGTTGAGACAGCAGCTGCTGCTCCAGGCTCTCTCTGTCTCTCATGTCCCCTCCCTGCTCTATATGGAGAAGGGGTAAGCGGAGTGCAGGAGCAGGGGGGAGGGGGACACCCTGACATTAGTGCCACCTCTTCCTCCCCTCCTCCCTGCACAGCAAGCAAGAGTCTCGGGGAGCAGCTCCAAGGCAGAGGGCAAGAGCAGCACATGGCAGTGGGACGAGGGACAGCTGACTTGGCCAGCAATTGATAGCCTGCTGGGTGGCTGGAGCACAGGGAACCTAGGGGAGTGGGGAGCTGATAGGGGGATGGTCAGTCCACCCTGGTTACAAGTCCCCACCAGCTAGCTGCAACAGGCTGCTCTTCCTGCAAGCAGTGGACAAAGCAGGTGGCTGCCAAGCAATGTTAGAAGGTAGCACTGCACAACTTTAAATGAGCATGTTCCCTAACTGATCAGCAACGTAACAAGGAAATGACTTTAAGTGAGGAGTTACTGTACACAAATTTGGTGAAGGGAAGGAGGAAAACCCAGTCATGGTGATGATAATTCACAAAGCAGTAGAGGTACTGTTGCAGAATTTGGTTCACTTGTTCAGTTTGCCTATCAGTCTGTGACTGATAAACTGAGAAAGTATACAGTTTAACATCCAGGAACTTGAACAATTCCTGTCAGAAGTGTGAAACAAACTGTGATCCCTGGGCAGTGGAATCAGAGCCCCAGGGGGTCTTTGTTTGAGCAGAGATGTCACAGGATTCAATGTAGGACTCAAGGGATGCATGTAGTTTTGGACACAAGAAATATCAAGAGACCAGCTTCAACATTTTCCAGTGGCTGAAATGGCCAGCCAGGGATGATTCATGGCATAGCTCGAGTGTTGCTAAATGTAGTTCACCACTGGGGATATAGATCCGGTCCTTTAACATAAGAATCCCATTCTTGACAGAGAATTTTGGGTTAGAAACTAAGTCATACCAGTTGACATAAGGTTTATTGCAAATGCAACATAGGGTAGGAGGGGCTTCACATGAGAAAGCAAGCCATTGTTCACCATCACACTGATGAAGTGGCAGGTTTAAAGACTATGGCAGGTTCAGGCGCCATATTTTTCTTCTCCAGCTACCTTCTCTTGTGGACAGTGCATTGGGTTTATCATTCCAGGGAACAGGTAATGGTGAAATTGAACCTGGAGAAAAAAAAGACCACCAGATCTGATGCTGGTTGAGAGTTCTTCCTGTTTGCAGGTACTCCAAGTTCTTATGGTCTGTATATACCTGGATTAGGAAATATGCATCTTTCTGAGATGATGAGGATGTCATCTAGATAGATCCCATGAACCAGCCTAAAACATCCCTGAAAATGTCCTTGAGAAAGAGCTAGAATGTGGCTGGGGCATTGGAGAGACCAAAAGGCATAACCAGATATTCAGTATCATAATAACAGGTGTGCAATTCTGTCTTCCATTTGTTACCCTTCCAAATACAGACTAGACTGTAAGCCTCATGAAGATAGAACTTGGTAAATACCTTGGTGGAACCAATTCTTTCCAACAGCTTGTTTACCAAAAACAAAGCGTACTTGCTCCTGACGGTGATTTTGTCCAAGGCACGATAGTTCATGCAAAGGTATAAGGAACCATCCTTCTTTTTTCATAAACAAAATTGGGGCCTCAGCAGAAGACATGGATGGATGGCTGAATTATGCCGGAATCTCAACAAGCCAGCTATACTATTGTACTATACCATTGTAATGCAAATGTGAATGTTCAATGAAAATGTGATCTGTGTCAAGGCAAACAGTGCAGATTTCTTCCTTACCACAGCACAGGGGTAAATTGGATAGAAGTGATTGGAAGGAACCCTATGAAAATGAACATGACTGTCACATGGCTCTGAATAATAAGGGCTCTTAACATATCTAAGTGTCTGTCTGAATTAAAGAAAATGTATTTAGACTGGTTGCAAGAGCAGTGTTATAGAAAAAACAGTCCCTCCCACACTTTTTTTGAAAGCTCTCCAAAGCTACACTGCAGCTCAAGGTACCAACCCGTTTAAGAGGATTACTCTATTTAAAATTGTAATCAAGATTTTAAAAAGGCCATTAATTAAGGAAAAAAGAATAAAAGGCAGAGTGTCAGCTGCATTCTCAGTGATAAAAAATTGGCTGTCTGGACAATCACCATTTGGCCACCTACTAAAACAAACAGTGTAATATAAAAAATTTATATAAAAAAATTACAGAGGAAGAGCACCTTCAAAATGTCCTTCTCAAATTTTATACCTTTTATATGGCTCAAAATCTGTTTTTGGCTTCCTGATATTACATTTGAGTCAGGTTGATGTCAAATGTAAGTTATTGTTATGGCATTACAGTTAGAAAAATGAAAGAAATCTTACAGATTCCCAAATGCAGAAAAGGTACTGCAAGCAAAACGCTCTCCTCTTTCTCACGGAATGTTTGTGATAGGTGGTTTAAAACAATGCTACATTCTCTCCTGGTAGGAAGGAAACTTGAGGAGCCAATGCAAATTTGAGGCTGATAAAAATTATATTTGCTACCTTCTGAGATACTGTAATTACACTTACTCCATTATCCTGAAACTCTCATTCAGTCATTAGGTGTTGATTTGTTTATGAAGTCAGCAAACTGACAGCTGTTTGTTTCTCATTAAGGCCTGTTCTTATGTAAATGTCTTTCATAAAATTGAAATAAATTTTCATCAGTGTTAGAAATGTTCTATTCACATAAAATACAATTTCAGAGAACAGGTGCATACATTTGATTTTTCCAATGCATTAGATTCCTTATAACAGATCTTATAATCCAATAGATCTCAACTAAAACAGGGACCTTGTAAAGCCATGATTACTTGGATGCACTACATTTACAGATGCATATGTCAGTATAAAACTACCAGAAGATTAAAAAAGATTTATGCCAAGGAAAGACACTGTTTAAATGACTCATTTGAAAAGGAAAATCATCCAGTCCCATGGTGAATATGCACCAAGTCTAGTTCCTTGTTCAAGACCTGAGCAAAAGGACTTTGCATTACAGGAAAAACTCCTCTCCCAGAAACTAGAGGCAGAACTCAGAGCATCCCTGCACACCCTGGCTACAGCTCTAACTATCACCTTTGGCTTTGGGCCTTAGCAGAGGTTGCGGCTCCTATTTACAAAAGGCTTTGATTCAGAGGATTCATGCAGTTCACTGAACCAATGGCCAACACCAGAGGAATTGTGTTTCTGTGGCCTCCAAGCAGATTTAAGGATTTGGTCCCAAGTGAGTAATAGAGACACTACAGTGATGGAATGGATTTATCGCTACATTTTCATCTCAGAAAACCTACAGAATGAACAGTTACAATAATAAAAATATCTGTACATGAGGTCGAATGATTTCTGAACAGATAAGAAAAAGAACTGCTGATTTATTTAAAATTTGGATTCATCAAGGGCTAAATTGTGCTCTCAAGTACTAACATGGCCATAGAGGGGAGTAAGGGTACCTCCCCACCTAGCTGCACTAGGGCTACCCAGAGCTTGGGTCCAGGTCCTCAGTGCAGCTAGGAAGTGAACAAATGGGTGGGAAGAGATCAGAGGGACATGGAGTAGGTGATGGCTCAGCCACCTGCATATGCTGCGTCTTAGAAAGCATATTCTCCCATTCTCTAGAAGAAGAGGGGCGTGGTACAGTTCCTCCCAGGGCTCCTCCCTGGGCTGTGCAGTTTATACAAGACCTCAGGACACAATAAAACTGTACAATCCAGACAGCTCAGAGGTTCTCTGTATATCCAGTCCCCACCCACAGCACACCTCAAACTTGCAAGGGCAGAAATTGCCTTTCTACTAGCAAGTGCCCAAACAAACAAAAAACTACTACTAATCTCATCAGTGTTAGTTGTGTAGTTGTGTCCTATCCCCACTCCTCACTGACGAAAACGAAGGAAAAAATAATATCACCCGAGAATAGTACAGAGTATCGTATTACCTTCCAGTGGAGGGCATGCCGTCACTTCCCCCTTTCCCCTCAACGGAATACTTAATATCGTGTCACAGTTTCCTAAAAAAATATTTTTATGAACAGGAAGTAAAGTGCAGCACCCATGTCTGCTTCATGTAACACCCTACCTCCCTCTAATTGCAGCTAGACCAGCTGGAGCTTGATGAGTCTGGTCTTTTAGCTCAAGCTTCAGAAGTACCAGGTTTGATGCCGCTCACTGCCAGTTGGGGTCTGTCAGTGATTATTTGTACTTTAATGACATACAAAACTCTACTAACAGAAGGAAATCCCTTCAGACACAAGATAAAATGGGATATATTAATTTTTTGTGCATGGCATAAACCAGTAACTTCACTATTCTTTCACTGTGATTCTTCCCTTTAAACAAGTCTCCTAAATTGAAAATGGAATCATTTTCTTCTGTCATCACATATATCTAGAAAACCTAAAATGAAAAAATGCCTGTAATAACACCACTTGTACATTTTGCATTATAACTTTAGGTACCATGTATGTCTTACTACTGAGTTTAAAAACAACTTATTTCAGACTTGAATCCTAAAAAGTGCAAAAAGCCTCTTGCAAGCTACTGAGTGCCCTTAGGCCTCCCAGATTTGACATCTGAGGCCATTCAGCATCCTGCAGGATTGGGACTATTATAATCTAACTATTTGTTCATTGGCCTTTGAATGGGGATGTTTAGTATTTTCTGACCGATACTTTATACAAAATATGTGGAGACATGCAAATGAAATGATTTGCAGCCAGCATATGGAGAGTACAGAAAAATTACAAAGGACAGGAAAAACAATGAAAAATTGATCTACACTGGCTTTAATTCCAGCTGCTATGATACATTGGGTTTGAAGATAAGCAAGGAGCAATTCTATCTGGAATGATGGAGTAATTTAATTCTTAAATGAAGGAATCAGTGAAGATTAATCAGACATATAATAATCTATTATCTGAATATTATAATAAAGTCATAATAAATAATGAAAGACATCATCTAGTTAAGCAAATAAAAATATGAATGAAGGCAAAACAATTATGATTACAAGAAAAAGGAACAGGGTAGGACTTTCTGGTCATTTTTCTTTTGCAAGAGGGAATGCTATTCTTGAAAACCTCTAGAGTAAAAGAGGAACAGGGGTGACAATTCCTGGAAATGAATGATTAGTTAATGTTTGTACAGAGCTTCAAAGGTGTAAATGGCTATAAAGGAACAAATTATTATTATTAATGAATCATTTTGTTGGTGGCCCCGTCAAAATAATGTGGGTGTTGTTCCTACAGTGAGCTCCATGCAGGCAGATCCCTATGCCAATGCAGAGCTCATTAAAGGATCAGAGTCTTAGTGTGTATTGTGTCCTTTGAAAAAACACTTGGTGTTCTTACCAATACTTCACAATCTAATCATGTAAGGAAGATGGTCATTGATAAAGTATTGTATCTGGGCCAAATCCAGCAGCCATTACTCAGACAATACATCCCCTGGCTTGAGCAAGGACAGCAGGATTTCGCTTATTCCTTGGGATATAAATACAAGGTTAAGTGAATAATTACATCAAAATATGTAGTCTCTTACCAAGTTTTCTGTGGTAACAGGGCTGTAATTCTCCTCCACTGCATGAATTCACTGGAATGGTAGATACTTGCTGACGTAAACTCCTGACAGCTAGGCATACTTGGAAGGCATTCCTTAAAGTAAAATATTTCAATATCAGGTTTAATCTGAAGGCAACATTAGGAACTGAATTCTTTCTGGAAGGTGAATCACATTCAGTGAATCTGGAGGTTGTGTGGTCCAGATGGCAGAGCAAAGAACTGAGAGCCAGAAGGATCCTAAGACGAGCCAAAGGCTTTCTTCAATAACCTCATAATAGCAACAGTTTAGGATAGAAGAGACCATATGGCCCATTTACAGCAGGTCTGTCTAGCATTATGACTATGTGATGTTTTCTCCTCCATGTGGATGTCTAATTATATTTTTCAATATGTTCACAGATGCCTTTGATATAATTCTACAAAAACCCTTTTGTGTCCTTTTGCTGTCTTCCTGTATGTGATTCCTTCACATTCTCAGGCAGTTTAGTCACAGTCTTCTTTTTACAATGTTATGCACCTCTATCATCAAACCTCTTTTTATAATGAAAATAAATGCAAATTCATTATCTTTTCTGTATCATTCCTGTTGTTGTTGACCACACCAGTGTCTAGTACCCTTGGGTGTGGTTTTAGAAAAACTGGACAAGCACAAGTCCATGGGGCCGGATGCGCTACATCCAAGGGTGCTAAAGGAGCTGGTGGATGTGATTGCAGAGCCATTGGCCATTATCTTTGAAAACTCATGGCAAACGGGGGAGGTCCCTGGTGACTGGAAAAAGGCTAATGTAGTGCCCATCTTTAAAAAGGGAAGAAGGAGGATCCAGGGAACTACAGGTCAATCAGCCTCACCATAGTCCCTGGAAAAATCATGGAGCAGGTCCTCAAGGAATCAATTCTGAAGCAGTTAGAGGAGAGGAAAGTGATCAGAAACAGTCAGCATGGATTCATCAAGGGCAAGTCATGCCTGACTAACCTAATTGCTTTCTGTGAGGAGATAACTGGGTCTGTGGATGAGGGGAAAGCAGTGGATGTGTTATTCCTTGACTTTAGTAAAGCTTTTGATACAGTCTCCCACAGTATTCTTGCCAGCAAGTTAAAGAACTTTGGGCTGACCATAAAGTCTTGGGATAAATGGACTATAAGTGGATAGGAAGCTGGCTAGATTGTCGGGCTCAACGGGTAGTGATCAACGCTCCATGTCTAGTGGCAGCTGGTTTCAAGCGGAGTGCTCCAAGGGCTGGTCCTGGGCCGTTTTGTTCAATATCTTCATAAAGATCTGGAGGATGGCGTGGACTGCACTCTCAGCAAAGTTTGCAAGATGACACTTAAATTGGGAGGAGTGGTAGATACAAACTGGAGGGTGGGATAGGATACAGAAGGGCCTAGATAAATTAGAGGACTGGGCCAAAAGAACCTGATGAGGTTAAACCAGTGCAGAATCCTGCACTTAGGATGGAAGAATCCCATTCACTGTTACAGACTAGGGACGAATGGCTATGAAGCAGTTCATACAGAAAAGGAACCTAGGGGTACAGGGGACGAGAACTGATATATGGCACGTCTACACTATGGGATAATATCAAATTAGCTAAAATCGGTTTTAATAACTGATATTATAAATCAATATTCATGCGGCCACACTAGGCACAGGTAATTCGGCGTTGTGCGTCCATTGCTCCGAGGCTAACGTCGATTTCTGAAGCGTTGCATTGTGGGTAGCACTTCTGTAGCTATCCCATAGTTCCTGCAGTCTCCCCGCCCTTGGAAGGAATTCAGGGTGGAATCTTAATTGTCACAGGGGGTTCTGGGTAAATGTCATCAGTGCATTCCTTCCTCCGGGAAAAACATCAGCTGACAATCCTTCGTGCCGTTTTTCCCTGGATTGCCCTGGCAGAGACGCCTAGCACGGCAACCATAAGAGCCGCCGGTAGCTTTTTTTTTTTTTTTTTCCGGCACGTATGTGTACTGGATGCCGCGGGAGGAAGAGGCGATACTCCGCAAGCGCTACACACAGCAGCATTCACTTGCTTTTGCATGATTGCAGAGACAGTTACCAGTCGTTCTGTACCGTCTACTGCCGGAGTAAACTGGCAATGAGATGACGGTTATCTCTCCCCTCTTGTACTGTCCCTGCTATCATGAGTGCCCTGGCTGAAAATTTTGAAAGCAATTGGGATGACTTCACTTGGGTCTGAGTCAATCCCATACCCTGTGATGCCCTTATGGTTTCTAAAAATAGAGTCCGTCCTGCCTAGAATAAGGAGGCAAGTGTATTAGAGAACCAGTGTATCAGAGAGCACAGCATCGCTGCCCAATGTCAGTATTCACAGCCGAAGGGTTGCCCCTGCAACAAAACCGCGACCCAACCTGAGATGGGTTCTTCTCCCCCCCTCCTCCTCCAACCACCCCCTGGCTACAACCGGTGGACAGTCGGCTCCCGCCACATTTGTGGTCATGGAAGTATATAAAGAAGCAGGAAAAGAGACAGAGACTGTAGAGGGCCAGCCGCTAGGCCCGGCTAATGATAATGCAGGCGCAGGAGTAAAGTGGACGCAAGAATCTTTTCTTTACACTGGAAAGAGGAGGGGGGGGGCTGAACGCCCCACTGCTATGAGAAGATGATTATTAGCTCGTTCTGTCCTATCTACTTGGAGTACCAGGAATCATTCCCTCAATGAATATGTGTAGCAAATTTATCGAGGCATAGGGGTTCTCTGAGGATGGTGGGAGTCCTATAAGCACAGGTTTTTAAGGTCAGGCTTGACAAAGCCCTGGCTGGGATGACTTAGTTGGGAATTGGTCCTGCTTTGAGCAGGGGTTGGACTAGATGACCTCCTGAGGTCCTTTCCAACCCTGATATTCTATGATTCTATGACCTGACTTAAATGGAAAGCAGCTAGCACATCTTGCTATATAACTAACAATAGAATCATAACTTCAAAGTACTTTTAGTGACTGAGAATATTTGCATTTAAAGTTTAAAGAAGCTCAATATATATTAATGTTTTGCAATTATCTTTAGAGAAATTGGATAATCTAAAATCACCCCAGCCACCCATTAAAAATATTAAAATACTGACCAAAGCTCTCACAGCTCTATGTGATTTTGAATATTTCTTCTGAAGAAAGAGGTTCCTTCTAGCAATTTTCCAAACATTTTCTCCATTTCATCTCTTATAAAAGGTCTGATAAACGCAGTCTGATCATTTAGTGAGAAGCAAATAGAACTTTCAGACATTTTAATTAATTAGTGCTTTGTTTACTGGCTGGATTACCTCCTTGCAGCATACTACAAATAACCTCCACTCTTATCCTTTCATCATGGTAACACCTGGTGATGTGGGAAAAATGATTCAGCTGCAGGCTTTTCCTCTGAACTCAACTCAATTGAGATAGGACAAGGACGTTGAAAACTAAAGGGAATTGATCTCTCCTTAATGACAAGGACAAACTCCAAACACCTGCCAGTAGGATCTATTTGTAGAGACTATTACAGAGCTTTCCAAGTAGAAGTGACATGAACACCATTTAAGTACAGTATGTATTGCTTTGCTCTGAATACTATTTCAATCAATGAAGCATTACTGAAGGGAGAATAATTCAATGTTTAAACCTTAGGCTACTGCCATTTATCTACTCTGCCCCCCAAAATAAAGTACCAAGACACAACATGACACACAAAAACTTTTATATTACTCATGAAAAGTGCTGGATTAGAGTCTTGGACACTGAAATCCTCCCTGCATATCTGCAGGATCGGTACTGCACAGTACATGCTTCTCTACAGCTTCCTTAAAACTGCCATCTAGGGAGCTCAAGGATAAGATGTTAGTTTACTCTCTTGGCTAGTCAGAGTTTGGTCTCTCTGTTGACATGGACAGCAAGGATGCAAATTAAGACCAATGCAATAATCACACTTTTGTTATAGGAAAAGGACTGAGACTTCAATTCACATAGGCAAACAACAAGCCAGAGATGGTGCTCACTGTTGATCACTATTACCCTGGGCTTGATTTGAACCAGTGACTTGAGGTAAGAGGCTTCATATATCATTACTAGTTCCCAGAAGGGTTGTACTTTGGGTCTACGGAATGATTGAGCTTGACGGCAGAAAGAATTTATGCAAAACCACATTCCAGCAAATAGCAGCTGTATCTTACTACAATAGTAGCATGGGAAAAGTGTGACCCACTATGTTGTAGTGGTCGTAAGCATTCCCATTTTTTCCTCTATAAATGAATCCCTTTCTTCCCCAATTTTGTATTTCAGACTTCCAGACAATGTTCTTGCAAATGTTATGAAAAGCAGAGTGTCACTAAACACAAAAGTTACTAGCCAATCTGCCTTACCTCCTGAACAAGGTGCCAAGTCAGGCCGTGGTTGGTGGAGTATTCCAGTTTCACCTGGTTGTCCATGTGAGGAGTAAATTGCTGTCCACAGCCCATCACCAAGTTGAATTGTATCATATATGAAGCTCCAATTTGCATGGACTGTGTTTCCACATAACGCATGCTAGAGGTTAATTTAGAATCTCCTGTAAAACTGAAAGATAAGGTAGAGAATCAGAACTCATTTCTGAAATAGCTCAAAAGGTAACATTCTGAAAGATTATGGTATTAACTACAGCTTTACTTCTGCAAACCTTTTATTCTGCAGACTATCACATAAGAAAGAGACCCAGGCATGGTCTTCACAAACCACTAGTAGACCCCAGACCCCAGTTTGAGAACCACTGAACTGTAAGTTATTATGATATTTTTTGTGTTACAGTAGTGTCTGGGAACCCTAATCAAGTATCAGGTATGATACAGATAAGCACCAGAGAAGAAAGTCTTTGCTTCAGAATGCTTACCATGCAGGTAAAGTTGTAATTTCAGACTAATACTAGGCAATGAAGATAACAAAAGATGACTGTACTTAAAATGTCTTTCTTACATATATTTGTAGTTAGTCCATTTGAATACAATCACCTTGTGACAAAAGCACAGTTCTTTTCTCCATTATACATTCCAGAACTAATATCCACAATGCATATTCCTATTGCATATCCTGCACTTATTCTGAGTGAATTACCAGAGGGTTATATGTATTTATAGTTTGGCAAATTGTTTTTGCCTCAGATCAGAAAATTTGAGACCAATAAAGCAAAGTCACAATAGTTCAATTGAACAAAATAAAAAAATTGAAAGTAGTAAGTCTGAGTAAGTATCTAAAGACCCCCTATCCATGTTAGTTGAGAAATCCTCCTTCCAAAACTGATGAGTATATGCACCCCATTCCTGGAATTTAAAATGAAAGCCTTTCTCCCCAACCCAAGTGTGAAACTTGACTGTGTGAACTACTGCAGGATTCATTATTAAACCCTTTAAGTTGATCTCTGATCTCAGAGAAAACTTCACTTCTTTGTTAATGCTGGTACATAGAGCAGAAGAAATTCTTACATGAGAATCTTGGTTTATCTAACTCGCAGGCCATTACTAAAATGAAATTCCAAAAGAAGTGTCCTATGGGAAAGGAGGATAGTCTATGTCTATGATACTCCAAGCAAAGCTTTTTTTCACTTGGAGGAAGTTTCAATATGGACTCATGGAGTCCTTTATCACCGACAAATTGCCTCCAGCTAAACAACAGTAACATTAAAGATATGATCTGTACCTCCTTTCCCACTACTTTTCCCTACAATTCTCCAGTGTATGTGTTTACTGCTGGACTCTACTTTGTGTGGGGAAACGTTCAGTTGGAATACATTTGAAGATGTTATAGAAAGATAGACTAATGTTTTTGGTACAAAAATAAATAGAAAGAGACATACATGAAGTGTGTTTAAAAACACTGTATTATAAATATTAGTTGTGAACTGATTTCTAGTTATGTACATAATTACAGATGAGCAGGCAGAGAAATAGCCAATACCCACATGTACCCTCAAAATAATCATTCTACCTGTAAGCACTCTGAACTAATTGGTACTTCTGGGAATGATATCACAATGAATGTCAGCCAATCGTCTTTGTAAACCGTGATGGGATTTGCAGATTTACTACACCTTCAAGGCCAGTACTTCCAGGAATAATAGAAAGCCACAAGGATATAACTGAGTGATAAGGCTAAATTGACCTAGAATATTAACATAACAGCCAGACTCCAAACTCTCATATTGGGACCAATCTTGCTCCAGCTGAAGATAGCAGAAGTGTTAGCATTTTACATCTCCTTGTGTCTGATACACATAGATAATCCCTAACTATATCATCATATTATATTTTAATTATGTGTATTGCATGAAAACAATATGCCTTATGTCACAAGTTGATGCTTAAAATAAAAGGAATAATCTCCAATGAAATACAAGCAAAATCTCAATCGTGTGTAATGCACTCACATTGTAAGGATTTGTCCATTCAGTTTTACTCCTTACTGATTGTGAATCTGGCCCATTATGAACAATTTCCCTCCCAGCACAGCATAACCATTTGCTCTCCCTTATGGGCTAAATAATAGTGTCATGATCTGGCCCAGTATGATTTACTGATATGCAGTTAGTTTAATTTACACCTATGGGAGTATCCCAAAGAAAAGGCTTTAAGTTAAGTTTGATAACTAACTCCAGTTAAACAAACAGAGGTGAATATTATAATTTATATTATGCTCCCACTATAATCAAAAAAACATGGGATTAATCATGCCTGTATATGACCATTCTGAAAAAAAGAACTGTGCAACTTATTTGTTTTTTAATGTGAAACTCTCTGCACTCAGTGTGTCCTAGATCCCTTCCGTATGTTGAATCTACTTACTATTATAAAGTATATGACTCAGATGTCAAACGGATTATAAACAGCAAATTTAGATTGTTGGTTATCTATAATCAAAAAAACCTCAAACAATAAAAGCAAATATTCCTAAAATAAAATTGAAGATTATTGGGGAAACTTTCCCAAAACTGTATGCAGAAACAGTTCCAGATTTACAGATTCCAAGCCAGAAATGAAAGCAACACAGACAATTAGAGGCAATCTTCTCTCCACTGAAAATGAGCTTTAGGATGACATGCTGTAAAATGATTTATTTCGTATTGACTATAGTTGTTCTAATGAAAAAGCAATTGTCAGAGTATTCTCAGGAGACCACTCTCAGTGCTACAGCTACCCATGCTCATGGAAAGTCATGAGTTAGAAAATGAGAACCAAATGGACTTTCATCTGGGAAAAGCCAACAATAATTAATTTAAGTACTAGCCATTTGTACAGACCTGTTATAAGTTTAAAATTTCCCTCGAGAGAAACAAGATCAGTGGAGGGCATAGTTCATGTCTTACAATGAGCCTGAAGAATACTTATCCAGCAATAAAATGCTGGTATTCCAAAAGCTTTACTTATTTATTTGGTACAAGAAAAGATCAAAATTTTTACCACTACAGAAAATTACTGACATGGCTGTAAATAAGACACTGAATTCAGTACTGCAATTTAAAAATTTTGATGTGGTCTTAGATGAAAATAAAGCAGAACTTTTGCTTTCCCATCTAATCTTGAAAAACCACATATGTTACATATGTCTAATGATAAGAGAGGGAGAACAATGTCATTAGAGTGCTTTCTTGCTAACTCTTTGATTAAGAACATGCAAACAATTTGAGTCCTGCCATGTTGTTCCATTTTAATGAGCAGTGAATACCTTCCTCATCCTTATTAAAGTAGTTAATGCTGCTTCTATAGTCCCATTATCACTGCCAGAGCACATTTTGTGTTGTTACCACAGCCAGGTCAACTTCTTATAGTTTGACAGATGATCAGAAAGTCAAATCAGATTGCTCAAATTTACTTGTTAATAAAACTCCTATGGTGCTGTTCTAGGTGTCCATGGGGATCTACAATTATTTATATTCCCTTGAGGGTTCTTATAATTACTATGATTGTACTTTCTCAAAGTCAATGTACCTATACCAATTAAAGCCATAGTAGGTTAAAAATGTTGCTCAGACTGAGATGAAACTATGCTGCTTGGGGTTTGATCAAAGCACAGATATTAAACTACTGTTATCTTACATTAACCTATGTATTATATTAAGACACTCCACAACTTTATTTGAACAGATATTAACAATTTACAAAAAGAACGTTGTTCATTATTGTACAAAAATATGTATTATGAAATTAAATTTGAAAGAATATTTAAAAAACTGTTCACTAAAATAAAATGATTCTATTCAAGTCACGTTGCTATTAATTAGACTTGTTTCACTGGTATATCTATACCATACCAGAAGAGATGACAAGATCTTACCAAGCTACTGGATCTGAAAATTACTCAAAGGTAGAAACAACAGCTCAGAAGTAAACTTTAAACTCATTCATCCTTCCCTTCTGCATTAATCCCTTCCCTGAACTTGTCTGAAAGGCTGCTATAGTACCTTCTGCTCATTCAAATCCCTTCCTAAGACTAACTTCTGCTATGGCGACTACAAGAAATTACCCAACTGATAATGGCTGGATAGTAAAGGAATGAGTAGGAATCAGTTTATAAAAATCCATATGATGTTTCTGTAAGGGGACTGTTATCCCCTTACTAACATTCAGGGGGGGTGTTTAGCTCCCAGCACTAAAAGGGGAGGGATCGATGGCAAATCAGGACCCTGAGACAGACAGTCCCCAGGAACAATGGCGAGAGGCTAATGCTCCAGGTCAGCCTAACAGACAGGGCGGGCAGGCTAATCAAAGAGACAGAAGGCCAGGGTGGGTCCTGTCCTCCGTGTGAGCTGAAATTGCCTGGGTCAGACAGAATGGGGCCGAGCTAAGGAGAGAGCAGGGGCCCAAGCTAAGCTGCTAGAAGCAGAGCTGCAGCCCAAAAAGCCAGAGCACAGCCCAGAGGGAGCAGAACTGCCCTGGGAGGGGAGCTGCAGCAACCAGAGCCAGAAGGGCCAGACAAGTAGCCCAGGAAGCAGGTGAGAGCAGAGTCACAGAAGCAGGCTGCAGAGCAGACGTGCCCTGGGAGCGGAGCTGTAGCAACTGGAGCCAGAGATGCCAGAGAAGCAGGCCAGGGAGCTGGAGGCAGAGCAGCAGCAGCAGCAGCGGTGCTGAGGCAGAGTGGAGCTAGGGCTGCAGCAGTCCGGAGCTGGGTGCGGTGAGCAGCTCGGGAGAGCGACGGGGACCCTGGGCAGTGGGCCTAGCGCCAGGAGATGCTTCAGCCAAGAGGCTCTGCAGACCAGACTTGGAGGGGGATCATAACCCTGACTGAGCAGGGGTGACACTGGGGAGAAGGGTCCTGCCACCCAGAGCCTGAGAGAGTGTGGCCACCACCAGAGCAACTGTCTGACCCGCAGCATCCTTGCAGCACAGCCAGGGCCTGAGAAGGAGGCCTGGGACCTACAAGGAACAGACTGTGAAGTGCCCTGATGTCCAGAGACACTGTTTGTGATGGTCCCTGCCACAGAGCGGGGTGATGTGTTTTTCTTTAACCTTTCCCATTTTTCCTTATTATTTTTTAAAATTAATTGTTAATTAAATAACTTGTATTTGCTTTAAATTGTATTGTATGATGTGATCAGTGGGTCAGGGAGGTGTGCAGTGCAAAGAGAGCATGTAGGGCTAGCCCTCACTGCAATTCTTATATCAATGCCGAGCACAGTATAGATGCCGAGATAAACAGTAATGCCAGACAAAATTACTTGCAACATTGCAGACCTTTCTCCTGTTCCAGAGAATAACTGTAATGTCCATGCAAACAAATGTAGAAATATAATTATTTGTCCTTTACTGGTTATTCTGTATCATAGAAGTAAAGTGATAACAACAGATGCCTTTATATTATCATTTTACTCATTTTGGGATCTACTTTCAATATATTGCGCAGGAAGTGTATTGTATGCGCATAGTTCTCATCAAAAGTAAATCTCTGTGTAATGCAGTGTAAAATTTACTCCTTATTATGAAAAGGTCATTGGTTCTATTGTTGTTAGTGATGTGTACATGGGGGATAATTACAATGAATAGGTACCAGAAAGATTAATATGCAGAAATCAATTAGCTCTTACCAGTACAAGGAAACTATCACTTTGTATATGATTCACTTATTATATTAAAATTAACTACTTGAATACAACACAAATGATCTATGTTCTCACCAAAGGGTCCAGTCATGGCCACAGCATGGTTGAATGTTTCCCAGGTAGAATCCCAGAGACTGAGTGACTTCTACTAGATTGGTGAAGTCTAGACTAATACTGTTGAAAAGCATGGAGGTCATGATGATCTCATCGATAGCCCATACATCTTCTCCCTGAGAAGAATGATACGGTTGCCACCATCTGAACTGAATACCAAATTGTCTTGCATCTTCTGGTAGCTCCACAGAAATTATTCTGAAAAACAAACCCAAGTTCTTATTAACACTGTCATTATACATAGTAATTTTGTGGGAATCCAAAATAGTTCATTTTTATTTTAAAGTACATACAGAATCTAAAAATTATGCCCTAATTCAGCCTGAGGTCTACACTGGGGTTTCTACTGCTGTAGATGGACTCAAAGGCAGAAAAAGTCAGGGGCAGCGAGTTGGAGTTAGAAAAACAGCCATAACATCTACTCTGTCATGGGACCTTGGACCTGCAGGAGACCCACACATCCCTAACACTGGATGCATCAGGTGCAGCAAAGGAGGCCAAAGGTTCCATTGATTCAGCATAGCCCCACTATAGCATTTGCCATGCTGCTGCTAAGGAGCTCCAGGAAGATTTTAAAGCTTCCTTTCCATGTGATGTGAGAAACATGGAGGGAGGGCAAGTGAGTGCAACAGCTCTTGTTTCACTAGAACTGAGATTTGAGCTACAACACAAAGGCTCATATTGGCACAAGGAGGGGCAATATATATCTCCCACCATTAGCTTCAATGTCTCAATCCCTATGTATTTTGTTTTGATCTGATAAAATACATGTGGTTTGTGTGCTCTACTCCTTAGTGTAGGAATACTTTTAATTTCAAATTTATTTTCAGTGCAGCATACAGTGAAGTTGTGCATTCACTTAGAAGAACTGACCCTAGCAAATTCTCATCTTGAGGACCAATCAAGATTAATCTTGTCAAGCAGAGAGATTATGTGTAGTCTTGTGTGGCATACACATTTCTTTTATGGCTCTGTAGAAATTTTATTGTAGGTCAGCCCCATGAGCTTACTGTGCTGTGCAAGGTCACTTGATTTGTCATGGCAGCTATGACAACAAACCTGTACCTGACAAACTGTGAAGAAAATTAAGAATAATATCTAATTTCCAGGAGTAATTATTGTATATAGCAGCAGGAAACATACATTAATTGCCACGGCAATGACACCTTCTTGAAAGTTCCATAAATCACTAGTACCATGCTGCTCATGTACAACATATAAGGTGAGATGTGAAGCGGAATGGCAAAATGGACATTTGTCTCCATCGCTGTACAATTAATTGCTGGCAAAGGAGTTTTCAGTAAATTTATTCTGAGGCTCATATTTTTTCTTTTTTTTTTAAGAGGAAATTTAAATACAATAACAAGCCAGATGAAGTGAAAACATTTTATATTCTTAGCACTAATTTTTTTTCCAGATTTTATGATTATTCAAGGTTTGTGGTATAATCTTTTGTTCTCTGTGATGTGTGAATTTGTCTTGTACCTTTAGATATCTTTGCATAAAACCACACAGTGAAAACCACCTGCTAAACTGTTTTTGTGAAGCCTAATTTATGTGTTAAAACAGCTGTGCAATGTCACATTTATTTTAAAAAAATAACATGTTAATTGATTAGCAGGAAAAATCAAATTCTGTGACTAAACAAGGGACTTTTGGGAAGCACTGGGAAATAAATGTAGACCACGGAGTCAAGATAAACACTTGCCAAAAAAGCTTTATTGAGGATCTAGGCTCATGAGATGGCATCCAGGATCAGCAAGCACAAACAGTTTGTGAAAGAGGTACACTGAAAAAATAGCTCAGTTATAAACATGGAAGGATATTTAAATAAGACAGCAACATCACCTGGGTTGCAATCACTGAGTGGTCAAGTAATGCTGTAGAATCTGCTCAAAGGCTGATTGAACAGGTTCTGCACATGTTCTTTTATGATGGGACGTAGGAAGATGAAACGGTGTTCTCGGGCTTTAAGAGCACCAGTGGAACTACTCCACAGCTACTACTCAAGGTTGTGATAGTGGCTATGGACACTACATTCCCTCTGAGAGAGGAACTTTTTGCTAGGGATCTGTGCAGTGCAGAGGTGGGCAAATTACGGCCTGCAGGCCACATCCAGCCCACGAGACTATCCTGCCCAGTCCCCAAGCTCCTGACCTGGGAGGCTACCCTTGGTCCCTCCCCTGCTATCTCCCCTTCCCCTCAGCCTCAGCCTGCTCACTCTGCCACTGGCGCAGTGCTTTGGGCAGTGGGGCTGTGAGCTCCTGGGGCAGCGCAGCTGCAGAGCCTGGCCTGACCCAGTGCTCTGTGCTGTGCGGTAGTGGCAGCATGGCCCGGCTCCAGTTGGCCAGTGCGGCTGTAGTGCTGCCAGCCACCGGAGCTCCAGGCAGCACGGTAAGGGGGCAGGGAGAAGGAGGTGTTGGATAGAAGGCAGGGAAGTTTGGGGTGGTGGTCAGGGGGTGGGGGTGTGGATGGGGTCGGGGTGGTTGGGGGAGAACGGGGTTGAATGGGGGTAGGGGTCCTGGGGGTGGCAGTCAGGAAGGAGGGGGGTTGGATGGGGGGGCAGGGGTTTCGGGGACAGTCAGGGGACAGGGAGAAGGGGTGGTTGGATGGTGCAGGGGTCCTGGGGGGGGCGTCAAGAATGAGAGGAGGGGTTGGATTGGATGGCAGGGATCCGAGGGCAGTCAGGGAACAGGGAATGGGGGTGTGTGGATGCTGCAGGAGTCCCAGAGGGGCCATCAGGGAAGAGGGGGGTTGGATAGGGCAGGAGTCCTGAGCGGGGGCAGATAGGAGGTGAGGGCCAGGCCATGACCCCCTCCTCTAACCGGCCCTCCATACAATTTATGAAACCCGATGTGGCCCTCAGGCCAAAAAGTTTGCCCACCTTGGTGTAGTGGATTTTAGGACCTAGCTCCTTTATAGCACTTGAACGTGCAGGAGGAATAAAATCTTTCTGCGTGGCTTCTTTGCTAGGACTTGCTCTAACCCCTTACAGTAGAACCATGCCAGTTCTGCCCCTTCAATGGCTGAGATGGGTATCTTATTCCAACCCCCCTGTTTTCAGTTTGTAACTTTCTAAATAAGGGTGGAGAGGCACTAAATAGGTCCTACTAAATAAGGAATTAACTTCAGCTCACCTTCCTCTCCTTGGTTTCAAACCAAAGATACATTTTTGAGAAAGTTTGCGAAAAATCTACTCAATCATTTTAAAGTTAGGGGTGCAGAAAATACATATTTTCTACTTTAAAGACAACGTTCAACCTAAATAATTATCCCCATTTTACAAATGAGGAAACTGAAGCACAAAGAGATTAAGTGACTTGCCCAAGGTCACACAGGAAGTCTGCGACACAAATAGGACCCAGCTCTCCTAACTCTCATGTACATTGACCACAAAACCAACCCTTTCCCCACCAAAGAAATCCTTGTCCACAAAGAGTATCAAACCTACAGGGTAGAGTTTTCAAGGCACAGAGGGTAGTTAGGGGCTGAACCTCCACTGAAAGCCAAAAGAGTTGTTGAGCATGATACTTTGTTTCTCACAAGCCAATAAAAATGAAGTAAGCTGAGGAGAGATTGCACTCACGGGCCATTAAAGAACACTCTGCTCAGCACACAATATGAAGCACTGAGCAGCTGCCAGCATGAAGTAAGACTTTCTTAGGACCCTGGACACATTTCTATTTTAGTGGCTGACTCCAATGCCTGCTATTTAATTCCTTTTGCATCTCTTAAACTCACATATGTAGTTGCTATTCCTAGCTGGCAGTAACAGTAACTGAAAATCCTAAAAGTAATCACTACACACATCACTAATATATTGATGATAAAGAAAAATTAACTATTTACTTGCCTGTAAAAATACACTACTAACCCCCACGACAGGGTACAAATAGAACAGGGAACACTGAAAGGCTATACAGTGCATATGTTAACGTGTATCTACGTTTACAACAGCTTCTCTTGTTTGACTTTGATTTGCAAGTGATAGATAAAAAAGGAGGGAAATTCTTACTGATGACTTTTCCACTGCAGAGAAGAAAGGTGTTCTAAGTACTATTACCACATACCATTAGGCCTTTTTGAAAAACCAGCTGAGAGACCTTTGCTCTGATCTCATTCTTTCAAGCTATGCACATACCTAATATTGAAAAACTACCGCTGTTCTTAGAAGAAAAATGTTGCTGTCAAATAGCAGTAGATTACGTGCACTTTCCAGCAGAACATTAAATATGTAATTTTTTCATATGACTGAAGATTAATTAAATTTCTGGATACAGATTGACTGCCAAACTTTACAGGAGTCCATCTGTTACCCAAAAGTAGTTATTTTTAGATAACAACATACAAAGGTGAAGCTTTTTTCATGTTCTTAATCATAATAACTGTCAGTATTACCTTCAGGTTTGCATGGCTGTTCATTTGTTCCATCTTCTCATAATCTAGTAAAAACTTGGGAAAACCTTTATAACATGCATGTTTCGACCATATATTGGGTCTATGTTGAGCTTAGTCCTTAGTGCCACCAGAACAACAGAAACTAAACAGCTTATATGGATCATCAAATAGAAAAAAGGGTGCCAGCACCAATGTAAATTACTACCTTTATATATGAAACTTGATTAAAATCAGTTACCGGTATGCGCATTTTCCTTTTTATTATAAAAAATTAATAACACTGTATATTAAAACCCTTGAGGAAATATAAATCCTAGTTGTAATTTTGGATCTAAAAATTAGAAACAGCACCATATAAAATATATATGTGACTGTAATAAAGGATGTAAAAGAAAATTTTGAAAGGGGATTATTAGTATTAGAGTTTATATAATCACTCTCTAGTACACATTTAAAACTTCAGAAATTAAAGCCTACATAAAGAAGATCCAATCAAAGACAGTCATTGCCCTCATTTTATGGGGTATACTATTTATTACTCCAAATAAATATTTTAATGTCACAGAATTGGTTACATTGTAATGTGCTTAATAATCTTTTCTATTGTCTAGTTATTACATTAGTGGGAATAGTGAATCAAATCTTTCCTTGATATAGGTTCATCTGTGTTTGATAAATGTACATTTTAATTACAATTTAACAATAGTCAGCAACTAGGGGAAAATATATAGATGTATAAGAACCCAAAGCAATTTTTATTTAGTGCTTAGCTAGAATGCAGGGTGGAAAAGCCCAAAAGGTTCTGATTCTGAAAAGCACTCAGCCATGTGCTTAAGTGAATTCAATGGGGCTTCCCATGAGCTTAATGTTAAGCATGTGCTTAAGTGCTTTCCTGAATTGCAGCCAAACATGAGTGGTCAGTCAATGGCAGCATGGCTGTATAATAAACTGGGCCAAAAAAGAAGAGGCGTCTTTCTGTTTTGATGGCTCAGGATTTTCAAGATTTCCCTGAAGAACTTGAGACATCCTTATGGTTAGACCATGCCCTTGCCTCCTTCTTAGGCCCACAAACTCCTAGCCCAAGCGAATAATGTGGTAGGATGCCTGTGGGTTTAACGCTGTGCATATTTTATCTTAACCTTTCCCTTCCCGTGACTATTTCCATGGGAGAGAATAGTGTTGGCTCAAGCAAATCTGAGGTCTTCTTTGAGGCCATTATTCCCCTCCTCCTTTAATCTGCTGCAAGGCCAGAGATTCACTGTGAAACTTTCTTCCTTCTCTTACACAACTGCTCCAATTTGTTCTGCCATATACTCTGGAAGGTTGTTCCTAAATATCTATTTTAATATGGATAGGCAAAAAAGGAATGTTTTCAGAACTGGTGCATATGTTTGTGGAAGGAGATGAAGGCACAGAATGCTCAGTTAGCAAGGAGTAACCCACCTTTCAAACCAGACCTGGACCCCCTGCAGGTTTGGCAGCACAGTTTCAACTTGTCCAAGGAGGGGATGATACAGACTTTAACATTTTATTGTTGTATTAACAACAGAAAAGTGGCAAGGGCTTATTGTATGAAGGAAAAATCACTGATGCTCGTCTGCACCTCATTTTTCCTTAGCTCAGCTTTCCAATACACTGGAAACAACTTCAGTTCTGTTTGGGATAAGCAATCTTGGGCTAAACTGAACCCGGTGTAAGCAGATGCAACCACACTGAAGCCAACTTGCTTACACTAAGGCTGAATTTCCTTGCCAACATGCTCAGAATACTCTGATTTTCTGTAACACAATAAATTGGTCAGTGTAGATTGTATAAATTAGTTCCCCTACATCTCGGTACAAATATATTTACACTCTATACTGCTGCAAATTACTGCTTACAATATTAGCTGTCTTTAGATATCCCTTTTCATAATTATAATCCATATACCTTGGCTCATGATAGTTGAGATAAGAATAATGTTCCAATAGTTTCCATGTAATCCCATTGTCATATGAATAATGTAGTAACACTCCTTCTCCTGGTTGATCAGGTGCTTTGCATGTACTCAGCACAGACTTGCTTCCCAAGCGCAGAGTGAACTGGAGGAACCTAGATCAGAATTATATAAATATTGGTAGGGTACCATTTATATAGTATTTTTTCCTAATCACATTTTCTGATCTTAAAAATCTAGCCAAATTTTGAGAAACAGCATTTATGAGTTTGTAGCTGAAATGGTTTTTACAATCAAGTAATGCAATGTGGCATATATATTTTTTAAATGCCAATCATTACAACATTTAATTATTTATTAGGCACTGGAGGGGAGGAGGAGATACTGAATGGATCTAATCAGCTGCCACAAGCTGTCAAATAAATACAACCTTATACATAATTAATTAGCACTTGGCTCTGACATTCAGTTTTGATATTAACATTTCATATTTTCTAGCCTGGCTATATAATAACTGCCCCCACATCTGTTTAATACTCATGCTATTTACAAAACAGGGGAAATGAAAGGACTATAGCCTATTCTACACAATCAAAATTAAAATATGAAACAAAATGTTCTATAATTTTGCTCATACCACAAGAGAGGTTAAACAAAACAAAAAGTGAAGAAGACCAGTAAATTCTATTACAAATATAGTCTCTAGGTTTGTTTATAGCACATTACTATTCTTTCTTATTCACCTGGACTGTGAGCTGTCAAGAAAAGAAGTGATCAGTTGACGTCTTCCATCTTTGTTAAAAACCAAGGCCTTGCCACTTGCTAGGACTCCACAGCCAAAGCTGACTTCAGCACCACGGATAGAGTAAAAATTGTGATAGGATGAGAGCCTGGAGCTGCCAAAGCTTTCTGAAATAAACACGGGGAAGGTCTGGGAAGCCATTTCACATGCAGGTCCTGAGTACCCAGGGTCACACCTATAAGAAAAATATATTAAAAACATAATTAATCCCAAATAAATGTTTTAAACCTTCTTCTCCCCTGTGGAAGATCAAGATACAGTTTTGCAACCAAACATAACTGTTGTAAACTTTTAAAACCTTAAAAATAAAGTCCATTGATTCTCTCAAACCTAAAGTGAGAGACTCTTCAAAATAAGTCATACTGTATTCAAAATATTCTTATGGATGATGTATTTGTTTTGGTCAATATTTACCCTTTGGGTGAAAAAAAATTGCTATTTATCTAAATAGAAGTCAATATTTACATATTGTAAAATAAAAATATAGAGATAGTCTATTTCTTGTTTGTGGTACTAACATCCTACTGCCAGGGCCGCCCAGAGGGGGGGCAAGTGGGGCAATTTGCCCCAGACCCCCACGAGAGTTTTTCGGGGCCCCTGGAGCGGGGTCCTTCACTCGCTCCAGGGGCCCTGGAAAACTCTCGCAGGGCCCAGGCCCCCAGAGCTTCTTCTGCTCCAGGTCTTTGGTGGCAGGGGGCCCCCCACCGCCAAAGACCTCAGGCCCCCTGAATCCTCTGGGCAGCCCTGCCTACTGCCACTGCCCATGTTAGTTTGCTACTATGTAACTGTAACAGATCAAATGTGATTACAGCTAACGCCACACAATGCAACAGAACTCAGAAAATATTTAGAACAACATCTTCAAAAGTGGCTAATGATTCTGAGTGCCTTGAGTTTTAGCAAGACACCCTGAAGGAGCCTGACTTTCAAAAAGCACTGCCCCTCTGAAAACCAGGCTGTTTTTGGTCTTAATATAAAGATTCTAGTCTGTTCAACAATGGCACAGTTTAATGGAAAATGGAAAAGCCACAATTTACCAATAAAAAAAAATAGAAAAAAGCATCAGTGTAATTTCTAGCAGGTAATACAGTACATTTCAAAATGAATAGGTGGGCCAAATCTCTCCAGGTTTAATAAAAAAGAAAATTATTAGATAAAGTCATTTAGAAATTTACTATTAAACTTATGTTGTATTCATAATTTGATGCATTTCAGATGCTACATTAGCTGATTTTACATTTAGCCTTCATAGAATTACAAGGGCTGAAATGAAAATAATTTCAATTTTCAGTTTACAAAGTAAATTGCATGACAAAAAGTGAACACACCACCTCTGGTATTATTATAGCCCTTACCTGCAGCCATTTCTAGTACATTTTCCTCGCCCTGAGCAGAATCTGAGGCAAGATGGACCAATATAAACTGCAGAAAAAAGCAATTGGTTAAATTAAAGGTTATATTATGTGACAAAGAAAGATAACAACACCCTGTTGAGCATATGGGTCTGATCTTGCAAACAGATATTAGTGTTTCTCTGTAGTACCATTGACAGGAATGGGACTACCTGAACGAGTAATGATGCACTCTGTGGTACCTCTCTGGAGGACTGAGTAAATAAATATTGACTGATCAGGGAGACCCATGGATAACCTATTGTATACCGGATGCTGTATATTTGTGTCCACTCTCAGTCTGACGTGCTGGAGATGTTTTAATATATGCACCTATTTTGTTTCAAGATTCCTAAAGAGGAGACTAGATGTAGCTGGCTTGTCTGAGCATTTCTTATCCTTCCCCTTTCTCCACCTTATTTTGGGTATGTAGTCGTCCCATTAGCATTGCTGCAAAATTTTGAAGGTTATCCCTTATCTGACTGAAATTAATGGCAACACTCCTGTAGGACTCAGTGGCACTGGGATCTAGCCTCAACTTGTGAGAGGGAAATATTAATATCATGCATTTTTAGTAAGAGAACTGTATTAATATTTCATTTGCATTAAACAAAAATGAAAATCATATGCACTGAATAACCATTCCAGGCCCCTGACAACATACTACTATAGCTCACCATTCTCCTGTCAGAGTAGCTTTTCTATTTGCAAGACAACTTTCATATTCAGTGATACAATACGAGGGTAGGATGGTTGGGATCATCACAGTGTGGTTTTTATGGGATAATCCAAATGAATACATTTGCTAACTATCTTGGAGGTAAATTTTTGTAAGTCTGAAGTTGAGAAACCAGTAGCATTAACTGGAGCCAGGGACAGTGCAAGTACATAGGGAATATGCCCTTATACCATACCTCTGTAAATGCAGCACAATCCTGAATGGACACAAAGACTCTCCTGCGCCGATTACCAACTACATAGAGCTGTGGCACTTATATAGTGACTTCTGGAATGTTATCAAAACATACCTGACACTAGATTGAGAGGATCAGTTCATCCTTTCTTTCTTAAACTTCTGCCCATCCTGGCAGTGTATGAGCTCTTTTCACGCAGCAATGGCAATCTTCCCTGCAGACTTCATGGAGTCTGTCTAGCTTTTCTCCCTTTTTGGATGTAAAAACTCTGTTCTGGATAGGGTTATGTTATCTGCTTGTTTGATTCATTTATTTGACTTAGCTGTGCTGTGCTGTGAATGTCATTCTTATCATGTCAGTAAAGCTTTATTCAAGTTGAAGGTTCACAACACTTTCTAAAGAGGGTCGGACTCTGGATTTTGTGAGTCTTAATACATATTTGAAAAGAGGTCTGGAGAGCTAAAAGGTCAGTGTATTGAATCTTTCAAATTCTTCTCGCTCTCCATCCGACATTTTTAACTGGCAAGCTGTGCTATGAATGTGGATGATTTGTCAACATATATGGATTGGATCCTACTAAGTGCTGAATGCCTTCAATTCCACTGACATCTATTCAAGCTGAGAGCACTCAGCACCCTGGAAGACCAGGCTTTCCAGGCCTGATCCAAAGTCCATTGATGCCAAAGGAAAGACTTCAACAAGTTTTGGATTGGGTACTTAGTGGATAGCTGGCTGATACGTTTGCCTGCATGCTAGTCTGCTCAGTGTTTAAAATCCTTTGACAGAACTACATTTACTGCATAACTATTAGTTCAGCATATTTTGTTCTAAAAATGATAGTTTAATGGATTTATGGTGAAATCCTGATACCACTGAAATCAACGGGGGTTTTGCTATGGACCTCAAAAGGGGCATGACTACACCCTTAATCATTTTGTATATATTTTTTATTCCTGGCTTTCCAGAACAGAAGAATGCAGAGATTTCGGGGAACATGATGAGAAGCATGTGAAAAATGGGCTTAGACCATTGGCACCATCTGCACTCTTTTTTTATTTCTAGCTCCATAGTTTTATTTCTAGCTCCATATCAAGGGCAAATATTAAGTAGGATATTTACACTGTATTATATTTATACTATATTATATTTATACTTAATATGGTCTTGAAACTGTAGTCCTTACACAGGGAAAACTCTCAGTGGGAGTCAGACCTGCATAAGGTCTGCATTACTGAGCCCTAGCACTACTGAGGAGATAGTCTCAGCATGGCTCCTACATTTACCTCACGGAATTGACAGAGTTACAACATTAGGAAGTCAAAGAAGAAGTGGGGAAACAGTATTACAGATGAATAAGTACTAATCTAAAGACACAACTCATCCCAAGGAATTTCATCTGAGCCATTGGGTGATAAAAGTATTATGCACACTGCTGAAGTTAACAAATGGAATCAAGAGGAAAAGAAAAATTTCACATCCAAACAAGAAAGCTCCTGAAAATGCATAGACTTAGAGTAATGGATATCAGTCAAGACACAGCCAGGATGTACATCAGACAACATGATGGAGGAAAAGGTCTGCTATCTGTGGAGGAAGCAATTGACAATGAAAAATATCAGAGGGGTAGCCATGTTAGTCTAGATCTGTAAAAGCAGCAAAGAGTCCTGTGGCGCCTTTTAGACTAACAGACAAATTGGAGCATGAGCTTTCGTGGGTCAATACCCACTTCGTCAGATGCATCATGAAAAATATAACACCCGTAAATATGAGGCATCAGCCAACATAAAAGATCATGTGGCATGCATTCCAGCCCAAGAAACATAAAAAAAGGAGAAAGCAAATCACCAAAGAAAGACTAGAAAGATTTACAGAGAAATCAATGTGATGGACAGAGATCAAAGCCATTAGTGATCAAAGATTAACAAGCTTATGACTTGTAGAAGGATACTTCAAAAGAGAGACAGTGAGCCTCACTATGACTGCACAAGAGCAATCATTAAGGGTTGGTTACATACTAAACAAAACTGGCCAACAGAACTGCTCCCTGAACTGCAGAATGTGTTCTGAAAAAGAAAAGATGCTGGAACTTTTGTTGAGCGCCTGCAGGAGCCTGACTGGAAGAGAATTTATGAAGAGACACAATGAGATTGCCAACTGTCTGAACTGGAGCCTCTGTGGCAAATATGGATTTAAACAAAATATGCAAAATTAGGACCCACCAATTTGAAAGTGCTCTGGAGAATGAAGATTTTATGGGATCTGGCAATTGTCACAGACTAAACAGTGCAGGCCAACAGGCCAGAAATAGTGGTTGTAGAAAAGAAAACAAACAAGACCGTGTTAATTGGCATTGCTGTGCCAGCAGACAAACATAAAAAGAAAACAAGAAAAGAAGATAGTTAAATATGAAGAGCTATTCCATGAAGTGGAACAATTATGAAAAACTAGAACAAAAATGATCCATTGATCTGTGAAGCATTTGGAGCAATCCCTAAGGGTATGGATGAGCAGCTCAAGAACATGTCAAGAGTGGAAGACATCACAGTCATCAACTCTTTGGCACTGCAAGAAGTTTAAGAAAAGTCAAAAGAGAACTGCAGGAATTCTGCAGCGGGTTTAACAAGATTCCTGACTACTCGAACCTATACAGTTAGTTCATGATCAGGATTTATTGGCAACTCCTGGAGATAAATTTTAGACAGTTTTCCCCTTAAAGGTCTGATATGCTGTGAAGGCTATTTTTTTAAAAGAAGAAAAATCCCCATGATGTAATACTGGGCTAATTATATTTTTGAATTAACAATCCAAACCCTGTATTTTCTTCCTATTGTAAAATTTCTGTAGACTTGCATTGACGGCATCATTCTGTTGTTTCCAGAAACTTGCACTGACAGCTACATTTTGTATTTCCTTATATAGTAACTCATCTTTCATAGACTTCAGTGTTTTGACTTACCCTTAATTTTGCTTAATTTTTGACATAATGTCGCTATATGCAAGACAAGAATTAATACTGCCTTGGGAATATTGAGATGACATTAAATCACACTAATGGGAATAAGGAAATAGCATTACCAAAAATGTAATGGAAATTAACTACTTCATTAGCTTAATTTTTTTTTTTTTTTTTTTTTTTACATTTCAATATCCTGGCAGTTTCAAAAGGCTTTTCTTTTTTCAAAATGCTAAAGGGCTTCTTTGTAATACTTAAAATGTAGCGATATTGGGAGCATAGCTTGTTTAAAATTAAAATTAAAATGTGCTATATCTTGCTGTTCCCTAATATCATTTCAAAGTGTCTTAAGAATTGTGGTACCCCAAAATTTAACCAGAAGTTTCAGACTATAAAATATGCATTCATAATATAATACATTTTTCTCTACATACCTAGAAAAACAAATTCCTGTGCTCCACAAACCTATCTGCACCTTAGTTTGTAGCAGAACGTCTTTCTTTTAATTAGCTGAGGCTCTCAGTATCATCCTTATATATGGTCATCATTATACATGAGGTATAAATCCAGGGATATACAAATCTTGCATTCACAAAGTACTTGTTTCTGTTTTAAATATTCCTATCCTGACTGAGCTTGCCTTTCCATGACTGTAAGATTTATTACTATGTGATTCAGTGCAAGATGCCTTGTTTTTTTCAAAATAAATACAAATTTTTTTTAAAAAAAGATGTATTTATAGGTATTATAAAATAATTTAGGTAAAAATAAGCCTCTAAAATGGAAATAGAGAAATGTACTATCATAGAAGATACTTCTCCCTATCAAATACTGTACACAGTGCAAAAACTGTCATCCATGTGCTGGTGGCAGTGTTTCTTTATTAAGGTCTTCTGTGTCTAGCACGTATAATATATCCCAGATGTTGCAGTTGTTACTTAGGGAAGCACAGTACACATTCTTAGTAGCACAATGTAGTACCTACTTATGTTAACTGGGTCTAAGCAGTCAGAGGAAATGTTATATTAGCCCCTCATCATGAATATTCTACTTTTAGAAAACTTTCAGTTAAAAAAAAAGTTAATCTACATTTTGCCCTCTGCAGCTCTATATATCATTTATTTTCTGATTCTGCTGTCTTTTCAGATTATATAATTCTCCTCTAGCTTCATTAAAGACTGGTGACCGTGTGCACATGAGATGGATGTTTAACAATCTGCAAATCCCAGACTTATGACATTGGGAAATATGTGTCTACTGGGAACTGTGGATGGAAATTGTACCTGAATGGTACATGATGTTAATAGGTATGAATACTAACTATTATCAATTGCCCACATATTTCCATGGATTGGTCCTGTTTGTCTCCATCGAATCCTGGTATTTCTGGTTAATGCTGCACTGGGAAGTGGAATAGTTATTCGGTTCCACCTGAAATACATTTCACACATAAATTCCCACATTTTTAAATAGTCATTGTTAAATATTAGTATACATTGATGACATTTTTTTACACTGAAGCGTTTTAAGAACTTTATACTTATATGGACCTAAATTCTCCTTTCACAAGTCAATGCAGTTACTACAGATTTATATGCTGTAAATGATTCATAGATTCCAAGGTCAGACGGGACCACTCTGATCATCTAGTCTGACCTCCTGTGTAACACAGACCATAGAACTTTCCCAAAATAATTCCTAAAGCAGATCTTTTTAGAAAAACATCTTGATTTAAAAATTGTCAGTGATGGAGAATCCACCATGACTCTAGTCAATTGTTCCAATGGTTAATTACTTTCACCTTGGAAAATGTACACCTTATTTCTAGTCTGAAATTGTCTAGCTTCAACTTTCATGTATTGGATTGTGTTATACCTTTCTCTGATAGATTGAAGAGCCCAATATTAAATATTTGTTTCTGAAAAAAAGAATCTTTAATCATTATTTCCAAGTCCCAGGCTAGTGCCCCAATCGCTTTCCCACCCCACAGCTACCCAAAGGAGAATTTGGCCCATGGTATTTTAATACATTACAGAATATGTGATTTAAAGCATTTAAAATGAAACAAACAAAAATATGCTGTTTCTATTCAAATGATCAAAGTTAATACTGCCCTTGAACTGCTTAGTATAATGAATCTTTCCCTGACAGTGGACCTCTCTAAAGCTACATATAGAGTTAAGCCTTTGGATCTGGCTGAGCTGCACTTGGAGCAGGACCTGAAGAGGGGATAAAGGCTGCTATCTGCCACCTTTACAGCCACCCAACCCTGTGGCGGGGAGGCAGGAAATGGCTCTGGCCACTAGTGCAACTTCTACCCATCTAGGTAGTTGTATGGCTGTCATCCTTATAATTATCTGAGCATCTCATGTCTGCTGTAAGTTATGATCAATTGTAATGGCCGCCAAGGCACTCCAACTATGTTCCCTTCCATGGTCATGCCTCTGACTTGCTCTCTATTCTGAGGGCTACAAGGAAGGTGGGATACAGGCAGTTATGTCAGCTCTGTGTCATCATGGGATTGCCCTATGCAAGAAGAATCCACAGATGGTCACTTAAGTCCACGTTGCACTGCCAGAGTAGCATCAAGCATACTTAATTGGGAACAGGATCTGGCCCTTTATTTTTCTTGGTAGATTAATGCATGATTAGCACATTTCAACCAGTCAGTGGCTATTTTTTTCTTGTTGAACCTCTATATGCTGTTCTACCCAACAAAATATTTACAATCACAATTTTTGGCTAGTGAAATCCAGAGTTATTCCATTGTATTCCAGATGTCATAATTCCAAATTAGTAAAAGATGTGGATCATGTAAAACATGGCCATAGGTGGAAGAGTCCTTTGTTATTATAATTTAATAGAGTAATCAAAACAAAAACTCAAGTAAATTTTGCCTCATTTTGTGTATATATGTATGTATGTATGTAATTTTTGCCTGTAGCATCAGAAAAAAAATATTATTATACAACAAAAACTATCTGAGGTACATAACTTTTCATTTCTGGACAGCCAGAAAAAACAGCTCCTTTGTTTGCTATCCCCAGTTACTCAGAAATGAAAGATTGCATGGGAACTCTTTCTTCACTGCTTTCCAGTGTCACAAAGGATTTACTTCCTTTTGTAGTCTTGAATCTCTGCTAGTTTTGCATAGAACTCTCTTACCCACTGTAGTTTTCAGAGGAATAGATGGTACTGTGAGGAAGATGAGACCCAGCACATATCTCAGGCAAGCACTCAGTGTGAAGTAAGGACCAGGAACGACCATGATTGGTTGAAAACTCCAAGTAGACACTAACAACATAAACAGAGTATTCACCTCAGACTAAATATAAATACATCAGCATTTGTAGCACCAACATATAAAAGCTGGAAAACTCATTGATTGCTAAATAATTGATGTCTCTGATGTTGAAATATGAAATGCCTCTGAGGGTAAAACACTGAAAATGCAAACATGAAGCAAGCTCAGTATTTTAAAGACAACAAAACGTAAACCATATACGAACACCCTTAACTGATAGAGGTGAAACCAATTATTGCAGTCCTTATTTGGCCATTATATGTTTATTTTTATGGTGTGTTTAAATGGGATTGATGTAACTCTTACATTATTCCTGGTGGAATTCTGCACCACTGCCCAATGCAGAATTTTGTAGAAATTAGTGTTTTTAGTACAGAATTTCCTTTCCCCCACAGAAATGGGCTGCAGTGCTGCTAGCTGCAACCAGGGACTGCTGGACTCAGCAAAGTACAGCTTACACATGGAAGACACTGCCAGGGGGAGCGGCAGGGAGCTAGAGGATTCCTGGTAGCTGCAGTTCCCAGCATCCCCTGAGGGAAGGAGAGGGCGGCACACAGGAAACTTCACACAAGCCTGTGACTGAGCAACAGGCTGTTTCTCCCTCAGGATCCCTTGGCTCTGAGGGGTAGAGAGTGGGTGTCTGAGCTGGGGGCGTGGCTTGCGGCTGGGCTCTGGAGGGTAGGGTGTTTGAGTGTATTGGATGTGAGGACCGTGGTTGGACTTTTTGTGGGGGTCGAGAAGGCAGAGAAACAGGAACTGGGTTGTCAGAGGGGTTTCTTCAACTCTACTTCTGGGGGAAATTTTGTGTCTGTGTTGTTACAGACATACTTGCTGACAGATATTTTGAAATAAACTACCAAAATAATTGAAACTGGCATGATTATGTAGCGTTATTTTTGTCAAATAAAATTTGCAGAATTTTAAAATATTATGTGCAGAATTTTTAATTTTTTGACATAGAAGTCCCCAGAAGTATTATCTATTAGTAAGAACCAGTCAGAGCGCAGTACTGAAGAAAAATATTAAGAAGGAGAGTCTGACTGATCTGACTGATAATAGATTTTATGAATTATTTCCTTGGGAGAGTCACTAGATTGAGAAAGCAAATGAGTTATGTTATTTATATCTGGACTAAAAGGCCAAGCGATTGACTGCCCAAGCATGCAGCACAGCACTACTGAAATATTTTTGGCATACAATAGGCACTTTTATTTGGAAATTATATAAAACCCTATATGGCTCAAAATATACAGGACTCTCCAATCCATGTATCCTACCTAAGGCTGTGGATACTAGCTCTATAGCAGGCCAACCTGTCAGAGGAAAGAATGTCTCCATGCACCTATTGGGATATTTCAACTGTGCTCTGTTGAGGAAACCCTTTGTCTTTGATCTGTCCCTTCATCCCCAACTGAGGCTACACTGCTCATGGGAGTAGCACACTGGGCAGTAGCCTTAGGGTTAGACTAACTCCAATGAGTTGTCTCACTGTTGAAGAGACTGACTGGTTTTTCTTCTTTCTACTTTTCTTTAAATATCAAGCGTGGGCAAGACCTCTGCTACTGTCAATCCCAAGATACATATATATTTAGAAGACAGGGGAGACAATATTAGTCATCCACCTAATGCTCCTTTTTTCTTTTCACTCTCTGATAGTTATCAGATCCAACTGTCATTAGAGTCTTTCCCTCAGTGACTGAATGGCAGTCATAAAAGGAATAACCAATGCCTTGCACTAGGGAGCGGGGGGACTGCTCAGTGCATCTGTCTATCTACATAGCAGCTGGATGGAGAGACATCACTACAGCCAACCCTGAGAACAAAATTACCCAATTGGTATCATATGACTGTGACAGAACAGGTAATGATCACCAGGAGTCAGCACCCCAGATGCTGGGAGCTGCTCTAGGGACACAACAGAGACATAAACTATGTATCTCCAAAGCTGCACATAGCTGCTGAAATGTACCAGTAAATACAGACAGATGGAAATCAGACAAGGAGAAGACCCATTAGATCAGTGATACTCAGACCTCAGTAGTTCAGGAGCCAAATTAGAGATCTACATTATCCAAGAGAGCCACAGTAGTATGAATTCTTTGTTTCATTTACCTATATATATTGTGACAGAGCTCTGACCTTGCTCCCCTGGGTCCTGCGCTTCTAGGTGGTTTATGCTAGCCTCAGTGGCTCACTGTGACCCTCCACATAGCCCATCTCTCTCTAGGGCCAGGGTTACAGTCTCTGTTCCGCCTCCTGTCCTGACAGGGACTTGACTTCCCCTTCCAGGAGATGTTCCTGTAGTGGTGGGTTGGGGGGAACCCGGGCCCGCCCTCTACTCTGGGTTCCAACCCAGGGACCCTAATGGTAGCAGTTGTTGGCAGCCAACCTTTCAGTGCCAGAGTTGCTACATTTCCCTGGGCCACTTCCCCACAGCTCTCCTGTTTCTCCCTTCTTCATCCTTACCTTAGGGCTCCTTTAACGATGGTTTGAGGGTGTCTTCAGTAACCAGTCCTTCAGCCGCACTTCCTCTCCTCTGGCTCCCTGACTCCCCTGCCTGACTGGAGTGAACCCTTTTTATAGTATCTGCAGGGTCTTAATTAGAGTCAGGTGGTCCCATTAACTGAATGGCCTCACCTGACTCTTTACAGGTTAATTAGAGTCAGGTGTTCTCATTAGCCTGGAGCAGCCCCTGCTCTGGTCAGTCAGGGAACAGAAAACTGTTAATCCAGTGGCCAGTATATCTGCCTTCTGCTATTCTGCGGTACCCAACTGGGCTGGGTCTATCACAATATATATTATTCTCACAGCAAAATGATTGACCACGTATTCTACAATTGGTTAATAACATAGTAAAAGCATCCTGATTGGTTAATAACTTAGATTGATTTATAATTAAATCACAGAGTGTTTTAATATAGAATCATAGAATATCAGGGTTGGAAGGGACCTCAGGAGGTCATCTACTCCAACCCCCTCCTCAAAGCAGGACCAATCCCCAACTAAATCATCCCAGACAGGGGTTTTTCAAGCCTGACGGTAAAAACCTCTAAGGAAGGAGATTCCACCACCTCCCTAGGTAACCCATTCCAGTGCTTCACCACCCTCCTAGTGAAATAGTTTTTCCTAATATCCAACCTAAACTTCCCCCACTGCAACTTGAGACCATTACTCCTTGTTCTGTCATCTGCTACCACTGAGAACAGTCTAGATCCATCCTCTTTGGAACCCCCTTTCAGGTAGTTGAAAGCAGCTATCAAATCCCCCCTCATTCTTGTCTTCTGCAGACTGAACAATCCCAGTTCCCTCAGCCTCTCCTCATAAGTGATGTGCTCCAGCCCCCTAATCATTTTTGTTGCCCTTCGTTGGACTCTTCCCAATTTTCCCACATCCTTCTTGTAGTGTGGGGCCCAAAACTGGACACAGTACTCCAGATGAGGCCTCACCAATGCCGAATAGAGGGAAAGGACCATGTCCCTCGGTGCTGCAAAGAGTCACAGGAGGCACATTAAAGAGCCACTTTTGGCTCCTGAGCCTCAGTGTCAGTATCACTGTGTTAAATGACATAGCCAATCCCCTGGCAATGCGGTGTCATTCCCTGTACTATATCTACAAATGTTCCTTGAGGACTTCGGCTCTCATGAAGCTCCTGATGGCATGTTCCTCCCACCCTTGCATTTCACTGCAGCTTATTTTTAAAATAAAGTGTTTATAATACATGACTCCGTGAATGGCTTTAGATTTCTAACATTCTGTGAACCTTCAACAACTAATGTAGAAAGCATTTCATTTATTTGAGCTTTGCTGCTTTATTGAAATATTCGCGTAGAGTAATTTACTAAACATAAGTTGTTTCTAACACTCTATTTCAAATAACACAAATGAAGGGTTAAAAAAGTCACAGTTCATCATCCTGACACCACATTGCTGGGCTATGACTTTTCTATTTCAGAATAATTTACTGAGAATATGATTTTATTTAAAGAGTGTCTTACCATACAACTATTGTCATGATATTACAAACATATAGTAAAATGGTTTATGAGGGTTCAGACAATTCATTTCAGATTTACCTATACTTTGGAGGGTTGTATTCATGTAACATATTCTTTTGCATTCCCAGTAATGAAAATATTATGAATAATACTGTAGGCCAGGAGATCTGCACTTCCAAATTATTTGTGAAATGCAAATCAGGCTTATGGAGACCTAGTGTTTCTTTTGTTGTGAAGGAGCTCACGCCTGTCTTAGAAATGCTATGTGAGTGGGAAGAAAATTAATCTGAAAACATATAAAAACATTACAAAAAAACTCCGCTAGAAAATTTGTGATACAGATGATATAATAAATATTATGGTTTTTAAAAGAAAATGTTCCTTTAAAGGATCATTTTATATTTAGCTCTCAAATTGCTGGGTACATATAGTTAAAATACTTACAACTGCTAATATAACCCATTAAATATGAGAGGACAAATTCTAGTAGTCATTGCATGTAGATGACCAGAAAATCCACCCGAAGCAGTGGAAACATGGAGCAGCTGTTGGCTTTCTCTATCCAAGTTCCTCCCCTGATTTCATGGAGAAACCTCTTTACAGCCCCTCTAGAAGAAAAGCTAGAGGGGAATGTTCTGGAATTGGGCCTAGATGTGAGGTCCTCATGTTTATGCCCACATAGCTCTGATCGGACAATGGACACTTTGCACCATTCCAGAGTGGATTATTCATGCTATTGGCAGCAATAATCTATGGAAGATTAGTAAGCGGGGCTGCCAATAGCACGCTCATAGGCATACGTCATTGCTCTTTCTTCAGCACAAAGTGTGTGCTAGCCTATTTTGGAAACTATTCTTTTCCATACCTTGATCCCTTGAGAAATCCATGATGTGCTGATATTTACTTTTATAAGATACAAGAAGGTTCTTGCCTGCACCCAATCAGGGCCAGTTCAGGCTTTTTTGCAACCCCAAGCGGCAAAGGGGGAGGAAAAGAAGAAAAAAAAAAGCCACGATCGCGGCACTTCGATGGCAGTTCAACAGCATCGCTTCATTCCTTGCTGGCAATTCGGCAGCAGGTCCTTCCCATTGGTCCCCCCAAGCACCTGCTTCGTTCACTGGTGCCTGGAGCCGGCCCTGCACCCAACATCTTCACCCAACAAAGCATGAAGAGCCAAATCCTGTAGTCCTTAATGCTTAGTTCAGCAAAAGTCCCATAAATATCACTGGAGTTGTGTCAGAATAGGACCTGAATAAGAACTGCATGATTTGACCAGTGAGGTAGGGAGAAATAATATCTCCATTGTACAGAATAGAAACTGAGCTCTCACTCTGTGACCAGTGAAATCAACGACAGCTTTGCCATTGACTTTCAACTGGTACAGGATCAAGTGGTTTGCCCATAGTCACACAAGGCATCTACTGCAGAGCCAAGAAGTGACTGTACATCTCCTGAGAACAGTCCAGTGCCTTAACCATACGGTTGTCCTTCCTCCTGAAGTCAATAACCACCCGTCTGCTGGCTTCAGTGAGAACAAGACTGGACTGGTGCTAGGTGAGATGCTACCTGCACGCCTCAAAGCTGTTTACATTTGTTGTTTTTAATTGCTTTCTTTCTTTCTTTCTGGGAAAAATATCCAAATCATTTCAGAGATGCTATAATATGAAAAGTATAAGAAAGCAGGTTAGTTGCAAGATAAATCTAGCCTGTTGTACCTGTTACCAGGTTGATGAGTTCCACAGCCCAGATTAATGGAAAACTGGATCATGTGAGTTATGGTGGAGGGGAGTACTGGCAGGACGTGGAAGTAATCAACAGCCCAGACATTCTTGTTATGCCCTTGATGATTCTTTTGCTTAAGACAGAACTTGGTAGCAGGTGTCTGCAGCTCCGGACTAATGACAACAGAAGCCAAAGATGGAACCTTCAAAAGAAATTAAACTAATTAGATTTATATAAAAAATTACACAGAAAAGTACTGTTTACAAAATAACAGCAATAATTTCAAAGAGGCCAAACAATACTAGCTCATTATCCATGTTGCTTCTTTCATGTTGACTATTAAATTAACCATCTCCCCACAAAAGAACCCAGACAAAAACTCATTTAACTCACTACATGGTCATACTATCCTAGGAATCAGGGGTGCTCAGGACCTACAATAATCAGGGTATTTGACTGTAAACACCTTGAAGGGACCATGTCTTCTGTGTTCTGAAAAATACTAACTAGCCTTGATTGCTTAGCAGTGATGGTGCGTTAGAAAAGGGTATTGCTTCTCAACTCTTCCTGTTCACATTGGCAAATGCAATGGAAGTGCACCTCTGGTTTAAATAGAATGGAATAATTTGGAGAGTATGTCATGTTTGAAATATAAGGAAATGTTCTTTTGATGAAATTTAGCTCATGTGTTTGGAGCTATATGACTAGTATTTTTTAATACTAAAAGGGACACTTTTAGCTGTAAATGTAGTCGATTTGAAAAAAAAACACACGTCAAATGTAGTCAAATGCCTCTGAGTCACCCAATTATTTTCTTCAGTTGTCAATAATAATTTCCTTTTTTTAAAGTGGGTTCTTTCCAATTGCCATGCAAAAAACAGGAGAAACTTTATTACAGTGAAACAACAAAACTGACTCAGCACAAAGTGCTTTCAAATACATAAAGTAAACAGACTGAAAAAAATAAATATTGTTTTCTCTAAATTGTATAGTTATAGTAATCTTAAGTGTTAACAAAAGAAAGTGATAAAAGTTTTGAAGTGCTTTTTAAGTAGACTAGACCTTTAATACAATATTCTCTATGTACTGTCAGGTATAAACATGCTGTAGTGTAGTTTGTAACAATGTTATGTGCATATGTATATATGTAACCCCTGTCTTTTCTTCTTCCTTTTAGACAGCACAATAAAAATATTGTACCAGAGTTACTGTGCTGGCTAGGGCTCTATGTCTGGCACATCCACAGACAGCCCCTAAAGCATATGGCTCTTCACAGCAGGAAGGACCCCAGATTCAGGAAGCAATCCTGAGAAGAAATTGAGGGGTGAATATTCTTTTTGCCTGGTGAGAAGGCAAAAGTGTTTTCCAGCAGTAGTAATGGAGCTGTCTCTGTATTCTTTTTTAGTAATAAATACATTGTCCGTTGTTTACTCAGCTCATCCCTGTGTGATCATTCCAGGAAGTCTGTCTGCTTGTGCTAAACAACCAAAAAGGAGACTGCGAGGTCACACAATTGCCAGCGAACCGAAAAATCCATTATTTGCTCAGCTCTAATTTTAACTTTCATCTAGACTTCTCAAATTTTGATTGGTGTTGTATAAGCTTGACAAAACCCAGGGTGAATTTTGCTCATGTGTTCCTTTCACAATAGAGAACTCTTTGGAAATTGCGTACGAAAGCCTCATATTTTCTGAGACAACAAAAACAGTATGCTCTTTTTAAAGGATACATCTGCTATCACAGTAGGACTGCAAAATTATTGCCCAGTGCTAGCTTCACAAACCTACCATGCCTACCTGACTGCTTACCAGACCACACGGACAGCACAAACCTCTCCTTTATTGACACTCCCATTCCCCCAATCTAGCTGCAGTATGCTCAGAAATAGCTATGATATTTATAAGCTTCCAACCTCTTTATCTGCTACAAAAGAGCTAAGCAATGGGCATTGCAGAATTTTGATGCTCAGATGCTTTCTAACAGAGTGATCTGTATATGTTAGTTGCTTGAAAACGTCTTGTTGAATTACCCCAGTGGAATGCCACACTCAGCATGGTCAAATTGACTTAAAAACGTACATGCATTCGACAAAGTGGGTATTCACCCACGAAAGCCCATGCTCCAATACGTCTGTTAGTCTATAAGGTGCCACAGGACTCTTTGCTGCTTAAAAATGTAGGTTGTCTGTCTATCTTTGTCTATAACACCTACCTTATAAGAAGCATAGGTCAGTGTGTCAAGAGCTATGTGCTCTTTCTTTCCTTCTATCTTTGCATAGAGGAGGACATCATTTTCATGGGCTTCTCCAGAATCACAAGTTCCCCCTTTACAATACATATTTGAGAAACAAAATAATTGAAGCACATGTTATTTAAAAGTACAAGCACATTAAATTCCCATAATTATGAAAACAATTACACCTAGATATTATTAAACTAAGACCTGAAACAAAAGAACACAAGCCCCAATGGAATAATGTATAAGAACCATTGGATCAGATAGGCCATACTGGAGATCAAGGCCTTGACAGAAAAGCCTAAGTAACTATTTTTATCAGTTTATTGAAATAAATGTTAAAAAACACAATGTTATGCCACAAGTGATGTTTGTATCTATGCATCTTACACCCTATTCACATGGAAGTGCTCTGCTTTTTTCAGTGTTTGATTTCCTATGTTTCTGGTAGAAATCAGTGAATTGTTATTATTTAGTATTTACATCCTGGTTAGAGTCAAAGGCCTCTGTCAGGTTCAGGGCTCCATCATGTTTGGTGTTGTGCAAACACAGAGGCCATATAGGAAGACTGTACTGGGCCCTAGGCACAAAAGTAGTCCCTGCAAGCAGGCAGTGCAGGGCTGTTCAGGGCTAGCCTCTCCAAAAGATTCAGAGGGAAGTTCAGAGAGCCTGTGGGACCATAGTTTCTACTTCTTCCTCCTCACTCCACTAGCTAACAAGGCTAACTAGGTGCATGCCAGGCACTGTCTTCATGGGTGTGGTTGCAGCCATACTTTCTCTGCCTCCTTTTGTGCCTCTCTGAGCGCTGCCTAGGGTGGTGCTACACAGTTCCTGATACATATTAGCATAATAGAGCCCTTACTGAATATTGTGGAGAAGTAAAAGATATGCCATTTGTAATTGTGATTTACAGTACTTTCAGTAGGGAATAAGAGAGACAGTCTTTACTCAGCCAAACTCCCATTGCCCAATGGAAGGGAGCATGGTGTAGTGGTTTAAGAATGAGATTAGGAATCAGGAGGATTTCCGGGTTATTTTTGTCTTTCACAGACTTGGTGTGTAACTCTGGGCAAGTTCAGCAAGACTCTCTGTGCCCACCTGTATAATGAGAATAATGTTTATATAATCCATAGGATTGTTGGCAGGACTAGTTAGAATTTGTTAGTTGCTTTGAGATCTCTGAATGAAAGGTGCTATATACATTAAAAATACTAGTATTAACATAGCAACCTTATTGCTGGCTCTCCCAATATACTTGGCATTCATGGATGTGAAGAGGGTGCTAGTCCTGTGTCCCAAAGCCTTGTTATGGCAGTGAGGTCCTAAGCAGTTCTGCCTCAGGAAGTGGACCCCCAGTTGGGTGTGGAAAGGTTCCCTCATCCCCTTCTTTTTCCCTTTCCCCATTTATCCATAGTTGTGGCACTTCCCAGATACTTTGGGAAGCACAGTTAGCTAAGCATGAGTTATACTTTAGTCATATACAAGTTATTAGGCTGAATACAGGGGAACAGTGAAATCTAATAGCATGGGACACATAGGTCATATGAGATGATATAATGGTCCCTTCTAGCCTTAAACTCCATGAATCTATTCATCTGCTTCCTCTCTGGCTAACAGTCAGCCGGCCAGCAGGCAGGCAGGCAAGAATTTGCTTGGGGAAATGCATGGTGCATCTTGCTCAGTGTGCCCCTGTTCCCTAATGTCATTAACATGGGCTCAAATGGAGTTAGACATGGTAGAGTTTGTGACTTGTTCTCCTCCCCTGCAAAGGAACAGGGTTTCAGCTGGGGCAGCATCTTCATATCTGTAGAGCTCAAGAGACTTGTAAAGCTTTCATGTGGTAACAGCTGTGGAGACAAATCTGGGCTGGATACATTCTTTAAATGCTGCAATAGAGATAGAATGGCTTTAAACAACATGGATGCTAACAGTAGTATATTATATTGGCATAGCTCCATTTGATATCCTGGATAATGAATATTAAAACAAGGTATCTGTAACTGAAAAAAGGAAGTTTCATGCTTTCCTGTATCAGGCTGACATTGCAGGTTGGTTTAAAAAACAGGATGAGGAAACTTTTTTAAATAGTCTGTAAGATTTCAGATATAAAACACTTCAATTGCTTTGTCAAGCAAAGATGGCCATTTAAAGGGGTGGAATAAGCAAAGAGTGTTCTGAAAAGCCTTATAAGGCTTATATCTTTGCTGTGACTTACATTGGCCTACGAAAGCTCTACTTGCTTCTGTGAGGCTTTATTTCTATCCCTGAATATTTACACTATTATGCATTTAGCTACAAACAGGCATAGCTTATGTTTTCACTGCGAACACCCAGTTTCTCCACCACTCTTACTGAACTGACAGCCTCTCCCGTAAGTTCAGAAGGTTGACAAAGTTTCTTTCCTGTTTCTCTTGCAGGTGTTGCAATCCCTGGAAGACCTGGAAATAAGGCAACCTCCCTTTCCTGTGCTTTATTGGTAAATCATGTAACACAGGGGAGGTGTGTGACAATTCAGAGTAACTACAGCAGGACTTTAAATCAACGAATTAAGGTTTTTTTCTTGTTGACTCAAAGGGTGGCTTTGGAAGGTCACTAATTTAATCCATGCTTCCTCCTTTATCATCCCATCATTTTCTTCCCTATTTTCTAAAAACTAAATCCTGTGTTGAGAGATTAAATTTCACGTGGAGTTTCTTTTATTTAGACATGTGCACATTAAATTCCTGGAAGAATACAACAAAATATTGGATGATTTCCCCACACCCAACAAACATTTGTATGAATTTGGATTTGTGAAAGCGAATGCCTAAGACAGTTGTACTAACAACAGCCTTCTTATTTGGAGAGGAAACTTCTTGCTTTTACTTCATCTTTTATTCTTGCTAGTTTACTATTGCCCCCCGAGAAAACCATTCAGGGTGAAATTCATCCCATTGTGAAAGGCCTGCACACAATCCTCAGCACTACTTAAGCATTTAATATAGTATTTCAGTATTGTGGAGTTCTTGTGTGGACCTTGTGCTCTGGGGTTGAATTTCACCCTCAGGGAAGACATTATTGTGGCAGCTATTCATGTGTCTGGTGATGGCTTAGTAGCTCAGGAGCAGAAACCATTTTGTGGGTTAGTTAACAGAAACATGGTCTGTTGTAATAATTGAGGCCTAGAAGGCCTTCCTCAGCTGTGAGCCTAACTGTGGGAAAGTGGATGGAAGTTTGTAATATTGTTAGGTTACCTGGAATAACAAAGGTTTGCAAACTTTTATGTGAAAAAGTAACAGAAGTCCAACCCAGAATGTTACATAAGGTTGTTTGTAAAAATTATTAAAAGTGAAATACAGAATGACTGAGTTAGTCTAAACAAAAAGGTGTTATTGATATAACTGAAGCACTGTGTTGAGATTGTATGTAGCAACAAGGCAGAAGTGGAACAAGAAATCAGTGGATTAAATGTGGCATGTCAGAAGTAAGGCAAGAGTGATGAACAAAATAATGAGAGGATGGCCTATTCCACCCATCACTCAGTTTGGGTTTTTTTAAAGAAACAGACTTTCTGAGAAAAATTGGTGACTGCAGGAGATTCACGATTATGGCTGCCACCCCAATGTTTCCTGGGAACCTGGGTCTTTTTCATTCTGATCCTGTCCTGATGAGACCAAGCCAGAGAGCGGGACCCAGATGACACTGTTATCTCCACCAGCTCTGGCTGAATCCCAAATGTCATTTAGGATGTGAAGCTCTATTCTCCCCCGTCTCATGTGTCCTTTTCCTTCCCTACCTTATTTCTTATCTTACTCCTCTTCTTTTGCCTTCTGTCTAAGCAGAGTCTGGCTCAGCTGGCCAGGATTATATATTTTGCAACACTGCTGTAAGCCCGAGACCAGAAAGAGGCAGCTTAAAGCAATGCCCTAAACAGGCCAATGCATATTTGCCAGGTCTCAGAGTGGCTGATAAGACCATGTGCTGGGCTTGTATTTTTCCAGCAGGGAGATTGCAAGTGAAAGTCAACATCAGAGACAGAAAAAGTTGCATTTGCTGTTCTTTCCTTTCCCATTCATGCATGTTTGTCTTGTTTTGTCTTCTAGAAAATTGGGTTGGACTTTAATAACACAGCAACAACAGCTTCAGCCTATCTCAACTAACTTCACCTTTTCCCAAAAGGACAGTTATTGCCACCTAAGAGACTGTCAAACATGGGCTTTATTCCTGGTAAAAACTCTCTCCAGCCACAGGAAAAGAGAACAAAGGATTTGTTAAAATGAGAGCCTTATTTAATACTTTACATTTCAATTGCATTAACTGTTTTTCCTCCTTTTCTGTATTTTTAATAAAAGATTAAAAGGATTTTTTTTTTGCCATGGTATTAAGCAGGCTGTGGTCTGTGTATACCAAACCCTGAACCTTGTTTACAACTGTTTCACGCTGGACACTGACTGGGTTATGTTAACACCTATGATTCTATGGACCCCATTTTCTCTCTCTAAAATTAATACAACAGCTCCCACCTGGAGACAACTCCCACTTCAGACAGAACAAATTGGGCCTGATTCTCCACTATGTTACTCTCCTCTCACACTGGTGTGACTCTGCTGAAATCAATGAAGTCACACCCGTGTAGAGGTGGAGTGACTCACAGCTATTATGTTCAGAAGATATTTAGCGTCTTTTGGTTCAGATTGTAGGATTTCAAATTTATTCTCAAATTCGAGGCTGATATGTTCTGCGTGTCCCAAATATCTTAAAAGTACATACTCACCCATGCTGAAGTAAAATCTCAGGTTCCCATAACCTGTAGTGTCCATATATGGAGTACATAGTTTTCTCTCTCCATCTCTGAGGAATACCATAGATGAACCTGACTCCAGTGTTCCACATTCAGTACCAATGACAGCTCCAGATATGTCCCATCTAAATACATCAACAATATGTTGAGAGTCAGATACCTGGTAGGGGTAAGTCTGTATGTTTCTAACAGTTTACTTTATAAAGAAAAACTTCTTCAAACCTCATGTGGTATAATGAAAAGTAGTTTGTTCAAACACGCTAATCACCACAAAATAACAGCTCCTTCAATTCAGTCAACTTAAATAGCATACAATTAATGTATGTCAGCAAAATTGTAGATTATATTATTTAAAATACAGTAATTGGCAGAATTGTACAAAGTTATTTAAGTTGTTGAGATATTTATTTTGGCTGTTGAATATTACCTTCTCTCAGTACTTTGGTGTTATAGAAACAAATAACATGTAATGTAAATGCAACCTCCATTGTATTTTCATTCTGGTTAATTTAGAAGACATTTACACATTACTGAAACTTTAAAAGGAATACTGCATTGATCATGTCTACTATGCAGTCATTGAACATGTAGGCCATAACAGGGGATGCCCTCTCTTTAACTTTTTGAGTAGCATTTGAACACTGAGTAACAGTTTTAATTCAGTGCTTGAATAAAGGAAAAAAGAGATATTATGCTTCTCAAAAAATGTAATTTGATCCCTCTTTTTCTCACATTTCATAGAAAATGTATTTTTGTTTCTTCAGCCAGTGGCAGTGAACATAGTTGGTCAGGAATTTTCCAAGGAAACATTTTTTCATCAGAAAATGGTGTTTGTTGAAACTAAAACTGTTCATAGGTAAGGGTTGGTTTCCAAATCTCCTGTTTGAAAAACAGGTCAGTAAAAATCCTGTTTTGACATTTCAGAAATGAAAACTTTCATTTTTGAGTTTGAAATGACTTTTCATTTCAAAGTTTTAGTTAATTTATAATAAAAAAAGTTTTAAACATAAAAAAGGTCAAAATAAGATGGAACATTTGAAAACGATCAAAATGAAACACTTGGTTGGCCCTATCTGAAAAGGTCTTTGAATGATTGATTTGTGAACATTTTCATTGTAATTTGTGATGGCAAAATAATTCAGAATCTCAAAAACACTCACAGGATGGGAAAACCATTTCCTGCCCAGCTCTAGCAGTGAGAAGTGAGTGAACAGAACCTAACAACTACCTAAGGTCTCCTTTTCCTAATTTCCAAGTAGTGGTTTCTTTCCAATAATAAAAAATTGTCAGTAACCCCCATCGCAATTATTGATCTTGTTTATATTTGATACGTTTTTTTAACCCCTCAAACTATTTCCAAATGTACGAGTATGATTTTTTTAAGTGCTCAGTGCTGCTACCACTTAAGTCAATTGGAGTTCAAACATTAACTTCAATGGCCTCAGAGTTAGGCCTATACTGAGTGCATTTGAAAATCCCACTTTATATCTTATAGTAGATTACAAAGAAATATTTGAAAATCTACCAAATTAACATTTATTGAAATACTTTTATGGTACAAACATAAATGTGTCATCTGAAGAACAAAGAGCTCCGTAAGAATTTAATCTGTTTGGCTGCAAAAGTATCGTTAGTTTATATTTCAGTAAATTTAAACATTCTGTAGCAAAGCATTTTTGTTTGATGTACATCTAATTCTGATGAAAGAACTTTTGTGGTTTGGACGTTTAAAAAAATAACATGTGATATGATAAAAAATAGTTACCGTTTTTGAAGATGGGTCTTTGGGGACCAAGACAATTACAGAGTTAAAACAGTTGAGCCTGTTTTGATTTATACAAAGAAATCTCACAATGGTTCATTGGTCTTTTTATATGCTCCGTTTAGCCCAGTTAAAACACCCTCTTTACTGACCCACAAAACAACCTGGGGTCATGAATGATGCAGATCATGGCTGTTTCTAGGGATAACTTTCTTTTAGGGAACGTTCAAAATGAAAAACAGAAAGTTTAACAATGTAAAATGACTCTGGCATTTTTGTAAAAATAAATCAAAATTCTCTCGTAATATAAACAGAGAAGGAATAGGATTAACTGCATCTATTATCATATTATAAACATGTAGAAAATCTTTGTTAAATGTAACTTTGGGATACATTTATCCCCAAATCAGTCTATAGTCATTCTTCTTTCACTGGTGAATGATAAATTATGTGCAAAAATGGTATGATGGTTTATCAATCTAAATGTTTACACTTTATGTCAGATGGAAACATAAGACCCAGTCCTGCAAGTAGATCTGTGTGGGAAGTAAACAGGGCTCTGCAACAGTCTGCTCACAGGGATCCAGTTGCAGGACTGAGTCCCTAATCTGTGTTATAAAAGAGAAATGGGATAACAATCCTTTGTGAATGAGAAGATTAATTCTACTATAAACGTAGGTTATTGTAAATACACTTTGAGGAATTTTCAGAAGTACTGAGCATTGGCCTTACTTTGCTCCCATTAAAGACAATAGTAAAACTCTATCACTACCTTGTTGATTGCACAGATTAATTATGCCTCCTTGTGCATCCAAAATTTTGCATGAAACTGTAATTCTGGCATTTCCCAACTTTTCAGTGCTTGATTTCACAATCTAATGCAATCCTTGGATGAGTAAACAAGGGAATCTTGAGTAGGAATAGAGATATTATTTTATTGTTGTATTTGTCAGTTGTGCAACCACTGCTGGAGTACTGTGTCCAGCTCTGGTGTCCACAGTTTAAGAAGGATGTTGATAAACTGGAGAGGATTCAGAGAAGAGCTATGAAAGTGATTAAAGGATTAGAAAACATTCCTTACAGTGATAGTATCAGGGCACGCAACCTATTTAGCTTAAAAAAAGAGGGCAAGGGGTGACTTGGCCACAGTTTGTAAGTGCATATATGGGGAACAAATATTTGATAATAGGCTCTTCAATCTAGCAGAAAAAAGTATAACCCAGGGGTAGGCAACCTATGGCACATATGCCAAAGGTGGCACACGAGCTGATTTTCAGTGGCACTCACACTGCCTGGGTCCTGGCCACCGGTCTGGGGGGCTCTGCATTTTAATTTAATTTTAAATGAAGCTTCTTAAACATTTTAAAAGCCTTATTTACTTTACATACAACAATAGTTTAGTTATATATTATAGACTTATAGAAAGAGCCTTCTATAAGTATTACTGGCACGCAAAACCTTAAATCAGAGTGAATAAATGAAGACTCGGCATACTACTTCTGAAAGCTATACCCCTGGTATAACCTAATGGCTAGAAGTTGAAGCTAAACAAATTCAGGCTAAAAATAAGGCGTAAAGTTTTAACAGTGTGGGTAATTAACCACTGAAACAATTTACCAAGGGTCATGGTGTATTCTCCATCACTGGCAATTTTAAAATCAAATTGGATATCTTTCTAAAAGATATGCTCTTAGAATTCTTTTGGGGAAGTTCTATGGCTTGTGTTATACTGAAGGTTGAACTATATTATCAAAGTGGTCCCTTTTGGAATCTATGAATTCAACGGCTTTATACAGGGTGAAGTAAATTTCTCCCTGTGATGGGGTGCACCTACCCAGCCCTGGCTCTGCAGGGGTTAACTGTGCATTGTGGACTGAGGAAGCCACACCCCTTCCCCTGTACTGGGCATGCTCAGCCTGCAGGCAAGATATAAAGGGAAGCAGCCAAGCTCAGTCTGGACAGGCTGCTGAAGGTAGAGATCACAGACTGCAGTCTCTCTCCAGGGAGCTGCTACAGAACCCAACCCCAGAAGCAAGGCCTGCCGAGCCCCAGATGGATTGCAGGTGGCCTGACCAACCGAGAGAGGAGGCTACACCATCAGGAGCTATGCTGCCTGAAGACCCCAGAGACCTGTGGGAACAGTGGCCCATTGCTGGTAAAAACAAGGTAGGATGCAGCCCAGGGGACTTAGCCTTTGCTCTGGTGGATGAACCAGAGAACCAGTCAGCATGTTTTGGAAGGATCCCTACTGATTTGGTGGTGAGTATCCCATCACTGCTAAAGCCTTGGGCTGGAGCTCGGAGGAGTGATGCCACCCCCTCTTCTCCCTGAGTGGTGCTCTACTTCCCCAATGGGCCAATAGGCCATGCAACCCCACAGAGCGGTGAGACTTTATTGCCTCTGGCCATTAGGCCTCACTGCCCTGACTGTGAGAGGCTTTTGTATTGACTCTGGCCATTAGGCCACACTACCCCAACTGTAAGGGGTTCTTATATTGACTCTGGCCATTAGGGAACACTATCCTGACTGTAAAGGGCTCTTGTACTGACTCTGGCCATTAGGAAATACTACCTTGACTGTTCTTGTACTGACTCTTGCCATTAGGCCACCCTGCCCTGACAGTGAGGGTTACTTTATGGCACACCTGATGCAGCAGATCACCAGTCAGCACCAGCTCCATATGACCCAGCATGAGGAGAAACAACAGCAGCTGCTGCAAGAGTTGGCAGCCCAGCACCAGACTCAGCAGGAATGCCTAGTCCAACAGATGGCAACATGGCTACAGCTGGCAGGACTGTCGAGGCCCATCCTCACAGGGGTAGGGCCAGGGAATACCCTGGTGGGACTACTCATGAGCCTTACCAAGATGGGGACTGGTGATGATCCCGAGGCTTTCTTTGTTACTTCTGAACGGGTGTCTACAGATGTCTGTTGGCCTCTTGAAGACTGGGCCACTCTACTGGCCCCCTATTTGACTAACCAGGTCCAAATCGCCTACCACAACCTGGCTCCTCGTGAGGCCTTGGATTACTCCTGTCTGAAAGTCGCCATATTAGACCATACCAGTATTAGCCTGGAGACCTGCCAACAGTGGTTCTGCAAAGATCGGTAGCCTCCAGGAGTTCGACCACGAGCTGTGGCCCAATGCTTGCGGGACTATTGCTGGAGATGGCTGAATCCAGAGAATTTAACCGGGCCCCAGGTGGTGGAACCCATAGCATTGGAACAATTCACACAGATCCTCCCAGTGGGGGCAAAGGAGTGGGTACCATGCCACCACCCAATGGCCCTGAATGAAGCTGTCTCTTTGATGAAGGATTACCTGGCCACTGAAGGACCCGAATGTCAATCCCCCAAACCAGAAGGACCGCAAGGGTGAAGCTGGAACCCTGAGGCTCAGCAACCAAGACCTGAAATGGGGAGACCTCATAGTAAACCCAGCTTAGTGGGGCCCTCATGGATCACTGACGGGAGCCGGGCCATACACTTAAACCTGTGGGGTGAAGAAACTTCTCTGGGCATATCAGGAACTCTAGGACACAGCACAAGTCCCCAAAGGGCATTGGTATGAGTGTGAACAAGAGGGGCACTTTTGGTGGGACTCTCTGTTTATAGACTGTGCCTACGGTCAGGTGTGGACAGCAGACCACCGGGCCCAGAAAAAAGGTCTGACCAAACTCCTAGTAGCTGGGCGGGTGGATGGTACCCCGGTGATGGCCCTCATTGACTCAGGCTGCAGCCAGATGCTGATCTGGGCCAGCCTGGTGGACTCCTCAGATCTAGAGGTGGCACTGATATATATGCAGTGCATCCATGGGGAGTTGCAACCATATTGCACCACTAAGGCATGCCAGAAGATAGGCCAACACAAGGAAGAGTGTTGGGTGGGCTTAGCTCCAACTTTGGTGTACGCGGTGGTCTTAGGATCTGATTGGCCTTGGTTCAGTGAAATCCTGCAAGCATGGGAGGACTGGACTTTGGAGCAGGAGAAGTCAGGGTCTAAAAGGAAGGAGTTCCTGGGCCGAGGGTGGCAGGACGACCTGGATGAGGGTCCCTCCAGCCAGACTAGAAACCCCACACCACGCCCTATGGGGCCATAGACAACGGAGCGAGTCAGCCAAGAGTGGCTGGAGCTAGATGGGGATTTCCTTCAGGAACAGAGGGAAGACCTGACCTTGAGCTGAGAGGTGAGAGACCAGGTGGACATCAGCCTAAGATGACTCCAGGGACCACACTTTGAGATCCACAATGATTGCCTCTATTGGGTGTCCCAAGTTCTGCAGACTGGAGAGGAACTCTGCTAACTGCTGGTTCCCAAGAGGTTCCATTGAGAGCTGTTATGATTGGCCTAAGCAGTGCCCTGGACTGGCCACATGGGACGAGAGAAGACACTGCAATGTGATTCACTGAGGTTCTTCTGGTCTGGCATACACCAGGAAGTGTGGGACTTCTGTGCTTCGTGCCCAGAATGTCAGCACAAGCCTCAAAAGGATTCTCCCAGTTTGAGCTCCTTCATGGGAGACAGCCAAGGGGGATCCTAGATCTTCTCCAAGAGACCTCGGAGGAACAAGAGTCAAGGGTCACGGGATCAGTCCCTTACATCCTGCAGCTGCGGGAATGCCTTTGGAAGCTTGGATACTTTGCCTGGGAAAATTTACTGCAGGCCCAGCAGACCCAAGAACTCTGGTACAACAGGGGGGCCAAGCTATGGACCTTTGAGTCTGGGGACCAGGTCTCGCTCCTACTGCTGTTATCAGAATCTAAGCTGCTAGCCAAATGGCAAGGACCGTTCAAGATTGTTTGTTTGACAGGTGGGACTGGTGGATTATGAGTTTAGACTCCCTGGACAAAGAAAGGACATCCGGATATACCATGTAAACCTCCTAAAGGCCTGGAAGGCCCAGGAAGACCTGCTAACTGCCCCGTATCCCCCAGAGCCCAAATTGGGGGTAGTAGCTAGGGAATTCCCCAACCCAACACTGATCACAATGAGGCAGGACTTAAGCCCAGAGCAACAAGCGAGGCTACATTGGCTGGTCCAAGACTTCCCCTCCATTTTATCTTCCTGTCCAGGATGAACGAGTATTACCAGCCACCACATAGACATCATTCCCGGACGGAAGGTCTGCAACCAACATTGCCCATTTCCCTGGAAAATGTGAGAAGTGGTCTAGAAGGAACTCAAGGTGATGCTAGCCCTGAGGGTAGTGGAAGTGAATGGGGATGCCCCATAGGCCTAGTCCCAAAGCCCGATAGGACTGTGAGGTTCTGTATAAACTTTGGGGTGGGGGGGGTAAATGCCATCTCCTGCTTTGATGCCTATCCAATACCCGAGGTAGATGAACTGCTGGAATGATGGGGTAGTTCTAAGTTTTTATCAACACTAGATTTGACCAAGGGATACTGGCAAATACCTTTCACCCTGACTTCCAAGGAGAAGACAGCCTTCCCTACGCCATTCGGCCTATATCATTTAATCACCATGCCCTTCAGGTTACATGGGGCCACAGCAACGTTCCAGCAATTGATTGACCAACTATTTCAGCAGGCAGTACACAGGCAGTATGTGGCTGCTTATATTAACGATATTGTGGCCTACAGCACAAGTTGGGAGGAACACCTACAGCATCTCACTGTGGTGCTGCAGGCCCCGAAGTATGCAGGACTCACTGCAAACCCTGCCAAGTGTCACCCTGGGAGGAAAGAAGTGGGATACATGCGGGGGGGGGGGGGGCAGGCCAGCTCTGTCCCCTGGTGGACAAGGTACAGGCCCTGAGGGATTACCCCACCCCTACGATGAAAAGGAAGGTAAGGCAATTCCTGGGACTGGCTGGCTACTACAGGCGGTTCATGCCAGACTTTGCCACGATAGCTGCTCCCCTCTCTGACTTCACAAAGAACTCCTGGGCGCAAAATGTCCGGTGATCAGAGGACTGTGAAAAGGCCTTCCAGACCTTGAAAGAGCAACCTACCCAGGATCCAGTTCTTTTCCACCCTGATTTCTCAAAACCATTTATTTTGCAAATGGTTGCCTCAGAAGTGGGGCTAGGGGCCGTGCTATCACAGGAATGAGATTGGGAAGAACACCCTGTGCTGTATCTAAGCCGGAAGGTGTTTCCTCGAGAGGTCAATTACTCCACCATCGAGAAGGAAGCCCTGGCAGTAAAATGGGCAATAGAGACCTTAAGGTACTACTTGCTAGGGAGCCCCTTTTGGCTAGTTACAGACCACAGATATAAAGCTCAGTCTGGGCAGGCTGCTGAAGGGAGAGGATGCAGACTGAAGGCTCTCTCCAAGGAGCTGCTACAGGACCTGACCCCAGAAGCAAGGCCTGTCGAGCCCCAGATGGATTCCAGGTGGCCTGACCAACCCAGAGAGGAGGCTGTGCCTTCAGGTGCTATTCAGCCTGAAGACCCCCGAGACCTGTGGGAACAGTGGCCCATCACCAGTGAAGACAGGGTAGGAAGCAGCCGAGGGAACTTAGCCTTTGCTCCGGTGGATGAACCAGAGAACCAGTCAACGTGCTTTGGAAGGATCTCCACTGACTCAGTGTTGAGTAATCCTGCCACTGCCAGGGCCCTGGGCTGGGGCTTGGAGGAGCTCGGCAGGCCCAAGTCCCCCTACTTGGGGTGCCACACCCTCCAAGTGGCGTCCTACTTCTCCAATAGGCCATGCAACCCCACAGGCCATTAGACCTCACTGCCCTGACTGAGAGGGGCTTTCGTATTGACTAGGGCCATTAGGCTACACTACCCAGATTGTAGGGGCCTCGTATAGTGATTCTGGCCATTAGGCCACCCTGCCCTGACAGTGAGGGTTGTTTTATCACCTCTGGCCATTGGGCCATGCAATCCTGACTGTAAGGGACTTCTGTATTGATTCCGTCCATTAGGCTACAGTGCCCTGAGTGGAAGGGCCGCTTTGCTGACTCCAGTCACTAGGCCGTAATACCAAGTTCCACAGTAGGGTCTTCTGCATAGGACTTAACCAGCTGCAGTACAGCCTCTTCCCTCTCTTATGACCAGACACCCGGTGATGGGGTACACCTACCCTGCGACCCTCCCTATATTTGTTTTTATTTTTTCTTTTAATCTTTGTATGGCAGCTAATTAAAAGACTGAAGGTGAAAATTACATACAACTTGATTCCTGGTTAAACATCCTTAACACTGCAAAATCCCCATTAAGCAAAATTCTCACTAATATTGTTCCCATTAAACATCAGTCATTACCATGCACTGTGATTCAGCTAAATTGGTTTCCTGTGAGGCATCACAATAAAATAGCAATCCTGATTAAGTAGACTCCATGCAGTTTATCTCTAGGACTTTGCATTTGGAAGCCATGGAAAATTGCATGTATATGAGCTCTTTTTTTCCACCTTGAATAATTAGTTTTGAACATATTCAGAATGTCAGTAAATCAAGGTAATTTGTGGGGAAATTATGCAGTTAATATGTCCTCAGTGATATGTATGGAATTTCTTATCCCAAGGAACTGCAAAATTGATACTTAATACTTTTACTGATTACACAATAAAAGAAGCCTTAAAATCCTGTATATTAAAGATTATGAATCCCTTAATGAAACTTCCTACCAAAATGAACACTTTTCTGAATACAGAATTTCATTAGAAGTAGAAAACTAATAGGAAGATAATGGGTCATATTCTTCCCTGTGTAACTTCAGACAATTTGGTGGATGAATTTTTAACTAAAGTATTTTTAAGGAATCAAAAGACACATTCTTCCAAAGTAGCAGCACTAAGGAAAATCATAATATTAAAATGGTGTTTAGAGTGCAAAATTCAGAAGCAATTAACAATAGGGTTTTTGTTTTGTTTTTACTTAAGCAACTACTTGGAATTTTTTAAAGGAAATCAGATTGGTGAGTCACATTTATAGAGACATGAAGACTTCATTTAGTATCCATATACAAACAAATATAACTGCAACCATAGAAAAGCAATATAAATATAGCAAAACAACCTTTAGCACTGCACATACAATTTTAGGGAGACCATCAGAAGTGAAGATGGAAGGAGCAGGATATGGAGAAGCACTGTAAATGGCAATGACCATAAGATTTCCACTCTCCTGTCATCCCGATAACCCAAACAGGTTGGTCAGACAATCTTTTATAACCCTTTTTCCTTACATTCCCACACTTCCAGAACCATATTGGATTAGGCCTCAGTCTTTTGCCCATGTTTGCTATTTTGAGGGACCATAATTAGTGGTCCATCTGCTAGTGTAAGCTATTTGCTTCAATACATTTCCCAATAGTTTTGACACGTGAATGCCATTGCTCCGTGGTTACATATACCAGAAAGCCCCTTGACTAAGTCTGCTAATTTAAAATCAAAACTGTTATTTTGCTGTTTGTGTTTATTACAAGACACAAACTGCTAAATCTTATATTCACTGGTAGCAGAGAACCAGTCAGGACCCCCAGAGTTCCACCAGTCAGATCCCAGGACTGGAATCCTTTGTTGGAGTCAAACTTCTTGTTCTGATGCTTGTGGGCAGGTTGGCACTTACTGGCTCCTAAGAGCTGTCTAGATAACAATTCAAGACCCGTAGTCCCTGGCTCAGAGTGACTGTGTTGTCATAAACTAGCACATAGTGAATAGCATTTTATTTCTGTATTTGTACTCCCTGCTGTATCTTTTTAATTGTAAGTCACTTCTAAATATGTTTGAAAATTAGGCTCTTTTTCTACTTAAGATGGCATCCATATCAAAACAATTGACTTAAATGGACTTAAATTGTTTTACACCAGCTAAGAATACGGCTAGTAAGTACCCTGTCTACAGAAAAAAACAGATGTCCACTACAAGTCACCATTTTCCTGTTCTCTGAAAGAAGAAGAAAATAAAGGCCAAAAGGGCATCACACATATGGTTCACTTAGAAACCCTTCCCACACATACTCATGTTTTGTTGTTGTATAAAAGCTTGTTCTGAAATGAGAAAGATAACAGCAAAGAGCACAAGACAAAACAGATCAATAGTTAGTTATTTAGACTGGGAATAAGTTTACATTTCCCCTCCCCCCCCTAAACTCAAAAGTAAGCTCAAGAGTTCACATAACATATTTGCATATATTACTTATGCTGTATCTGAGATAAAGATCACCTTGTAAGCAGCATGTGATTTGGCAGCTGCTAATGAAATTATGTGTCTTATAAGTTGAAACCAGTGTTCAGAAATGACATAAATTATCAGTCTGTTTTACAGCTACCCTGGGGCTGCAGTAACTAATATAATCTTCACTTTTTTTTAAACAGAAAAAGTTTACTAAGTGCATCCAATTTGTTGTTGTTCTGGTTTGTTTTGCTTTTTACCCAGAATTTCTCTCTTTTGTCCCACTTCCGGGCTTCAACCTGCAAAGTGCCATTGGGAATGGCTGCATGGTGTCCACTTTTGCAAATAATAAAGAGGCAAGAAAGGGTGAAGCCAGGATTTAGTGAGGTTACAGAACAATTTGAATAGGTTGAACAAATGGCCAGATGTTGGGAAACTGATGTTCATTATTAAGAAACTGCATTTAGGGAGGCCCAACAAGCAGGAGAAATGCTCAGTAAATGGATTCAAATTATATGAGAGACACAGAGGGAGCTACAACATAGAACTGAAATGAAGAGAGCCACAATGGTGTTGTTAATATTTACCACAGGGGCCAAAGCTACCTCCCAAGAACTGGGAAAAACTATGGTAACCAAAGATACCACTTAATTGTCACTTTTTGAAAGATGTTGATTTTTAATGTACCCATAGGCTTGTATAAAATTATCTACATGCACAGAGGAGTATAATGCTTGCTTATGATGTGACTGTTCTCTTTCTACTATTCATAATGACATTTATTAATTATTATTAATATTAATTATTATTAATTATAATTGTTGTTGTAATGAAGAGACAAATCCTGGAGAAGAACTGGATGTTGGACACCTGACTATGTTGTACTTAAGTCCTTCATTAATAGTATCTTTGATAATAGTTATTTAATGTGTAAGCTTAGGTAAGATAAGTAGTTTTACTATGTCTCAGTTTCCCTATCTCTACAATGGAGATAATGTGATACTTACTTTGCTTTGTAAAGCACTTTGAGCTCCTTTGATGAAAAATGCCATATAGGAGCTAAGTGTTATTATTACTCTCATAGTGAGTTAATAGAATGTGGGAACAGATAAAGATACTAAGATAAAGCTGCTTGGCAAAACAAAAAAGGTAGATACTTGAGATAGAAAAATCACAGCTTGTTATATTTACCGAGGCACAAGAGGGATAAGTCAAGATGAATCTTTTTGTCTTTCTATCTAAACTTCTTTTATTTTTATATTCTGTATAATGTAAAACCATTCTTTCCTATAGCTAGTTAAACTAAATTTCCTCCAAGCTGGGGCTAAATTATGATGCAGTTTTGCTAGGAGTGCTGGGAGGAAGCTCTTACGCCAGTTGCTACCATTAAATATTATGGCATCTATTTTCAACTTAGGCATGTGCAAGTGTATGCAAATAACTGCATGTGCTTGTTATGCACAGAAATACCCGATGCACACATACGCGAGAGATTTGTGTATACACACGCCCAACACGTTCATGTACACAGGCCAAAATGTTCAAAGAAATTGGTCTAAAGTGAGGCACCCAAAGTTGTTTTTGACATGTAACACAAATAAATGGTTGATTTTAATGGCTGGGAAGTCAATGGGATCTGTGGGTGCTCAATACTGTCAATCAGGCCATTCATTTATGGCAAATGCCCAAAAATGGATTTGGGTGCCTGACTTTAAATATCTTCTAAACATTTTGGACTTATGATATTTCATGTATAACCTGGTTGGACACAATTGTATGTAAGTATCCATGCCAAATTAGAAAATCTGACTGTGTATGTCAAGCTTCCAATTCCCCGTCTGTAACCACTACTCTACACTCTTACAAAACCAAGGGCTTGATCCAAAGCCCATTGTTATCAATTAAAAGAGTCCTGTTGACTTCGTGGGCATTGGATCAGGCCCTGTGGACCCTGTTTCAGGTCCAAACACTCTCTCACTCACTAGCTGTATATTTAAAGAAAAAATACTGGGTCAGATCCTCATTTATGGCCATAGAACCTTAAATACAGCTGAGGAGGGGTACACAGGTACCCTTTCCATTCCACCAGTCCAGGAAGTGCTCTTCACCAGGTTAATCTCCCTAAACCTGGGGCTGCTGTAACCTCCATTAGCTATAAGGGAACATAACAGTTGCCCGGGTTTACTAGGGCAGGGCAAAGTCCTGGCCATGCCGCCTATGCTTGCAGTGAAGAGGAGGGGTGGAAGCTGCTCTATAATACCTCTGCATCCTCCCATGCAGAAGTGATTCTCCCTATTTCCCCAAGATTTAGGACTGGTCTGTGCTAGAGCAGCCAGAGTATGGCTCATTATGGGGACCACTTTGTCCAGCACTGACAGTAACAAGATTATGTTTTGCTCGAGGGAAGTTTGAGTTTTTCAAAAGATTTGATTTTGTCCAACTGTGTATTTTTAACGCTAATTTGTGGCAAAAGTGGAAAACATTGCAACACTGGAAGTTTCTAATGTAACACTACGAAGTTCATGCACACAACTTTTGTCTATTTAGATATCTAGAGACAAAATAGTCTGGAATCAGACAGGACCTAATGACCCTCCTTGATTTCTTCATCTGTAAAACCTATAATTATCAACATTTTTTTTACTGCTTTTTATTTTAGCAACAGACACATTACAAATACACTGCAGAAAGCAAATGCAATTCTCAGCTGAAGTTTCCTTATCTCCTGGAGTAATGTTGCATGCACACTTATAGCACTGGAAATTACAAACACTCACCCTTTAGGCTGGCTCTCAAACTCCTCTGCCCACTGCTCCTGGGTATCCTCAGTGGAAAGATCCACATCTCGGGTTGTGGCAAAATTGAACTCACTGCCTTCAGTTCCATGGAAATAAATGGAATTTCCATCTGATTGACAGCTATGCTATAGATAAAAGGAAAATGCAAGAGATGGTTGTTTAAATGTTTTCTGTTTTTAATGGCAGCTGTCTTGCTCATGTATAATCAGAGCTCAGAGGAAAGTCATTAAATTATTTAGCTTTGACACCTGAAACAAAAAAGTTTGTTTATTCTTTATCTTTCTTGAACAACTCCCAGTTATTACTGCTTCTCAATATCATATTTTCTATTTTCTTCAATTTCAGTCCTCTGTAAAGTGTATAACTTTGTTTTCATAACAATAACAATTTTAAAGCATTACATTGCATCTATCTCAACCAAAAATCACATTCATATGTTCAAATAACTTAGTAGTATATTAGAGTGGATGTTTTGCCTGTTTAGAGGTTCAGAGACTTGTCTTGAGACAAATGCCAGATCTGTGCCTGAATGTTTGCCAGTGGAGTATTGTGGTTTGTTAGTAGTAGTAGTATAAATGATATTAAATAAATAAATTAGATTTAAATAACATAACTTTTGGACTTTTGACATTTATGAATGAAAAAAACTATTGCATATGTTTAATTCAAACATATTATTTTCTGTTAGCATCATGTTCCTGAGAGTCTATTATTATTAATTTGTATTACAGTAAAACACAAAAGCTGAACTGAGATGGGAGCCCTCTGGGCTGAACTCTGTATAAATGCAAAGCAGGAAGCAGTTCCTGCCCTGATGGGCGTGCAGTCTAAAGAGACTGGGGGAAGGAAAGGGTGGGGAGAAAAAGGAAACATTATTATTCCCAGATGGGAACTGAGGCACAGAGAGATTAAGTGAGTTGCTCAAGTTGACACATGAAATTGGTAGCAGAGCTATGAAATCAACACAGGTCTCCTGAATCCCAATCTAAAAGAACATCCTTTCTCCAATCTTTTTAATATACCCTTTCTACAAAATACTCTTGGTCTGTGAAAGATGCCTTTCATCTGCATTAAAAATTCAGAGCAAAACAATATATCTTTTCTTTTTTCTGAAATCCCAGTTTCGCTGGTGGCTAAAATTTCCCCATTTCTAGTGACTGGATGAAAGGGGGTAAATTTTCAAAATGTGAGAAAGTTGATCAAAGAACTTAGTAGCATACAATTTCTGTTATTAAAATAATTAGTTTTAAACACTTTTCAAGAGAGCCTTGGGTACATTAAAAACTGAAGGATGAAACAAAAATTGGTTAATTAGAATGATTTTCCATTCTTATCACAATTCATAAGAATGAGATACAATAATGAGATTTCATACTCTGGGAATTATTGCTGGATGTGAAATCACATTGACCATTTCAGTATAATCTATGCAAGCTCCTCTAACTCAAACCTCTCATAACTGGTGACTGTGTCTGTAAAGGGGGATGAATATGATGCCCAGCTAAACTAATAAGAATGAAAAAAGGTCAAGGTAGTGCCAGGATAATTCCATAACTTATATAAGATATAGGGTGTGGAAAGCAATGGAAAATTGCACAATAGTTCTTTTAAAAATTTCATAAGAACAAAGTAAAAATGATGATGCTTTGTAGCATTCCACAGCTCATCTTCAATTTAATACCGTGAGAGCAAATTTAAATTGAAGAGAGTTTGCCAATGATTTTCAAACTTGGGTACCTAAAGTTAGGCTGTTTAGTTCATATTTAGGCTTGTAAATAAGAGACCCAATATTCAGAGGTGTAAAGTACCTGCAACTTTCATTACTAGAGAAATAACCACGTCTGAATTTCGCTCATTGACTTTTTGGTTTAAGGGCATGCAGATTCTTGCTATATTGATGTTGGAATGACAGACAGTCAGTTTCAGTGCAAAATAAGAACTACTCAACTTCATATAGAGAACAAAACATGGTATAAAGAGAAATTTCAGCAGCTGAAATAAGTAAACTTCTATTAATATATTTAGCCCCAAATAGAGGTCAAAGCAATTATGAGATTTAAAAATGCTGAAAAGCCATGAGCTATGTTTATCTTAGAAAATAACAAGAATTCTACCATAAATACACAATAATGCTTGAAACAGTCAAGAAACTACCACAACACTTTAAATATGGGACAACCCAATATACCTACAACTGAAAGAAAAAAATTATTTTCACTAGGTTGTGACACAAAGTATGTATTGATAGCAACTATTATCTGAACACATACCTTTCTGAAAAAGCATTCCTTGTACTTCGTTGTTATTATATACTACATTGTTATGAAATGGATTTTGCTTGTCTATTTTAATACCTTTTATGTTTGCATATATTGCTCACTTGAGACTTAAGAGTAAAATTCATTTGTTTATTTTGTTACTTGATTTTCAGTATATCCGTTTGCAGAATGGGGAGGAAGTTGGCCATTTATCAGTCATTCAATCTGCCACAAAATTCTTTTTTCATGCTCAGGAACAGTGAAAATGAATGTACAGAATGAAAATTTAATCCTTAGGCTGCAGGAGCCACCTTTTCAAGTTTGTTCAGTCTTGTTATGTCTTTTACTAAACAGACAGAACTTAAAGTAGAGAGAATTATCTACTATAGTTGAATATAGACACTGGAGCATCATTTACAGATCTAGTATATTTCTCAGTTGGCAAGTTACAACCAAGCATTCATTTGATAGCTGACTATATCATTTGTAATTACTTACTTGATGAAAGCCAGCAATTAAAATCTACCTCAAACAGATGTAACCACATTAGCATTTAATGGCTAGTATGTCCTGCAGTCTACAGTAATATTTATTGTGGTAAGTGTGACGGAGTTTCCATTAAAGTAGTCTGGATAAGTAAATAGTCATTTTGACTACAGGGTCAAAAAAAAGTCATTTATATTGTGATGTACTGCAGCTGTGTGTGGAAGCTATGCAAAATTCAACAGGGAACAAAACTATAACTTATCTAATTAGGTCTATAAAACTATGTTTTTACTCTTAGAGCTATGTTTTCTGTGTTGCGTGTGTGTGTATTTCATACTTCTTTTAGATGTTAATTTACTACACAACTCAAATTGACCTTTGTTCAGGTTAACTTTGGCTGTAGTCAACTTTTTCCCCTGTGAGACAGCCACATGGGAGAGAAAGTTTAAACTGAGGCTTATGGGTTTATTGTTATTGGAGTTACCAATGAAGCCAAAGCCCATGAAAGAGAGTGGCAAAGATGTTCAAAATTGAGGCTTGGATTTTTAACAGAATCTAAAGGAGCCAGGTACCCCTATGCCATTAAAATCCCTACCTGAGTGTCTAAAGATGGGTACCTAGAAATCCATACTGGGGTATCTAAATATAGGTGATCTGGTTTTTAAAGGCGCTGAACACCCATAGTTTCTATTAGTCACAACGGGAGCAGTGGGTGCTCATTAGCACCTTTGAAAATCAGCTCAGCGTGTGTGTATTCTGTTCAGAGAAAGATGTGAACTCCATTGATCTACTGATTTTTGGTCTTGATTTGAGCCTTCAAAAGCCTCACTCTGACCTACCATGTTATCTATGAGATTTGTTTTCCTTTTATAACCATCCTCAGTTTGTGCTTAATTTCTGATTTACATTTAAAGTTTTTCTTTTACCTTTCAAGTTATTACTCTTAGTGCTTGGTATTGCTCATTTTTGTTTCTGTTATATTCAATTCAAAGCATTTTGAGCCTTACACTTAACTAAATTTTCAATTAAGCAAAGCTCTACCAACACACTTCACTTCTGACCTGCGCCACCCCCCCCCAACAATGTCAGTTTGTTCAATCATCTAACAGATTGCTGACTGTGCTGAATTACAGTGTGCATTTGTGATAGGGCTCACTCTGTACTCTGGGGACTAAAGTAAGCCCATCAAACTCATTTTCTCTTTTGATCAAAATAGGATTTGAATCCAGGCCTCTAGGAGCGAACTGGTACTGTTTTTACAAATGTTCTATGTCACCTCATTCCCAAAGTACATATTCCTTGTCAGGTTGTAATTATTTGCAGTATTTAAAGTATTTAAATCTAGTTCTAATGGGTTTTATATTAAAGAAAGAAAAGTACTAAAATGTGAGCAATTAAGGTATTATGAACCAAATCCATAACTGGTATAATGGGAAGGCATAATTCCACTGATGTCAATGGAGTTGCACCCGCTTTTTACAGAAGTTAATTTGGCCTTGAGTTTAAGATACTGGATATCTTTTATCGAAATTATCAATTTAAGAGTCAACATTCTCAGTTACATTTTGATTTATACTTTTTTGAATGTGTATTCCACATTAGATTAAATTGCTAAATAATTGTAATTCAAGAGACCATATGATATCAGAATATTTTCCTCTGTTATTATGGAAGCACCAATTGCAGTTCCATAGTTAAGGCTGAGTTAAAATTAGCACTTAAAGCAGGGATTCAATCACATACGAAGCATACACCATATCATCCCCCAAATTACAGCATTCACTCTGAGTACAAAATCTATTTTCTGACAATTTACAAGTATATGCCTTAGTTTATGAGTTAAAATTATTTTAAAAAATGGATCCTTTAAGAAATTTAAAACCTGTGTCATTCCATAGTTTTCTTCCAAATTATCTTAATAATAGAATAATTATTCCCATATAGTTCAAACTCACTGAAGTTATGTGCCCAGGCTACTTCTGAAAACTTTGTTTTAGGATTAATGGTCATTTTTTGTTACTCTTCATAACTGAAAGTTTTTCTTTAGCAGAGGCTGACAATTTAATGTTCTTCTACAGAAAATTCCATCATCTTTTTTAATAAACTGGCCACCTCCTATTGCTCTCAATGGAAGTCAGGCTACTGGACTGCCATTAGCAAAATTGTGGATTTCAGAATGGTCTCTGCCTCCCATGGTTGCCAATAAGAGTGAAGCCAGGCTGTCCTCAGGGAAGATGGCAGCCCCAAGAAAATGAAAAATGAAAAAAAATCAAATATATGTTTAAAAATCAATTTAATCTAATCTGGTACTACAAATACCCATTACATACTAACTGCAACTGTATGGCTATTGCATACCATAAAGGCAAAATTAAGGTTGCTTGGGTGTCTTAGCTGTGCATTCTCATATCTCAACATACATGGATTCCTTTTCAGTTTAACCTTAATTCTGAATTTCCTGAGTTTCTTATGCATGATTTTTAGTTAATTACAACATCCCTGTAATGCTTTAGTGCTAAAGTTACTGCCTGTATTCAATATTGACTCCAGTGTCAATACTGACTCCAGTTTAACCTAGGTTTTATCTGAGATTTTTTTTTTTTGTACATAAGTTGCTCCATTAAATCAGTCCTTTAAATTGCAGCTGTGGTATTATGTTAAGTTGTGCTATGTTGTATCACATGGCAATGCAACATGCAATGGCTAAAATCTAAATGAACAATATATTTTTGGAGTGGATACAACTATCGGTTTGTCTAGCAAATACTGGCCCACTTTTTGGCATATTATCAATAGACTAGGCATCCCTCTAAAAGCTTACAACTTGAATTATCCATGGGTGTTTCAAATCCAGGAATAAAAAAATCTTCCACAGCACCAGGGGCGGCTCCAGGCATCAGCACGCCAAGGGTGTGCTTGGGGTGGCAAGCCACGGGGGGCGCTCTGCCGGTCGCCGCGAGGGCAGCAGGCAGGCTGCCTTCAGCGGCATGTCTGCAGAGAGTCTGCTGGTCCTGCGGCTTCGGCGGACCTCCTGCAGGGAAGCCACCGAATCCGCGGAACTGGGGACCTCCCGCAGGCAAGCTGCGTAAGGCAGCCTGCCTGCTGTGCTTGGGGCGGCAAAATACTTAGAGTCGCCCCTGCACAGCACAATATGAGGACATTAGATAATCATTTGAAGATAGTGACTATGGGAAAGAGCACAGAATGGTTTCAGAATCCAGCTTTTGAGAAGAGTCAATCCTGCGTTACTCTATAAGTTACAGTTTTTAGATATTATATCAACGTCTTTCACTTAATTTAGGAACATCTCTCCAGGAAAACCTACTGATCTTCTGAAGGTTAGAAAAGTTTCAATTAGGACTGTTCAAATCTGTTGGATTTCAGAGGCAAATGACTAAAACCACGCATGGTTATTCTCATAATTGTTTTTGTATAACTATGGATTGGATCAAGGCTCAGAACCTAACTTAAGAAATATCCCCAAATTTTTGCTATCACTGTGTCCTTCTTCCTAACCCTAGTGCTACACTACATGACATCTACATATTTGCATAAAGAGATATTGGGTAAAATTTTCGAACGAACTGAAGTTCTTTTGTCCTATTTTCAAAAGTGATGTAGACTATTAAATCACTTATGCGCTTTTGAAAAATGTACTCATTACAAATGATTTGTATTACAGAACTATCTAGCGGCCTCAGCTGAAATCTGGCCCCACTGTGCTAGGCACTGTAAAAATACAAAGTAAGGGACAATTCCTGCCCTGAAGAGTTTACAGTCTAAATAGACAAATGGTGGGAGTGGAAACAGAAGCACAAAGAAGTTACACAGCAGATCAGAGGACAAACCCCAGATCTTCTAACTTTGAGTCCAGTGGCCAAGTTACTGGACCATGCTGCCTCTCAGGATAAAAATATTTGATTTCAGTTTTGTTAGTGTGGTACAATAACACTCCAGTTTACATAGGTCTGCAGGGACATATGAAACTTCCATAAAATAAAATCAGTAAAACTGGGGGAATGTGCAGGAATCCATTAAAAGATTGGCAGGGGAAGGGAGAGACACAAATTTGGGTTAAAAAATTGGGGTTCATAAAAATCAGGTTTCTTTCCTATTTGTTTATGTCAAAAATTGTCCATCAACAAATATTATCCTATTTCCCTGTTTGGTTTTCTTTTGCTTGAAAAGAAGAACACAGTGTAACTGATACAATTTTGCCATTTAGAAAGCATCAACAGGAAACATCAGTGCTACATTCCCCAGTGTAACAGATTTTTGGCCTCAGCTGTGAATAACATCTTCCTGAGGCTGATCCCCATACACCGATGTAAATGTTAGTGGCTTCACCTCTGTGTTTTTAAAGTATTCTCAGTCACCCTTACCATCATTTAATTAGGTTTTTATTAAAGATGAGCACTGATGCACCTCTTTGTAATATCTCTCTGGGGCCTAATGGCCCTGATGATTCTTTCAGACAGCTGTAGCCTCACAATTAAATTTCTGGCAATATTGCTTACAGTGGAATGAATATACTGGGCATTTGGGCAATGCCAGCTTGCAAAGGGCTGGTGGCAGATGGAAAGAAATCTGCCCAGTATGCCTCACCTTTCCATGAGCAGAGTCATCAATTTCCTCCATTAAGGAGTTGTCACTCGGCCCACCCAGCTGGAAGAACATTCCGGATAACCAGGCTGGCTGGTGGTACACAATTCAAATACAAAATGCACTTTAAAAGAAAACTAAAATATTGTTTGTAGGCCAACTGACAATGCATTACTTTGACTGCAGCCAATTTTTTAATGACTGTAATATTTTAAGTGATCATTTTTGCCATTTCAGATTGCTCCTTAGAGACGAGAGGTTTTTTTTAATTAAAATCTAGGCAGTACAAACAGATGAGATTTGAGAAGCAGAGGAAAGAGAAACAGAATGAAGAAAATTAATTAAAGCTGTGTTATTGGCAGAGTCATAAATTAGACATTGTGTCTTGCTGGGAAAGAGTTATGTTGGTATTTGGAACTTCAAGATTTTAAATGTGATAGCAGGTAGATGGACTGAACTGCTGTTAATACAATTTTAATTCACATACAATTTCTTGCTCTGCTAACATATTTAAAGCCATCATATAATTGCCATCATTAGAACTAAGCAGTTATATGATTTTGCCTATGAGGATTTCCGGGTTGAAGTCCTTCTTACATCTAAAGGAAATATTACTATAGGATTGGACAGATTTCCCCATTAGGTAAATAAAGATTCTAACATTTTCCACATGTTAGATATTTAGATAATTTACAGCAAGTTACAAAACTGAAAACTTGGCTAAGAAAGCAGACCAGGTGCAAGCAGGGTTACAGTGCACTTTCCCGTTTCAAAACAATAGGTTGAAACTTGCTCTGTAATGTGATGAGAGGCAGTTTATAAAGTGTGATTTTCCTCATCATTTCTTGTTACAGATTGTCATTCAAATGGTAGCACTAGAAACAATTTGCCTTTTTACGAATCAAGCAACATTAATTCTTTATGTGGAGTACTTTATGATGCATGTATAAACTGACTGTAGAACTAATACACTGCAAACTTGGGATTAAAACTATTTTCAGCCATGGTTTGAATGGTTATCTACATTGTATGTGTTAGAACCACTGATGTTTTAGTATTCCAAAAGTGTTATTCTACAGCAGTGAGCCTGATTCTGATCTCGCTTATCCGGGTAAAAATCAGAAGTAACTTTATGAAAGCCAGCATAAAATGATGTGAAAGGAGAATCAATCCCAGTAGTTTGATCTCTTTTACATTTCACCAGTGTTACTTCATATTGATTATATTATGCTGTATCACACAATGAACTGTGAAGGCCAGATTTTTTGTTGTTTACAGTGACTAACTCAGCATTTCTCAAATGCGACCACCGTGGCCACATGTGGCCACCAGGGGGTTTTCTTGAGGCTACAGACTCCTGGATTATGACTGGGAAGGGGGCAAAGTAGAGCCCTTCCTCCTCCCTGTTGCTCCTGGATGCACCATCTTGGTGATGATTGCTGGGGCTGCCAGCAGGAGTTGGGCCCTGACCCTTCTGTAGACACTTGGGGCACAATGCTGGAGAAGCATGCAGCCAATGAGTTTCCCACCTTCCCATGGGTGGTGGGGCTCAGGCTTGAGGCTTCAGCCCTGAGGTGGTAGACTCTGGCCTCAGGGCTTTGGTCTCCAGCACCAGATTCCAGCTGCGAAGCAGCAGGCCCCAGGCTCTGGCTGCACAGCTTCAGGCTCTGTCTCTGGGTCCTGTCCCCTAGCCATGGGGCATTAAGCTCCGCTCCCCCTCCCCCGACATTGACTCCCCCGACCACCCATCCAGGGCTTAATTTGTCCCCAGGTCTGTGGGGCTGAGTAAGTCTGCTGTGAAAAGGGATACTTGTATGTTTGTTGATATCACTTCTCACAACAGACTTATTAGATAGCAAGAAGTAAATGGATGTGTCTATGTGCATATTTATTTGTTTTTCCTAACATTAATTAAGTATTTTAGGAAAAGGTGTGAGAGGGGCCACCAGCCAGAGTTAGTGGCTGTACTCTGAGGTCACCAAAACATTTGTCCTGAGGAGCCCAACCTAGGGGCTGTAAAGCTAATGAATCCAGCCAGTGGAGATATCCCCAGTGAAAGGGGATTCCCTGATTGCCACAGAACTGGAATAGAAAGTCTATGCCATTCACCCGCACAGTTCTAGGGTACAGGATGTGGGCTGGACTATGCTGCGCTCTAATTATTCTCAGCTGTCAGAATAGTCCAAGGAGTCATAAACAGCCAACTGTAAGGCCTGTTTTTCACACAGTTATTGTACCAATTTAACTATTTTGGTCAAGGTAGTGATTTTTTTTACCCAAATAGTTAAATTGGTAGAACCCCTCATGTGAACACAGTTATACAGGTATTAAGGTGCCTTATACTAGTACAGCTTTTCACATAAATGTACAGGAATAAGATATACAGGTATAAGCACCTTAACGCCTGTATAACTGCATCCACACTAGGGACTTGCACCATTTTCAAACTGATATAGTTAAAGCAGTACAAAAACTGTGTGTTAACAAGCCTGTAGTTAGAGCAGTCCTGAGGCTGCTCTGATTTCTCTTGGGGGTTGAGAATACAGGAGGCACAAAGGTAGATTCAGTCAACTTTGTCTCTTTTGCTCTTTTCTTGCAAGCAAACACAGCTAATACAGATCAGGGACTTGGTTCCTCAACCTACTGTTTGATATCATTTTTTAAAAACTACAAAGGAAATAGACAATGTTGTTCATTTGAAATAAATAAATAAATAGAGCATGATCAGTTCACAATGGTAAAAATATATTAAAAAGACCAATGCCAGAATGTTGGTGGTGAAAAAGATCACATGATGAAAAAATGTGTCACTCACACTTCTTAACTGAGGGCTCAATGACAATTTGGAATTCTGATCTGGATTTGCTATTGTGGAATAGTTTAGCCAGTCTTTTTGCCAGTGTCTTGTGAGTTTGCATGCATGACTTCTCCACTTGCTGACACCCAGCAATGCATATTCAAGAAAAAGATGTGGAAAAATCCGAAATCTAGGATTGCTGAAATCACTAAAGCACTATGAGTGGGGGGCAAGGACGTGAGTTTAGCCAGTCAGTTGATGAAACTGCCACATGTGGCACAGTAACTGGCATATCTTTGTCATACATGGCAGATGCCTGCTCAATTAAGGAAGAAATTGTGATTTACAGATGTACTTCCAAGGTATTTTTCTGAGTGCAAACTTTGATTCCCGTCCCTCTTGAACTGGCACATTTTTTAAAAATGTAGATTGGAGTGAATGAAGTCAATCTTCATTGTACACACCATGCCTGGGCACACATGGCAGAAATATTCGGAAAAGCATGCAATGTATGTACAAAGCTGTTTCATAATTAACAACATCGGGGATATGCACACTGGGAGAGTATCCCACAACAGGGTGCTCACACTATCCTCATGGAGATAATACCCTGAGAAACAGTTTAAAAACAACCCATAGTGGTCAGCACATCTCTTACAGCATTAGCCTATTTGATCTGGACAGCGTGTCTGAGTTTGGTAGAGTCCCCAACTTTGGCACCCGAGTGATTTTAATGAAGTTTATTAAGAGTGGCTGGATACCTGTCTTTATCTCTCCTTTTCTGTCAGAAAGAAATATGGCTGATTTCCTGTTCTCCCAATGTCGGCTGCTGTAAGGAGCAAGTACATGGTGAAGCACTTGTCAGATTGATATGCAAACGCATAGATTTGCAACTGCTGACCTACTTGAAAAACATGCCATATTACAGCTGCTTTGTTTAGGTTGGGTCATAGGGTGGGAGTGTATATGAGAAAGAATGAATACGTGAAATGCCCACAGTACATATAAAAGCTTTTTATTTTTGTAAATGTTCTTTCTTTTTTTTCCTTTTTCTTTCCCTTTCTCCTATGAAATTTGTCAGCCTTATGGTGTAATTTTTCAAGTAGTTTTGGAGAGGAATAGAACGCTCATCCCACACTTTTTATATGCACAACATAGACTGAATTAGTTATACAATGAAGTGTTTCTGACAAATAATAATGTCCAGGAAATCTGACTGATGTTTGGAAGTGTCAAATAATTTGGTGGGGGAAAGCCACTGGTGGACTGGAGTGGACTTCAAGCAAGATTTTAATGTCAAACCACACAAAATGCTAATTGATGGGGTAGGGGGGCATAAAAATGATAGGTACAGATATTTGTATGGCTATAGCAGTTTGGACATCAGACAAGGGTCTTGAGGATCTGAAATGGAAAATATGGGAGTGCTGCAAAGACCTGATTTTTTGGGACTGATTAAGACTAATTTTGTGAACTGCAGAAAGCCAGTATGGTGATGAAATTTGATGATACCGCATTGGCCACCCAAGATTACACCAAAATCAAGGTGGCCATTGTTGATACCCTGAACATCTTGCCTGAAACCTACCAGCCGAGGTTCTGCAGTGAGAATTCCTGTTTGGGGTTAGGCCCCAGGCCATTGCCCAAAGTCTGGAGGAACACTGCTGGTGGCGGGTCCAGCCAGAGAAATGCACAGGGGTTCAGGTGGAGAAGAAGATCATCATGGAGCTGTTCATGCAGATCCTCCCCACAAAGGTGTGTGAATGGGTATTGAGAGACAGTCCCAAATCTTTGGCAGAGATCATCGCTCTGGCAGAGAATTATCTGATGTCCCATGGGTCCAAAGTAGAGACACCAAAGATCAATTCAGCACATCACCGGGGCCTATACACTATGGAGCCTCAAACCAGCCGAAGGTGTCCTGGGGAACTTGGGCACCCAACCCAATAGAAAGAAGTACAAAGACCTTGCGAGAAGCCCAGAAGCCCACTCTCAACTGGTAAGGAGGGATCTGGGCCTGGCAGAGTGACCTCAACCAAAGGGACCAGTGTCCTTGGTTGAATTAAGGACTGAACCACATTCTACTGGGGGGGCCTGTTTTGCATCGGGGCAACAAGTGTATATCCACCCTCAACTTAATGAAGGAGTATTGGCAGATCCTCTTGAGGCCTGAGGCTAATGAGAAGACCGCCTTCTTCACTCCATTTGGATTATATCAATTTAAGATGATGCTCTTTGGGCTCGATGGGGCTGTGGTTGATGGATAGAGTGTTGCAGCTGTCTGGATCATGTGCAGCGCCCTACATCAAAGATATTACCATCTACAGTGAAGGGTGGGCTGACCAAAAGGCACTTTACAGCAGTACTACTTCTTCTTTGTATGGCAATAGTGGAACAGTGAAAGCAACAGCACGACTACAGTTAGATCTTAAGGTCTCTTATCCAGTCCAGAGCAGAGGGGGTAGCCATGTGAATGGCCGCAACATCTCCAGGATGAGCTCAGACAACAGTACCCCTAAGGATGCAGGACTGACAGCCAACCCAACCAAGTGCCGACTGGCCACCCGGGAATTCACCTACCTGGGATATGCAGTGGGAGGGTGACAGTTATGCCCTCCAGTGGACAAAGTCCAAGCCCTAGTGGACTGCTCTACCCTTTCCATTGAGAAGCAAGTTCATTTGTTCCTGGGATTAGCCGGGTACTATTGGCGATTCATCCCAAACTTCACCACCCTTGCTGCTCCCTTAACAGACCTGATCAAAAATTCTGCACCCAAAAGGATCTATTGGATGACAAACTGTGATGAGGCATTCAGAACACTGAAAAGTCAGTTGAGCCAGAACCAGTGCTGTTCCATGTAGACTTCACAAAGCTGTTTGTCTTACAAACCAATGCATCTAATGTCAGGCTCAGAACTCAGAGGAGAAGAACATCCTAGCCTTGTCCTCAGTAGAAAGTTGCTCCCACAGGAGGTTGCATACTCGGGATTGAGGAGGCAGCCCCTGGTAGTGAAATTCCAATGTCCTGTGATATTACTTATGGGGGCAGCTCTTCTGTCTAATAACTGACCATGCACCAATCCAATGGCTGAAGTTCATGAACAATCAAAACCCATGCATCATGTAATGGTACCTCTTGCTGCAGCTGTATAACTTCCAGGTGTCTGACTGTGCAGGTGTGGAAGATAAAAATGTGGATTTCTTTTCACGGGACAGAGGAGACCCAGAGCACCTCTATGGCACCACAGCTCAGGGTCTGAGGGAGAGGGGGTGTGATGTGGTATACAAACCTCACACCGAGGCCAGGTAGCCCTGCTCTTACAAGGCTGCTGAGCATGCTAGAATTGGAGGAGTGGGTTAAAAGTACTCCGAATCCCAAACAATGGGTGGTGGGAAGACTGCAGGAGAGAAGAATCCTTCTCTGAGGAGGTCAGACAGAAGGTGGAGCCTGAGAGGGGGCCACATAGCAGGTAAGGCCCTCTGCAGCACCTTCCCCAACCATTACCCACTTTAAAAAGCAGCAAGTGTTGCAGCACCCTGCTCAGTTTGTGAAGCTATTGACTGATTGGACTACAGGAGTCATGCCTCAAACAGATGGTTCATATAGGTAGGAAGTAGCCCAGGGTTGCAGATCTAGGCTTTCTATGGGGAGCAACCTTCCAATGTTACTTTCCATAAAGCTCTGGGCTGGGATCTGGTGGAGAGGAAGGGCATTAGGATTCCCTACCATGCTCCACTAGCCACTACACAACCTAAACTTTCAAGCTTCTAATCACATGGGAACAAATGTCACCTGGTGATTAGATTGACAAACTCTTTTAGTTTATCACCTAAAACAGAGTACAGGCTTAGAAAAATGTAAAGTTAGTGAACTAATTCACTCTCTCCTCTGGCATATGCAATGTTGGTTTTGAAACGGATTTTTGACAAGAAGCATTATGTGAAAAACAAGAACAGAAAATGTGGAAATGGCAGAAGTGCTAAGTAACCTTTTTGTTTTAGTTTTCACCAAAATGGTTAGTATTGATGGGACAACTAACAGTGAATGTCAGTGAAAATGAGGAAGGATCAGAGGCTAAAATAGAGAAAGAACAAGTTAAAAATTACTTAGACAAGTTATCAGACGTTTAGGAGCATGAGCTTTCGTGGGTGAATACCCACTTCGTCGGATGCATCCAACGAAGTGGGTATTCACCCACGAAAGCTCACATTCCTAAACGTTTGTTGGTCTATAAGGTGCCACAGGACTCTTTGCTGCTTCTACAGATCCAGACTAACATGGCCACCCCTCTGATACTTAGACAAGTTAGATGTCTTCAAGTCACTAGGGCCTGATGGAATACATCCTAGAATGCTCAAGGAGCTGACTAAGGTGATATCTGAGCCATTAGCAATTATCTTTGAAAAGTCATGGAAGACAGGAGAGATTCCAGATGACTGTAAAAGGGTAAATATAGTGCCAATCTATAAAAAGGGGAATAAGGACAACCCAGGGAATTACACACCAGTCAGCTTAACTTCAGTACCCAGAAAGATAATGGAGCAAATAATTAGGCAATCAATTTGCAGACACCTTTGCAGAAGATAATAAGGTGACAAGTAACAGTTAGCATGGATGTGTCAAAAACAGATTGTGTCAAATAAAGCTATTAGGGCAGCAAGCCTTGTGGATAAGGGAGAAGCGGTAGACGTGGTATATAGACATGGTATATCGTGACTTCAGTAAGGCATTTGATACCATCTCTCATGACCTTCTCTTAAACAAAGTAGGGAAATACAACCTAGGTGGAGCTACTGTAAGGTGGGTACATAACTGGTTGGAAAACCATTCCCAGAGGGTAGTTATCATTGATTCACAGTCAAGCTGGAAGGGCATAATGAGTGGGGTTCCACAGGGATCAATTCTGCATCCATTCTGTTCAATATCATCATCAACGATTTAGATAATGGCACAGAGAATACACTCATAAAATTTGCAGACCACACTGGAAGAAGCTGCAAGTGCTTTGGAGGATAGGATTAAAATTCAAAGTGATCTGGACAAACTGGAGAAATGATCTGAAATAAATAGGATGAAATTCAATAAGGACAGAAATACTCCACTTAGGAAGGAATAATCAGTTGCACACATACAAAATGGGAAATGACTGCCTAGGAAGGAGTACTGCAGAAAGGGATCTGGAGGTCATAGTAAATCACAAGCTAAATATGAGTAAAGACTGTAACACTATTGAAAAAAAAGCAAACATCATTCTGGGATGTATTAGCTGGAGTGTTGTAAGCAAGACACGAGAAGTGCTGATTAGGCCTCAGCTGGAGTACTGGGTCCAGTTTTGGACACTACATTTCAGGAAAGATGTGGACAAATTGGAGAAAGTTCAGAGAAGCAACAAAATGATTAAAGGTGATTGAAAAAATTGGATTAGTTTAGTCTGGAGAAGAGAAGACTGAGAGGGGACATGATAATAGTTTTGAAGTACATAAAATGTTGTTACAAGGAGGAGGGAGAAAAAAATTTTCTCTTTAACTTCTGAGGATAGGATAAGAAGCAATGGGCTTAAATTGCAGCAAGGGTGGTTCATGTTGGACATTAGGAAAAACTTCCTAACTGTCAGGGTGGTTAAGCACTAGAATAAATTGCCCAGGGAAGTTGTGAATCTCCATTATTGGAGCTTTTTAAGAGCAGGTTAGACAAACACCTGTCAGGGATGGTCTAGATAATACTTACTCTTGCCATGAGTGCAGGTGGCTGGACTAGATGACCTCTCGAGGTCCCTTCCAGTCCTATGATTCTATGATATATAACTTTTCATTTGCTAAATTACCCAGTTTTTGCATGAAGTTTAACCATTGTTGTGTGCTGATGCTACACAAGTGTAATTAAAAAAAACCCAGCAATATATAGCACTGCTTGCTAAACATGTATGTGCTGGTGATGTGTCTTTCAGGTATAGCAAGTGAGGAGTTTTTGCAACAAAAATTACCGATAGTGTGCATCCAACTTATTTTTTTGCTCTTTTTCCCCTTCTAAAATCCTAAGCCTATGGGCCACATCTTTTCCATGTTCAATTCCTTTAAACAGAAACTTTGCAATTGCTTCAATTGATATATAAAAAGGAATCTTTAGCTCCTGATAAAAATAATTAATTGTATTCTTAAATAGAAATCTTGTTGCCTGACTCTGATACCCATATTCTTGAGCAGTTGTCTTCAGTGAGACTTATGGAGTGAGGTACTATTCAACATCAACGAGGGTATTACAATATGGCCACTGGACTTAAAAAAACACTAGTCCCCGTAAGCAGATAGGAGCAGTGTCTGACGCACATCAGTCCTTCCTTTACTTCAACATCTTCTTAAATGGTAAACTGGGGTTATGTATTCTTAAACATCACTGATGAGATTGAAAGCACAATTAAGATAAAAACCACTATAGAAAATGACTTGACTAAATATACTAAACAAGCAGCACAGGATTACATTCCAAAATCCCATATGCAGAATTTTTCAATTTAATGTAAATTACTTTACTGAAGCAAAAAAGATGATTGCACTTTATCATGTACTATGAGTAGATTGCAACGTATAGTAGAAACAGCATTTATTTCTACAAAGGCTTATCAGAGGCCATACAAGTCTTATTATGGGGGAAAAGAATGAAGCCATAAACACTACCTCACTGCCCTGAATTCCACATCTGTTTCCTGTGCACTTGCCAAAACACTACCAATATCATTAGTGAACTTTGACGACACCACTGCTTTTTTTGTGAATGAGCAATAAGATGTTAACAGCAAGTCATTTGCTATTCAAGCTTGCATATATTTTGCAGCATGAAGGGGAAGATTCTATCAGCTTTCCACACAAAGAGATGTCACTGAAGTCAATGGGAGTTCTGTGCAGGGAGAGGTTGTAGAATCAGGCCAATGGAGAGCATGCTCATGTATCTACGAAACAGCCTCCAGTCTTTCTATCAGATGCTCTGATCTTGCCAGATCTCACACACTAAGCTGGCTCATGATGGGAATGGAAGATTTCTGAGGTCCTTTTTGGTGCTACTGGAAGTATTGATGATGATTCAGTAGATAGCACTCCTGGTGTACACCACAAATATTTCTATAAATATAATGAGATATTTCAGGATTTTTGTACCAGTGCCCTCTCCTGGATGGCATCAGACCTGCTGTAATTATGTCACTCTCTAGGACAGGGGTCGGCAACCTTTCAGAAGTGCTGTGCCGAATCTTCATTTATTCACTCTAATTTAAGGTTTCACATGCCAGTAATACATTTTAACATTTTTAGAAGGTCTCTTTCTATAAGTCTATAATATATAACTAAACTATTGTTGTATGTAAAGTAAATAAGGCTTTAAAAATGTCTTAAGAAGCTTCATTTAAAATTAAATTAAAATGCAGAGCCCCCCGGACTGGTGGCAGCACCAGGCAGTGTGAGTGCAGTGAAATCCGCTCATGTGCCGCCTTCGGCACCGTGCCATAGGTTGCCTACTCTGCTCTAGGAGGTTGCTCAAAGAGAATAAAACTTAAGCTATGGAGATTCTTATTTAATTCCAGTGGCAGAAGTTGGTATATTTAGAACAGAAGAACAGACATCGTTTCTTCGTGCAATGTTTATGGAGTAGCTTGACCACTACATCTGTATGTATACTGCAATGGATACATTATGCTCACTGTGATGACTAGGAATGTTTAATGTTTTCTCTGAATACTTTGTTGGGTGCCTCAGTGTCCCTAGGCAGTTCTTAAGTATTGGCAGAGCAAAGGGTCAGTTGCACCTAAATGGCTGACCCTCTGTCTCCTAGCAACTGATGGCCTGGGCCCTCCTCTGCAAAGAGTGCCAACTGAAGGTGTGGAGACAAAAGATCAGGTGAGCCTCCTGGCCGCGAAAGGAACTGAGCAGAGGAGGAGCGGCTGGAGGGGTGTGAGTCTAGAGCTGGCTGGGGGCGACGAGTGAAGTGCAGACCGGGGTCTGGCTCACTGCCCCCAGAATGGACCGGCGGAGGGTCTGGTTCGCTGTATCTACAAGCTCTGTTTTAGCCCTGTTCCTGTCATCGAATAAACCTGTTTTACTGGTGGCTGAGAGTCACGTCTGACTGCAAAGTGGGGTGCAGGACCTGTTGGCTTCCCAGGACCCGCTGGGCGGGCTCGCTGTGGAAGTGCAGGAGGGGAGGATGCTGAATGCTCCAAGGAGGAGACCAGAGGTGAAGACGTGTGAGCTTCTTGCCCTGAAAAGCCTGCTCCAAGGGAGAGGAGGCTCCCCAAAGTCCTGACTGGCTTGGTGGGGAGCAGTTCCAGAGCATCGCCCGGGGACTCTGTAACATCACCTAAGTCACATTTAGGAAAATTCGGGGGACTCTGTGACATCACCTAAGTCACATTTAGGAAAATTCAGGGGCAGGGGGGCTATAAATTTGTGTAAATTGAGTATTTTTGTTACAAGTTCACTGACTTCAAGAAATATTGTTTACAATGATTCTATGAGAGATATCACATTCATCTTCACCATCATCATTTCTGTCATAATGATATAGAACTGAAGGGAATTGCATGGGTAGGTAATGGAGCAGGTATAATTGGCAGCAATACTACACTTCGGCTGACAAATACAATGACTGGAAAATACTTAGTGGAGAGACTTGTATTCGTTTCAACAGTTCTGTACTGTTTTGCTAAAAGGAAATAGTTATATGTTTTCTGCTACATGATCTTTGACATGACAACTGTCACAAAACCCTGTTTAATTTTGGTAAATAGCAGAAAAGTTTGAGTTAGATGTGATGGACAAGAGGTTAAATGCTACTTCAAAGAGGATTAAAGAAAAAAAGAGCCAAATTCTGCAAAGGGTGGTGGTAGCTCAAAATACACTTCTTCAATCAGAATTTGGCTGAAAGTGATTTTTCTGTTACTACATGCATTAATTTTTTTTAAGTACAAAACAAAATTAAGCAAACCTTAACTGTGGCCCCAGGGAAGAAAAGCCAGTTGCCAGTGTCCACAGGATCAAGATTATCTTCTAAGACAATTTGTCTGTGAGCAGCATTTATGATCAGAATGTTGTCCAATGCCCAGCAGGCTTCATACACTTCACCAGCATGTACATACTCCTGTTTCCACTGAAACTGAACATTCTCTCCTTTGGCATCTTCAGGAAGGTACAGGATGTGGATGACGGTGCTGACATTAGAAGGGGCTCTGTAGAACATCAAGATACAGAATCAGATCGATATCAAGCCAATGAAGGTTTGCCTGATCAAAGTGATTTGCCAGATGGGATATAGTTACACCCATGTCCTAACGTGTCCATAGATTTTCTGTGCACAACAGAAAATAGTTTTAATGAGCAAGGAGTTCAAGCATAAATCAAGATAATCCTGTCCAAAATACATGAGAAAATGAAGAGAAATAAACATTCATTAAAATCTAGTGGTACTTTACTGGAATGATACATAATGTTCTAGGAAAACCAAATTGATTTTACTATGAATTATTTACAATGGACACCATTAAAGTCAGAATTTGCCAAAGATTTTACATGGTGGGATCTGACATTTTACAGTTTCAGCCTCTGCTTAGAATAGAAAATAACTGTGGTAACCATATGGTATCTCTTACAAATTTTGACATTTTAACAGCAACCACTGAATATCTGATTATAAAAGAACATGTTGCTTTATAAGCCACAGTGTAAGGCACAGGCCCTGCACCAGAATTTACAATTAGCTCAGACAAACAAACAGAGCAATAGGTGTAAGAGGGCCTGGAGCCCATAGAAAGAGGGACTCATGGAAGAAATGGGTTTTGAAAGACAGATGAAGGATACCTGAAGAGCTAGAAAAGAGAGGCTGTTTCAAGCGCAGGAGGAAGCTAAAAGAAGGTACAAAACTATTTTTTCTAAAAATGTCTATTACATTTTTAAAACATATACACAGAAAAACAAACTATACATAAATTTGTCATAATACATAAAGTTCTCCTAACATATTAACCATTTACAACCTAGACTTAGCTATATTTGAAACATTTAATTACATATCGTGATGGTGCCCCCCATAAGGCTTTATGGGAATATGCTTATGAATGTATATATGACATAACTGGAATATGTTTTAAGTTACATATTCCATGTAACCCATCCCTGTAAAGGTTATGATCTACTGAATCTATTAATCCTATTTGTATGCATGTATCATTTTTGAATTCAAAGTTATGAATATTGGTTGTGTACTTGCTTGATTTTAAGTACCCTTTGTAAAGCATTTGGTCAGCTTCTTGAGAAAGGAACGTGCAAATTAAGTGCCCAATCAAGAAGCACTTAAGGGACAATGGATCTTAGAAGACTCCAATCCACACAAGAAGTCTACTTGAGGACGTTCAAGGCAGCACGTAAACAATGGCTGCTGCCTGTAAAAACTGAGTCATGCATGGACACGTGACTTGCCCATGTGACTCCAAAACTCCATCTTGGAGCTGGACTTTGCATAGGAGAGAGGAGGGGTTCTCCACCCACAAGAGAAAGTCTATTTAAGCCAGGGCCACCCAGAGGATTTAGGGGGCCTGGGGTCTTCAGCGGCAGGAGACCCCGCTTTGGCGGTAATTCGGCGGAGGGGTCCTTCTGCTCCAGGACCTGCTGCCCAAGTGTCCCAAAGACCCGTGGATTACCGCCAAAGACCCAGCACTTTGGAAGCGGGTCTCGCTTCAGCGGTAATTCGGCAGCAGCGGAAGGATCCCCCACCGCCGAAGACCCAGGGCAGAAGAAGCTCCGGGGGCCTAGCCCCATGAGAGTTTTCCCCAGAGTGAGTGAAGGACCCAGCTCCAGAGGCCCCAAAAAACTCTCACGGGGGCCTGTCATAAACAGATAGCTAAGGGTTAATGTTTCTTTTACCTGTAAAGGGTTAACAAAGGGAACTACACACCTGACCAGAGGACCGATCAGGAGACCGGATTTTTCAAAGCTCAGGGAGGGAATGTTTGGGTGTGTGTCCCCTTTGTCTGCTCTCTCTGTTCTTCGGTCTGTCTCTCAGCTATGAGAGGGATCTTTCTATCTTCAAGCTTCTAATATTCTGTTTCCCAGTTGTAAGTACAGGTATAAGAAAACAGGTTTTTATTGTTTTTTTGTATTTACATGTGTGTAGTTGCTGGAATGTTTAAATTGTATTTCTTTTTGAATAAGGCTGTTTATTCATATTTTTTCTTTTAAGCAATAGCCCTGTGAATTGTCACCTTGATGCAGAGATCATGTTTATGTGTTTTTCTTTCTTTTTATATAAAGCTTTCTTTTTAAGACCTGTTTGAGTTTTCTCTGGGTAGGCTAAGGAATGAAGGGAAGGGAAATTCTCTTTGTTTAGTATCTACTGAGGGCTCTGAGGAAGGCCTCAGTGGGAAGATAGGGAGTTGGGGAGGAGAGAGATATTCTTAACTCCGGGTGCGTTGTTTGTTTCAAGGACTTGGAAGCTGATATCTTTCCAGCAGAAGCCTGGGAGGGGGTAAATTGAGTGGAAGACTTTGGTATTAGCGGGGAGTTATTTCTTGCCTGGTTGTAATACTCAGGGCACTTGAAGTCTTGGGTCCCCTTTATGGAACTTTTTGTGGGTGGTGAACCTTGTGGTGGTTCGATGGCTCCTGGAAATTTTCCTGGGTCTCGGTTGGCAAGCGATATCAGACTAAAGCTTGGTGTAAGTTAAGCTTAGTTAGGATTCATATTGGCTAGTGTTTCTCAGTTTGTTGAGCGCTATGAGGTTCAGGGATCTGAGTAGAAGCTACGACACCTTGGCTTTCTTCTCATCCCAGGGAAAGCCATCAGGCTACTCGCGCAGATGGAGTGTCTCAATCTCAAAACTCAGTTCACCTGAAACAACTCGAACATTTTCACAGGCTGCTCAGGCTGATTTGCAACACAATCCTAAGTAAAGCAACAGACCCATTTAATCTATGTGTCTCATTTTGCTTGATCTTTGTAGGAGTTCATTTCGAGGAAAACATGGGGACACTGATGTATTTTAGTTGCTGACTGATCATGAGCCCAAAGATTGTCAAATAGTTAATTGGGATCGGTTTTGGGTTTTGGTGTGCTATCTTGGGGACAGCCTTTTGTTTAAGAGCTGCCTAATGTGTTCGTGTGTGGGTGAGATAGACAAGCTTCGGGAGTTCACCACTCTAGTTCGATATGTCAGGGTCTGCTTTGTTGGTTTGTTCTTGTTAATGCTGGGGCTACCTGGGTGTGAACGAAACATAAATATTTAAGGGTGCCCCGAAAATTTCGGACGGTGGTGACACTTGGTTGAAAAATGTTGGTGGAGATGGCGGATTGAATGTTATGGGTATTTCCTGTCTGTGCGCGTGTGAGGACAGCGGGTTTTCAGTCATGGCAAGAGGAAATGTTTGCTTGGTTAACAGCAAAATATAAACAAAAAGACAAAGCATGTAATGGACTACAGTCAGCCTGTTAGGGTGCCACTTACCTACAGAACACCAAAGATCCTCTTGACGGATATCCAGATACGTGAAGCTGTCTTCATTGCCCATTGGTCACTTAACGAAAGCCTGAATTTAATTCAGCGTTCCATTAGAACTAAGGCATCTTTGACAAGATGACAAAAAACCCTGCGATAAAATAGCAGGACAGGATATGGGGTAGGCCCTAAAAATAAGCAGAAGTCTAGTGAGACTGATGGTGAGCATGAAGCTTTCCTAAGATTGACCAGTCAGAAAATATTGGTAGAAATTGAAGGTAGACAACAACTAAGGGGCAGTGAAGATTGTGTCAGAGTATTGTTAAAAAAATTGTAATCAAAGTCATCTTGAGGGATTGCTGCATTCACACTATGTTAGAAACAGACGGGCCTGATTTCCACCATTACTATGCTGTATAATCTGGAGTACATCATGGACATCAGTGTGTCAAACCAGGTATTCTGTCGAGGAGAAAAACCCGCCCACGAACATGTCTTATGGCTGAGGTGGTGTTGTTGTAGTCGGGTGGTCTTCTGTTTTTAGAAGAGTAGTTACTTACGTGTAAATTGGAGGTTTCTTCGAGTGTGTGTCCGTATCTATATTTCCACTGTGGGTTACACATGTTGCATCTTTGCCCGGAGCCGAGAGGGAATTTGACAGCAGTGTTAAACATACACTGGTCCAGCTGCACCCCGCCTCACTCATGCCTCCTATTGATGGTGGAAAGGGCAGGGCAAACTGCCTCTCCAGTTCCTTCTCCGCAGGTGTGAATCTAAGATAACGTTCCAAAGGCGAGGGAAGGAGGGCAGATAGTGGAATACTGATAGACCACACAACTCAAAAATGTCCAGTTACAGGTAAGGAGCCTCCTCTTCTTCTTTCTTCGAATGATATCCATATCATACGCACTGTGGGTGACCTACAACATCCCTAATGAAAGAAGGAGTCCCTGGGCCTGAAGCAGCTAGGCGATTACTCATAAGGTGAGAGCCAACTAAGGCGAAAAGATAGGAGCCCAGAAAGCGTTAAGTCCAAGAAGTTTTGAGGCCCACCGCTAAGTAATGCGTAGGGACTCTAGGCGCGGTTCTGGCTTGTCCCAAACAACGCAGGGCCTGATTTTAGATAGTCAAGATCCTCCGCGTTAAAATGCCCACGCTGGGAGCGTGGAGCCTTCATGCCCCTTTTGCAATTTGTGGTTGACAGCGTGTGGAACCGAAGTGCGCCCCCTCTCTTTTGTGTGAGTGAGACACAAACCGCTCTTTACACCTGAAGAGACCACCGCCATCATTGCTGGCTGAGTGCTCTGTGGAATTGAAGCTCTTTTCTCATCATACCATTTTAGCAAGGTTTTCCTCTCCAAGGATCCCCTCGGTTAGGGGAGGAGGTCAAGAGCAAGAGTAGAATGACGCCAGAGATATCTTATAGCATTTGGGGTGACGGTATTCGCCTGTCACTGCTGGAATTTTCGAGGAGGGCCATGCCCCCAATGTGACTCGCCCAACCTTCTGCGGGCACAATCTGCTATAGCAGGCTCTATGAACTCGCTCGCAGTCTCAGAGATTCCTGCCTGGGTCAGGTGATTCTTCTATAGTGAATATTGCAAGGGCTTCCAAAGGTAGGGAATTTCTCATCTTCGCCTTCTTGGATACGGTATTATTTGTCGGTTGTTGTGTTGCAGCCATAGCTGGTATTGATGAAATGGGATTAGTTTGCTCAGTTCCCAAATTGAATGTCCACATATGGGTGAAGGATATGGTTCTCTCAAAATTGATCCTTAGAGGGTGATTTTTGGAACACGCCACAAGCAACTTGGCTTAGTGAGACGATTAAATAAAGCTGGATAGCGTCTTTGTTTATGGAGGTAGTACACCGCACTACTTGATGAGGATTCGGGTGCCAATTCCCACTCGACCTCAGATCGGTGCTCTCTGATTTCCTTGCAGCTCATACTCCTGTGTTATCGTTCATCGTGAAGATGGTGCTGGTATCCTCATCGGAAAGGGACCTTTTCATGGAATCTGGGAATCCATGATTTACTGAGAGAGATCGGTGTCCCCTGTTTAAACAGTGGAAAAGTGGGTGCCTCTGTGGGCGAAATACTCAAGAAACAGAAGGTTTAGCGGTCTACGACTGAGGAGAGGAAACTTCGGAGATATAGCCGACATTATTTTGATGTAAAGCTAATTAAGTGCTCAAGTTCGGCTCGATATATCTAGATTCAATAACCTCCAGCTTGATGCTCGTGACGATTTGTGAGTCCGTGTGTGCTATAGCCAATAGTTAAGGTCTCTATTAACCACACAAACAGCATGTCAAAGCTGCAATCACGTCAGTGCGCCTGCTGCGAGCAGACCAACACAGAATGGGGGAAGCTGTCTCTCTATGCTGACAGCGACCTGTCTCCGCTACTCCATGTGAAAGCGCCAGCACATTGGAACGTTTCAGCCCGGGCTCAGCTAGGCCCAGAAGTGGGAAGTAACTCGTCAACCCTGCTTATTCGAGGTCCCCTACGTTACTGTCTTAGGCATCCGTGATGAGTGCCACAGAGGTTCCTTCTTCTCGCTGTTGCTTCAGGGGGTCTCCACTTGAGACTTCTGCCTTTCCATGCGTCTTGTCTGAAGTTGTCGGTGTTTATGTCCTTTTCGCAGTGAGGGAAGGCCGCTTTAGGAAGCCCGAGCACAATAAGTCGTCATCCCCCTGTAGGTGTGGTCAGACCAGATCGAGTGGCAAAGAGCAGGCTCTGGGGTTGGGACACGTGCAGTAGCAAGAGTGTCCATGATCTCGCAAGGCTTTCCCACATGTAACCAAGCACAGCATCGCAGAGGCGCATAGCCCCTGGAAGTCTCGCTCCTACTATTATGAGGGCACTCGGCCTGTGTGGTGGCCCTGGAATGAGTGTGTGGTGTGTCGTGGTCACGCAACATTCACTAGCAAGGGCGCTGCACTCCCAATATGCCCGGGCATATGCTCCCATCATCTGCCTGAAGTACTGGTCTCTACTTTTCCTTCTCGACTGACTCTTCGTCTCTGTTCCTCTGGTCGGCGAAGACCCATACAGACGAGGCTTCGCTCGCTTTCACAAGCTCGATACCAGAACAAATATCGATCATAGAGATACTGTTATCCTTCAAAGTATGGGGCTTCTCGCGCGTGCTCTCTGTGGTAGGGGTTCAGGACCTAGCAATGCCTATGTCAGAGCCTAAATATAGCATAGCTTCCAAGTTCACTCATGTAGTAGTGGACCTGCATTGCTCCGGTTTATTAGCCTAATCAAACTGCTGCTCTATAAATTTAGAGGCAATAGTCAGTGAAAGCCAGTTTCACCAATCCAGAAGAAGCAACGGCAACCCGACTCAAGAAGCATGTGTTACGCACTAAGTGTTTCAAGGTCAAGTGCGAGAGAACCTTCGTCTTAGGGTGGGAGGACCTCAAGTGTAGTCGCGCTAGTCAAGACAGGCTTCCTATTGATCTGTGTTGTTAGCTTCCAACTACGGATTGAAGCGTGTACGATCTCATTATTAGATAGGTTAGTTTGGTTTTAATAGATGCTCTTCTTATTTACTCTTTTATTTTGCGCCAGGTTCTCATCTTGATTATTCATTGAAATAGTTGTTGGAGACATGCTAGTGTGGGGAAACTCCTCGCAGACTTAGTGGAAATGGAGAAGGACAGAAGCAGGAGCACGAGTTGTGTTATGTTCTTCACGAGCACACAAAAGAAACGAAAGATGTATTAGAAGCAATGTTCTGTTGGGCCTCATGTGAAAAAAGGGCAATCCGTGAATCACGTGGGAAGAACGAACAATAGTGTCGACTTTGGGTGAGGCTGCGATCCTCTCAGCGCTGGCGTGAGTTAATATCTGTGTTTATTAAACGTGATGAGGGCATATAAATTTGCTGTTACCGACAGCCGTAGGAGAATCTTGGGCAGGGAAGCGTAGAACGCTGGGAAGGTTTGCCCACCCTATTCGCAGTTTATTGCATCTCTAATTAGAAAATAAAAGCAAAACTTACCTAAAGGTGTGAGCTACTGGTAAATCTATGTGGCCCTAGTGCGGGCGTTCTGTCGCCCGCTTTTTTAATTTCTACACTGTGAGTGCCTGAGTGTATGTATCGATCAGGAGGTCTCCTCCAAGAGCTGGGGTGTGGTCGCCCCTCTCAGTGAGGAGGACATGCGGCACAGGCCTTCCGCAAACATTAGGGCCCCCCGCATATGGTTCCTTGGTGCTCCTGATGTAGTGGGGTGTGCATGGCTCTCCCTCATGTTGTTTATCGGGACACCTCTACATACTCAAACTTGAGAGAGAAAGGGATAGATCTCTTGGTGACAATGCAACTTGTCAGCTGGGCTGCCGGAGATCCTGGAATTCAATTCCTGGTTTGCCTGACTCCCTCAAACCTGACAAGTCACTTTTGATCTTCCGTCTCTCAGTTCCCATCTGTAAAAATGTGAGTAGATATGTCCCTTCCATTTGTCCGTCTTTCGCTATTGAGATTGTTAAGGTCGTTCTGGCAGGCAGTAGGGTGTGGTGATTGTCGCCCCATCGTGCTCTTGTGGGGAGGTGGTTTAAAGAGGGACCTGTAACACAGTCCCCAGTGGGTTACGCTCAGACACTAGGCTGTTGGGTGCCATATAAGTACATAATGGACCATCTCCTCAGCTCTTGCAAATTGGGATAGCTCCACTGAAGCCAATGGAGCTAAACAAGAGCTGGATCTGGCCTTGTCGTCACAAGATATGGTTGTGTGTAAGAACATAAGAACGGCCTTACTGGGTCAGACCAAAGGTCCATCTAGCCCAGTATCCTGTCTGCCAACAGTGGTCAATGCCAGGTGCCCCAGAGGGAGTGAACCTAACAAGTAATGATCAAGTGATCTCTCTCCTGACATCCATCTTCACCCTCTGACAAACAGAAGCTAGGGACACCATTCTTTACCCAACCTGGCTAATGGCCATTAATGGACTTAACCTCCATGAATTTATCCAGTTTTCATTTAAACGCTGTTATAGTTCTAGCCTTCACAACCTCCTCAGGCAAGGAGTTCCACAAGTTGACTGTGCGCTGTGTGAAGAAGAACTTCTTTTTATTTGTTTTAAACCTGCTGGCCATTAATTTCATTTGGTGGCTCCGAGTTCTTGTATTATGGGAACAAGTAAATAACTTTCCTTTATTTACTTTCTCCACATCACTCATGATTTTATATACTTTTATCATATCCCCCTTTAGTCTCCTCTTTTCCAAACTGAAGAGTGCCAGCCTCTTTAATCTCTCCTCATATGGGACCTGTTCCAAACCCCTAATCATTTTAGTTGCCCTTCTCTCAACCTTTTCTAATGCCAGTATATCTTTTTTGAGATGAAGAGACCACATCTGGATGCAGTATTCAAGATATGAGTGTACCATTGATTTATATAAGGGCCACAAGATACTCTCTGTCTTATTCTCTATCCCCTTTTTAATGATTCCTAACATCCTGTTTGCTTTTTTGACTACCACTGCACACTGCGTGGATGTCTTTAGAGAACTATCCACGATGACTCCAAGATCCTTTTTCTGATTCGTTGTAGCTAAATTAGCCCCCATCATATTGTATGTATAGTTAGGGTTATTTTTCCCAATGTGCATTACTTTACATTTATCCACATTACATTTCATTTGCCATTTTGTTGCCAAATCACTTAGTTTTGTAAGATCTTTTTAAAGTTCTTCACAATCTGTTTTGATCTTAACTATCTTGAGCAGTTTACTATCATCTGCAAACTTTGCTACCTCACTTTTTACCCCTTTCTCCAGATCATTTATGAATAAGTTGAACAGGATTGGTCCTAGGACTGACCCTTGGGGGACACCACTTGTTACCCCTCTCCATATTGAGAATTTACCATTTATTCCTACCCTTTGTTCTCTGTCTTTAACCAGTTCTCAATACATGAAAGGATCTTCCCTGTTATCCCATGACAGCTTAATGTACGTCAGAGCCTTTGGTGAGGGACCTTGTCAAAGGCTTTCTGGAAATCTAAGTACACTATATCCACTGGATCCCCCTAGTCCACATGTTTATTGACCTCTTCAAAGAACTCTTAACAGATTAGTAAGACATGATTTCCCTTTACAGAAACCATGTTGACTTTTGCCCAACAATTTATGTTCTTCTATGTGTCTGACAATTTTATTCTTTACTATTGTTTCAACTAATTTGCCCAGTACTGATGTTAGACTTACTGGTCTGTAATTGCCAGGATCACCACTAGAGCCCTTTTTAAATATTGGCATTACATGAGCTAACTTCCAGTCATTGGGTACAGGAGCCGATTTAAGAGACAGGTTACAAACCATAGTTAATAGTTCCGCAACTTCACATTTGAGTTCTTTCAGAACTCTTGGATGAATGCCATCTGGTCCCGGTGACTTGTTACTGTTAAGTTTATCAATTAATTCCAAAATCTCCCCTAGTGACACTTCAATCTGTGACAGTTCCTCAGATTTGTCACCTACAAAAGCTGGCTCAGGTTTTTAAACATCCATTATGTTTAAAAATATGTTTAGTTTGTAACACAATTGCATTTGATTGGAAAACATTAACTCTGCAATTATGTTCTTTCCAAAACATACAGGTATAAGAGCATTCCCAGACCACACAAGTTAAGTTAGCACCTGCTGAATCACAGTACCAATATTTATTTAACTTAGCAGCTGTTTTGAAGATTTGGGGATGGATTTAATGCATCCTTCATATGATATTCTGTTGGGTTAATCTTAAATGGAGGTCCAAGGAACGGTTTGGTGCACAGGCTAAAATTTGTTTCCATTGGTTAGCAGAGAATAATTGTCCTAGTTCCTGTTCCCATTTTTAGGGAATCTGTCTTTAATTTATATTTGCTGGCTAAATTTGCATATAATGTTGTCATAGGTTTTGGCAATCTGAGTAATATTTGAAGAAATGCAAGCAATTCAAGTGGGTCAAGCGAGTGCAGGCACTGGGCCAAACAGATGGGAAATGGCATGTTTAGGCTGGATATATTGCTAGTCCTTCTTATTTTCTAGATAGAACCTTTCTTTTAATATTTGTAAAAGAGAGGAAGTTATTTTCAATAAACTGACTGATGGTCAAAATCCCTTTCCTGATCCAATCTGGCCAGATGAATGTGTTGCCTGCTATATAGAATTTCAAATTACCCTAGATAGAGGCCTCACTAGAGGTAGGATTGGAACATAACAACTTTATCCATGAAATTAAGGATTTCCCCAACCCAAATTTTATCCAGGGTAAGAAACGGATATCTGCAGATATCTTTCACTCTGTCAAAAGTTCTTGCTGCATCAATTGAAATCATTGTATGGAAATTGCCAGAGTTTTGATGGAATGCCATAACATTAATCAGTTGATGAGTGTTATCTGAACCATGCCTTTTCAAAATAAATTCCACCTGGTAGGGGTGAACCATATTACTTATTACTTTTTCAAGTTTTTTGGCCAATATTTTTGAGAGTATTTTTATATCAGTATTGATTAAAGTGATGGCGCTATAGCTGTTACACTTTTGTGCATCCTTACCCAGTTTTAGTATAGAAATTAGGGTTTCCCTGAGAGTAGGAGGTATCTTACCTTTCTTTAAGGCATCTTCGTAAATGAAAACAGTTTAGGGGCCAGAATTTCTTTTAAAGTTTGATACAATTTTATTGGTAGGCCATTAGGGCTGGGGGGTCTTCCTGGACTCATTGCCTCCAACACACTGATTATTTCCTCTGATTGCAAGGGAGAGGCCAGCTTGGTCTCCTGCTTTTCTGACATTTGTGAGAGGTTAAGTTTGTTAACAAAATTATTCAGTTCTTCAGGTGGTGAATCATTATTGTAAATAGCTTGGTAAAATTTCAAAAATTGATCATTGATCTCCTTTTGACTACTAATAAACTGTCCTTGTTCTGATTTGGGTGATGTTTTTTGGGATCTTTGACCTCCCACTATGAATCTGAAAGAATTTTCTCTGTTCTCTCCCTCGACTCCCTGTACTTTTGTTTGAGTCTAAAAAGTGCAAATTCTGCTTGTGCCTTCGCGGCGACTGGCAGAGTGCCCCCCGTGGCTTGCCACCCTAAGCACGTGCTTGGCGTGCTGGGGCCTGGAGCTGCCCCTGAGTGGGAAATGACCCCGCACCTAACAAAGACTTTTAGTGTATCCAATAGGGTGAATTGGGATATCCCTAGTGTATCATTTCTTTAAAAGAAAACCTGAATTTCTTCTGTGGCATAGTTCTGAAAATGTTTATATTTCAACAGAGAGGAGTTCAGTCTTGACCTTTTACAGATCTAGTTTGTCTCAGGGTGGGGGAGGAATTGTAGTATCACTGGTACATGTGTAACCCACACACTTCCTGGGTGTGGTGCTCTGTCCCCCTCTAGTGGCACTGAGACCACTCAGAGATTAATGAGGCTGCTACAGCCTTAACTGAGAGCCATGTGGCTTTTAGCTCATGCAGTAGAAACTCATGCATTTAACTCCAGAGGTGCCAGGTTCAATCCTGCCTGCTGATAACCAGGATGTGTCAGTGCTACACATGGTCAGAGATCATGATAGACAATTTCATTATTAAGCACTGAGTCCACCAGATCTGTAAGAAACTATTCATCAATAGGAATGTGGGGAGAAAAAAAATGTAAAATTCCTCATTGTAAGGGTCTGCAACCACCACAGAATCATGGATTATTAGGGACCTCAGGAGATCATCTAGTCTGACCCCCTGCTCAAAGCAGGACTGTTCCCTAACTAAATCCCCAAATGGCCCCCTCAAGGATTGAGCTCTTAACCCTTGGTTTAGCAGGCCAATGCTCAAACCACTGAGCTATCCCCTCACCCCTTTTAATAATGTTTCTTGCATGTGATTGTGCAGCCGGGGCTTGGCCTGACATCCAAAAAGCAATACCTCATTAAATCTCCTGCTATGATGATTGATTATAGTGGGATATTAATTTGGAAAAAACTTGTTAAAAAACTTGAATCATCTTTGTTGAGTCTATATACATTTAGTTAGGATATACATAAAGTCAAAGATCTTCTCTTCGATTCTTCCTGTCAAAGGTAGGGGCCCGGACAGAGACAGATGCATCATTGAGGTGAATACCTGGCTGCGAAGATGGTGTCGCCAGGAGGGCTTTGGCTTCCTCAACCACGGGATGCTATTCGAGGAAGGACTGCTAGGCAGAGATGACGTTCACCTTTTGAGGAGGGGAAAGACCCTATTTGCACACAGACTGGCTAACCTAGTGAGGAGGGCTTTAAATTAGGTTCGACGGGGACAGGTGAGCAAAACCCACAGGTAAATGGGGAACATGAAGACCTGGGAGATGGGTCGGAAACAAGAGGGAGCATGGGCTATAATGGCAGAGAGAAAGGAGGGTCAGGGCAAAACTGGGAGGCAAGATCAAACCAGTATCTTAGATGCCTATATACAAATGCGAGAAGTATGGGTAATAAGCAGGAAGAACTGGAAGTGTAATATAATTAACTTGACATTATGTCCTGAACTTGGTTGGTAATACACGGATTGGAATGTTGGTGATGGATGGGTATGTTTGCCTTCAGGAAAAGTAGACAGGGGAAAAAAGGAGGAGTGGGTGCTTATATATTAAAATTATACACTTGGAGCTGAGGTGGAGCATGGCATAGGAGACGGAAGTGGTTGAGGTCTCTGGGTGTATTGATAAGGGGTAAAAACAGGTGATGTGGTAAGGCAGTCTACTACGGCCCACCTAACCAGGTGGAAGGTGGACTGAGGCTTTTTTTGAAACAACTAACAAATCAATCAAGCAAGATTTGCGTGGTGATGGAGGACTCACTATCGCAGGTATATGTTGGAAAAGAACCCGCGGGGGCACAGAACAATCCAATAGTTCCTGACTGCATTGCAGACCTTTTTATTTTCAGAAGGGTTGAATAACGTCTACTGGGGAGGGAGCTGTTCTGACTTTGATTTTCAAATAGGGAGGCTTTGTTGAAGGATATTTTTTGAAGTAGAAGGAAGTTGGGTGAAGTAATCCGAATCATAGAGTTTGCGCATCTTAAGGAAGGGTAGAAGGAGTCGAGCGGCAAATGAAAGCTATGGATTTCAGGAAGGCCGGATTTGGTAGGCTCAGACGAGCTGAATGTAGGTCCCATGGGGATCAGAGAGGGAAAACAACAGAGGAGAGCGCGCAGTTTCAAAGGACATATTTAAGGGCCACAAAGCAAGCTGATCGAATGGGGTGGAAGATAGAGAAATGTGGCCAAGACCACCTTGCTTACCACGGAGATCTTGCTCTGCTACAAATAAAGAGAGTTCATATAAAAATGGAACCTAGGTCAGATTTGCCAAAAGGAAGAATATAGGCAAACAACTAGCAGGAATGCAGGGCAAGGTTAAGGGGCAAAAGGCACATGAGTCTAACTGCTAGGCGAATAGAGGGAAAGAATGCTTTTTATCATCATTAAAGCAGAGGGAAACCCAAGGACGGTAGAGGGGCCCAGCTTCCCCTCAGTGAGGAGGGGAAGACACAGTAACAGGAAACTGGGAAATGGCAGAGATGCTTAATGACCTTTTTTTCAGTCTGTCACTGAGAAGTTCGAGGAATGTCTACATGGTGAATGTTATGGAAGGTAGGTTTAAGACGATAAAAATAAAAAAGAGCAAGTTAAATCACTTAGAAAGTTAGATGCCTGCAGTTCACTGGGGGTGATGAATGGCATTCACTAGAATACTCAAAGGATGTATAAGAGGAGGTATTGAGCCTCTAGCTATTATCTTTGGAAGTCAATGGGAGCGGGAGAGATTCAGGACTGGAAAGGGCAATAGCGTGCCTCTATCAAAGGGAATAAAACCAGGAAAATAACAGCAGTTGTTTAACTTCCTGTGCAGGAAGTAGAAGAAGTAATTAAATATTTGCATACTTGCGAGGTGGTAGGTGATGGGAATAGGCTGGATTGTAAGAACAATCGTTCACCATTGAGCTTTTCTTTGATAGTGGATAGAGCTTGTGGGATAAGGGAGAGCGGTGGATGTGGTTACCTAGACTTTAGTAAGGATTGATACGGTCTCGTGATATCCTTATCAAATAAACTAGCAAACCAATATTAGATGGGGCTACTTAAGGTGGGTGCATTACTGGCGATCAACTCACTAAAGAGTAGTTATTAATGGCTCCCAACTCCTTCTGGAAAGGTATAACAAGTGGGTTCCGCAGGGGTCCGGTTTGGGGACGGCTACTGTTCAATACTTCATCAATGCTAGGATGTTGGCTAGAAATATGTTTATTAAGTTTGTGTGAACAATACCAAGTGGTGGAGGATTGCAACTGCTTTTGGGGACAGGAGTCAAATTAAAATGATCTGGCAATTGGAGAAAATGGCCTGATGGTAAACCGGATGAGTATTCAATAAAGACAACTGAAAGTGTCCATTAGAGAAGGAACAATCAGTTCCAAATACAGACTGGGAAGAACGTCTAGGAAGGAGTTATGGGCAGAAAGAGATTAGGGGTCATTAGTGGCACAAGCTAAATATGAGTCATGTGTGATACTGTTGCAAAAAAAGCAACATGTGTATTCCTGGGATGCATTCAAACGGGCTGTGTTGTCACAGACACGCGAGAAGTCATTCTTCGCCTTACTCTGTGTGGTTAGGCCTCAACTGATTTGTGTCCAGTCTCTGGCACGCTTTCCCAAGAAGATGTGGAGATTGGAGAGGGTCCAGAGAGCAAGCAAGAATGGTAAGGCTTGAAACCATGACTATAGGAGGCTGACGACATTGGGTTTGTTTATTTGGAAAGAGAAGACTGAGGGGGACATAATAGCCGTTATTTCAGGTATCTAAAAGGGTGTCATCAAGGAGGGGAAGAAACTTGTTCACGTACCTTAATGAATAGAAGAAGAGCAATGGGCTTAAATGCAGCAAGGGAGATCCTTGGTTGGAATGGAAAAAGTTCCTAATGTCAGGGTAGTTAAACTTGTAAATTGTCGGGCGGTTGGGATTCTCTTCTGGAGATATTTAAGAGTAGGTTAGATAAATGTCTATCAGGGATGGTCTAGACAGTATTTGATCCTGCCATGAAGGCAGGGGACTGGACTCGATGACCTCTAGAGGTCCCTTCCAGTGCTAGAGTCTATGAATCTATGAATCTTAGCATTCTCCAGCAAAAAGCTACCTTCCTCATCTTTATTTACATCTAGAATTTGTGAAATCGAGTCTCTTGTGAAACACTATTGTTACATCTTTTGTTGGTAGAAGGAGAAATTGTTAAACACACCTTTCCCCATCCACTCTTTCCTAAATTTCTCTGCCTCCAAGTCATTAAGATGAGTTTTCTGTAGGAAAAGAACATCTGCTTTCAGCATTTTTAGATGAGTAGTAATACTTTTTCTTTTTATTTGTTGACTCACCCCTTCGATGTTCCAGGAAACAAAATTTATAATATTAGCCATAAGGAGTGCTGAGACAAAATATCTCTCTATCAGGCACCTGAATAGTGTAATTACTTGCGCCATTGTTAGTTCCAGGTTTAGGAAAGATATATCTGGGACACCCTCACCGCACTGAGTTATGAAGGGGAGTCAAAAGGGTACAGAGGAGGGCAGACTAGGAAAGGTAGAAGATAGGTATAACATGAGAAACAGAATTGATCAAGGATTACTTAAAATATACATAACTGTTACCCAAACTGAAATAGGATCGAATGTTTAGGAAACTTGCAAGGGGATGGCCTCATCACTTTCTTCCCCCCAAATACCAAACTAGGATATACCTAGAGTCTCATTAAGTTTATAAAGAGGAAATAGTCTCATGCCAAGGGCGGCCAAGGTTTCTGCACTATTCACAACAAAAAAGGAGGAAGATGGCTAGCATCTCAACTTAAGAACAAGTCTACGGTGGAGATATGAGAAAGATGTACAAATTGTTTAAATAACCTTATTCCAATATAACTGAATTATTTGCAAATAGAGGTTCAATTCTGCCCTACCAGTGCCTTGTCCATGCTGGATTATAGAGTGAGTTATTAACCCCATAGTTAATAACATATTTTTCAATTAATTGAACAAAAATAAAAACTAAAGAACCTGAACTATTATTGAAAAAAACAACTAACAGTCTCATACTAACACATTCTCAGGAATTTTGGTGACTCATAACCAGAATAATTATTTGTGAATAGGATTTTAGAATATCAGATTTCTTTACAGTTTGAATGGAAAAGAGTTGTTTTAATGCATTCTGTCTATGTCTTCTGCGGGGGGCTTTTACTGTAGTGAGATCAAATACCTTCCAGCTTCTTCTGTTGTCATAAAATTAAGCATCTTGCCTTCCTTTTTCACTTTGAAAGTAGCAGGAAAGTAAACAAGGTAGTCCAAGCCGAATTCTTTGATAGGGCTCTTGATGTACTGAATTTATCCCTCCTGTCCATCATGTCCTTGGTGTAAAAAATCTGCAAAAATCATCAGCCTGTATCTGTTCCATGTTTGGTTTTTAAGTTCAAACATGGGTTGAACTTAAAACTGGGTTTTTTAAGAATGAGTTTCTTAATATTGTATTTTAAAAACTTCACAATTATGACCAAGGCTTTGCCTTTGGAGAGGCTTTTGGGGCAAGGGAGCAGTGGGCTCTCTCAATATCTAAGTTCTGATCAGGAGGGAGAGACTGACAGCACTGACAGAATGGTGCATAAAAATTGCACATACCTCCCTTTTTCCAACCCCTCTGGGAGACCTACAGTTTTCAGATTGTTTCTTCTTGATCTTCCGTCAAGATCATTAACCTTCTCCTGCAGTGCTTTAATAGTCATTTCCTCTTGCTCTGAGGTTATATTTGTAGTAATCATTGTGTTCTGTGGTGAGAAGATTCTGTTCTCAGCTTCCTCTAGTCCTGATGCTAATCCTTGCAAATTAGTTTCATGTGTGCTATTAATATTTTTTATCTCAGTTTTATCTTCGAATATTTTTCTCAAGATCCCAATCTCAAGTGACCACTCTGTTGTAGCCAGTCCATAATTTCATCTAGTCTCAGAGGAATAGCCTTTCCCTGGTCAGAGGACTGACAACTTCTGTTTTTTAGGATTTAGTAGGAAGTCTGGAGATGGAGAAGCTTCCATAATGATATTACATTAAAAGAGCAGAGTTGTAGTTGTAGAAAAATATCTCATGAATATAAAATGGGGGGAAAAAGCTGATGGTTATGGATTTTAGAAGGTGGGGAAGCGATATGTAAAGTTATGCAGCCACTATCCCTCTAACAGCTCCTGGAAGTCAACAGCACAAAGCCATTCTATTCTAGTCTTACACTATATGTGAGCACCTGGGTGTGAACAGGAAACAAAGGAACAGGAAACAAAACAAAGATTTTGATCTAAGTTACACCAGTGCAGATTGTGAAGATTTGGGGAGTTTGTTGGTACATCTCATGAATTGTGAGATATTAGGGGCTTTTTATATGCATCTGTGTCAGACTGCAGACTCCATTTGGATGTGGGGTTCTTTACTGTCTTTGTTACCTCTTTACCTTCATGCTGGACTGAATTTCCAACAGGGTCACTAAATCTGAATTGTCTTCCACTGAGCTCTTTCTAGAGGGATAGCTCAGTGGTTTGAGCATTGGCCTGCTAAACCCAGGATTGTGAGTTCAATCCTTGAGGAGGCTATTTGGGGATTGATCCTGCTTTGAGCAGGGGGTTGGACTAGATAATCTCTTGAGGTCCCTTCCAATCCTAATGATCTATGATTTTAACAATGAAATCACTAGGTAGGACTCTGTGGTAGGACTCTCTGGTCACTTGTGGAGACTGACCAGGGAGTCACTTGACTGAGGGACTGGAATTTTATAAGAGGCAGAAACTGCTCCATTTGTGCTCTTTTTTTGGACAATTTTCACCACCTTGAGATGTGGGAAGCTTCTGCAGCAGCTAGATGAGGCAAAGGGGATGGGGGGACCCTGCCTACGTGAACACTGATGGTCCTTCAAAGGCTTCCAAGGGAACGATGTGCTACTGTGAGGGGCAATGCTTGTAAGGTTTATTATTTTTGTATGGATTAGTGCATTTTTGCGTGACTAACAGTGTCTTTGTGTTAAGTTCTATACCTATCACATGCTTCCTGAGAGAGTTAAACTATAACTCGGAAGGCTCATGTCTTGAGTGGGATTCTGGGAGAGAGTGTGTCTATGCTACTGGGATATATTGGTGACCAGCACTGGACCTGGGGGCCTAGAGAGGTGAGCTAAGAGGCTCACTTCTGTGAAAGGGGAACAGATAAGGAACTTCCCATAAACATCTGCAAAGATACCTGATTATCCACCTTCAAATCCCTTCTCAGAATTCCCCTTTGCCATGATGCCTACAAAAAACCTTGACAGCGGTTAGGCTGTTGGTATACTGTGAACACTGCCTACCATGGTGAATTCTTGTTTCCCACCTACTGTCTGTATCCATCTGTTATCTTACCTTGTGCTTGGCTTATAAACTCCTTGGGGCTGGGATTGTCTGTTCTGTGTTTGTACTTTACCTCGTATACTTGGTCCATGACGAGTATACCTAGTATGCCAGGTCCATTACTAGGTCTCCTAGATATTATGGTAATAGTTTTTGTTATGTTTTTGAAAAACCCAGTCAGTGGCTAGCTCTTGGACAGAGAAATGAGTTTCCAATTTTTCTAAGATCCCCCGACAAATAAGGGATTGTTAGCAAAGGAACCTTTGTTCTCTGGTAACTCAGAAGCATTGATGGAGCACAACTGTAAGGGGAAAAAGTTGGGCACCTTCCCCTTCCAGTGACATAATTAGAGAGGAGAGGAAGTGGAGTCATGTGTGCCTTGCTTACTTCCTGCCCCACTTTCCTACAAATCCCCCCCATCCCTCAATAATTCCTCCCCATAGGTGTTCCACTAGGTCAAATGAGGGGGCTCAGAGATTCCCCTCCCCTTCACTGCTCCTTGTTCAAGGGAAGCAACTTATAACTCCTCTCCCTCCCCATGCTGCCTCCAGCATCATGCTTTCCCTTGACGCTGCTGCTTCTATGGCAAAAGAGAAGGTCAGAGGAGAGTGTGAAGAGGAAAAGAGGAGGTGAGAGGTGTGCAGTGAGAGGTGTAGGGGGGCTTCAGCTCAGCTCCCAACATCCGTACTCTCTATTTTTTTCCCGTCTATAAAACATGGTTCCACTGACTCCATGTCAATCCCTGCACACTGTTCCTGAATCCTCTGCCCACCTCCTCCACCTGTGAGTCTTCCACCAAAGTCTGCCTTTCTGGGGAAAGGAGAGGTAGCATGGGAGGAGCAGGCTTTACTGGATAGGCAGAGGGAGAGAGAGAGGAGGCAAGGTGATGATGCTGGGGTAGTGAAGAGACTGACATACAACGAGTGTTTTCTGTGGCTAGTTTAATCATTGCCAAGGATCCAGAGCCAGCGGCCGGGGAGAGCTGGGGCTGTAGAATATAAGGATGGTGAGAAATAATTGTTTAAAATACAAGAAAATTGGCTGTCCCAAAACTTCGTTAATGCAGAGTTTAGTTTGGCTGGTGGTGCCTCGTGCTCTTTCAGAATGTCTAGTTCAGCTACACTCAAACCTCTGAAAACCAGGAAGCGAAGAACTGAGATAACAGAAACGGAAACCTCTGAAAATCAGCAAACGTGCCAGTAACACATATACTAGCACTCTACCTTTACAGATGCTACAGAACACTTTGGGAATCGAACGCATGAGCACCGTAGGACTAAGTCTAAGCACTTCTCTTTGCTATGGCAAAACTCAAGCTTAGATTAGGCACAGTGCACAGGAGCTGCCTACACTCAAACGCTCTGCCTACTCCACACATGCCACCCCAGACTTGCAAAATATTACCACTACGTCATCCTTCCCTGATAATTCCTTCTGAGAAATTGCCTTCACTTTACTCCTCACTAAGCCCTGGAGACCATTGCCATGTATTCCGCTAGACTGCTGACAATGCCTAAGGCAAGCAGACACTTTTATGCACTTACATTGAGACAACCTACAGAATTCAGTGCTGAAATGAGGCATACTTGATCCCTCAAGGTACATGTGCTTCTCCTCAATCACAATGACAGGTCTGCTAACCCACCCCAACTGATCCCTCCACCTTTAGCACAGGTACACCTACCACAGTGAAGGCAGCATGCCGATAAATGCTGCAGTTCAAATCTGGAACACAATATAAACATTCACACCATCTCATAATCCTCTTCACATCTACTTATTATGGTACCACCCTTACTGAACTATTCCCAATAGCTATTGACAGCACCAGGGGGCATAGTTCAGGTAGCATTGCCAAAGTGGGGTATATTTTAACTTTGTATTTCCTGGTTTTCAGGTAGCTGAATTTGACATTCTGAAGGGGTCTGGAGTTTGGCAATCATACCTGCATTAGCAATGTTTTGGGCAGTTAATCTGGAGTAACATGAGTGACCTCAATGAATGATTCACACCTGTGTCAGATAGTAATCAGACCTACTGGTCTCATTGGAGTTACTCTGTTGCCAATGAGATAAGAATCTTGCCCATTAGGCACAGGAGAGTGTGGAGCTGATGTCAGATATCTTAGGAACAGACTCAGATATCTTAGGAACAGTGGCACACTTACCACTGTTGAATACCACCTTACTCTGAGTAATCACAAGGGTTTGAAACTTTGCCCAAGTGGACTACTTGTATAGTAAAGGTACTGCTCAGGATAGGTAAGGGTGGCAGATTCTGGCCCTAGGGAAAACACAATAGACAAGCTGCAAAATCTTGTATCTTGTTTCCCAAGCAGTATTATTGAAATGAACAAGGCAGGAGTTAATGTATACAGTACATTTCCCAATACTACTTTATAAAGTGCTTGCTCTGCCCCTTGTAAAAATTCAAAGCTTATATTGATTCTCAATTTAAAGGTATGGAGATTACAGTAAAATATTTTAAAATCCTCATTCAAAACCTTTTATACTTTAATGTAAACCTATTTATTTAAAAACATGGCATAATTTACCATAATTTTGATATTATAACAATGTTAGAAGCCGTCTTCATATCAAACCATAAAATATTTTTATTGGACATTTTATTCTAGTGAAGTATTAACCTGCCATGCTGAAAATTATTGTTCCTGCTGAGATTAAAGTGGTACTAAAATGCAAACCAGTGCTAGTTTTGGTTTGTAATAAAACAGCCATGAAAAGACCATTTTTCATTCTTTGGTGGAGCACTGGTAAAAGTGTCAGTGCATATAATAGAGAACCTATTTCATTTTTGCTTTAATCAATTTATACTTCATTTAAAATTTTTCATTATCTTCACTAACTTTTAATGAATGCATTAATATAGATGAAAACACTGATAAAAAGTGGAACGTATTGGCTTTTTAACATTAAAGAAGAAATCTCTGTGGGAATTTCTACTGCATTCTCCTCAATGTAGTATTTAGACACCTTACAAATATTAATGTACAGTATTAAGCCTCACAACACACCTGTACATGAAGGAAGTGTTACTCACGTTCTAGGGCCTGATCCAAAGCAAACTGATTTTGGATACCCATTCAGCCAGCTTTGGATCAGACTCTTCCTGAGGAACAGAGAAGTTAAATGATTAAATGGAATAGAAGCCAGATATCCTGATTCCCAGGGCTGTAACACAAGCTAGTCCATTCTCCCTCAGGAAGAAACCCATTCTTTTAGAAGTCCTTGGGTGAAATCCTGCCCCATTGTAGTTAATGGAGTTTTGTCCTTGCTTTCAGTGGGGCCAGGATTTCACCCCTTGTTTTTAAGGCATCTAAAATAGGGAGAATGGACACATTAACCACCCAAATCGATAGATAAAAACATTTAAGTAAAAATTTAAAGAAAACAAAATGGTGAGTAATGAAAAATGGAGAAAATGTCTGCTGGGTCAAAATGCATTAAAATGTTAGGGTTTTTTTTGAAATATTACAAACCTAATTTTCTCCAGCTGAATCCAATCTGCAGAGTTATTCCTGGTATAGGACACAATGATGCTGGGATCTGTGTAACTAAAGCGACATGAACCTGAACCTGTGAAGATCAATACAATTAAATGTGATATAACACAACAAAGCAATACATTATCCTTCAATAACAGCAGCTTCTGACTAAGCCCTTGTCACCATTATCACTTTTCCATATTTTAAATTCTTTGATTGATGAAAAAAATTCCTGTGATCTGTTGCTGAAAATAATGCATGCTTTGAGTCAGAAATAACGCAGAAATGATAAAGCACAACACTGCAGTGTAATCTGCTGTAAATTTCCCATGGGAACTCAAAATAAATTACCGAACAGACCCCTTGCAAAAAAAAAAATGCATGTGTTATGTTGAAACAAAACCTAAATATTATAGATTAATTCACGCATCACTTTTTAAGGGGGAACATTAAAAGGCTGCTTTAGACCCAAAGAATAATACATGAAACAAAATATACTAAATGTTAGAAAAATATATGCAAAATTCCTTGAGTTCTCTAAGAGGGAAATGTACTATAGCAACTATAAAGAATAAAAATGCTGCAGAATGTCAAGAAAAATTAAAAACCAATCCTAAAAGCAACTTTGTAGTATTGTTATATTAAAAAGAGATTTTTAAGTCTATACAAGGAAAATGAAAATGAGAAATCATAGTGTTAGCTCACTAAAGCTCACAAATAACAAACTTTTGTCACTGATCTGGGAATCAGGAAGTATTTTACTTTAAAAATGTGAATTAGTTAAGTCCTATGACACTCCTGCAAGGTAGGTTAACACATTTATTTATTTATGATTTCTGAATGGGCATCTCTAGGAGATGACACAAAAATAAATATAATAATTTATTACAGGACAATGAAAATAACAAAAACCGAACCCCAAAATTCAACCAACATAATGCAATAAACATCCAGCCAGGTAATCAAATTGAACAAAAGCATGTCACCTTCTCCAGAACACAATTATGATGTACAACTTAACTAACTACAATCACTCCCCCCCTCCAAAAAAACAGAAAAGCAAAACAAAAAAACAGATGAATCTTGCTGTGTGCCCTGGAGGCCAAAGTTGTGGCTATTTTGTACCAACAATGAAGAGTAAGTTACAAAAGTTACAAAAAAAGCTTCAGACATCAGCTCCCTCCATTTTAAAGAAAAGGGACTCCCTGTTGAGTGCTTCCTCTGATCACAGCTGCCACAGAATCACATGAAGACAGACATGGTAGGAAGAATCCAGATATTTAGGCCTTTGTAGGTAAGCATGTAGGTGATAATGTACAGATCAGTAAATTGCTGCACAGAGAATGCCAACATTTTCAGACATGGCTACCTAACACTAAGACACCTGAAACTATACTTAGGCACCTAAATAAACGGTCTGATTTTAGAAGGTACCAAGCACTCGCATTCAAATAAACAGTAACACAGGCCACAAATTTACTTTCCCTGCAATTCAGTGGTAGAACTGGGAACACAGAATCCAAAGTATCTTGATTTTCAGATCTGGACTATATCTTAAGACCTAGACCACACCCCATTCCAGAAGGGAAATCAGAGGGTGAAGTCCTAGCTCCACAGAAGTCAATGGGAATTTTGCCATCAACTTCCAGGGGAGAGGGGGAGGGCAGGATTTCTGCCAAACTCTTTTGAGTGTCTTTGAAATTATCCAGTGTATTTCTTTCTCATACCAATATTTTTTTTTAAATTGTTAAATCATTACTATGAAAACCATAGTAAAGTTTTAAACCACTACAACTATGCTGAACATGTTCAGCCAGCTTGGTATGGGTACTACTGCAACAAGGCTGAAAATAATTAGTGTTGCAGAGCCAAGCTGCCACCTTGTACTCCAAAATGGCTAGAAAGCAACTGTCTGTTGTTTATTTTGACTGACGTGGCAATTTTTCCCTACTGTTTTAAAAACAAATGAAGTAAAAAAATGTTTAATTTGTACCCATCTGCTGGGATAGTCTGCTTTACTGAATGGGCATCTGTTGTTGGCTCTTACATTTGTATCACTTAGGGGTTGAAAACTTTAATCATACTCATTTATTTTATTTCAGAGGAATTCAGTTCAAAACCAATGAACTTCAACTAGTTTATAATCACCAAAGCTGGAAAGAGGCTGACAGGCCAAACTGCAGTGTTATTGAGTTTGATGTGTAGAAAAAAGGAGAAGGAAGAAGTGCATACATGATAAAGATATCCAGTAAAATAGATCTAAGGAAATGATCTTTGCGTTATTCCAACTATTGTTAAAGTCTGCTTTATGTGCTGGACTTTTCAAAAACCAAAACAAATCAAACTACGCTGCTGGAAAAAATGCAAGTGGAAAAGATTGTTTCATAAATATAAAGCAAAGCGGGAAGGGTCACTGCAGGAAATGTAGATTGTCTAACAATTCTGTAAAAATGAAAAATGTTACCTGAGAAACCTGCATATCTCACGTAACTGTCTAATGATATTCAGAAATAACAAATTGCTTAATTCCTGCAAGAAATGGAAGCACTGGGAAGGGTCTGTGCAAGGCAGATACGGTGCTTCACTTTTGTTATTGTATAAAGAGCCATGGAGGAGGGGTGATAAGGGAAAGAGAGAGGGTTTTTCAGTTCTAATAAACGGGACAGGACAAATAAGATTGGGAAAGTCAAAAAGAACAGCATATGCAGCAAAGATGTTTTGATGACCAATAATTATGCTTTCATTAATGTTCAACTTCTCTTTATATACATTCTTTTCTCAAACCCCAAATAAGAAAATCAGATTCTTTATAACCTAAGGGCCCAGTTCTGCAAACCCTTACTCACAAAGGGTACATTTACGGAGCAAAAACAATAACAACAAAAACCCCGTGGCAACACATTTCAAGGTATGTCTGCATTGCAATAAAACACCTGCAGCTGGCCTGGGTCAGCTGAATAAGGGTTACGGGGCTCAGGCTACCAGGCGATAAAATTGCAGCGTAGCCCTTCAGGCTTGGCTCCAACCTGAACTCAAACATGAACACTTCAATTGTATAAGCCCCACAGCCTGAGCCCCGTGACCCCAAGTCAGCTGACCCGGCCAGCCACAGGTGTTTTATTGCAGTGCAGATGTTCCTTCAGAACCTGGGGCCAACTGACTTGGGCATTCAGGGCGTGTGCTGTGGGCTAAAAACAGCATTATAGATGTTTGGGCTCAGGCTGGAGCCCCGGATCTAAAACTGCTACCTAGCACTTCTCAGAACCCAGGCTCCAGCTTGAACTTGAATGTCAACACTGCTATTTTTAGCCCCAGGGCATGAGCCCCAATCAGTTGACTTGGGCTCTGAGACTCACTGCTGGAGGGGTATTTTTGTTTTTGTTTTTGCTGTGTAGGTTGTACTGAAAGGTAGGGTGATATTAATCCCTGTGAAGAAGGTCAGCACAAGGCCCAGGCATTATTCAGTGCTGCTTGAGCCCTGTTTATTGTTTACTAAATGGTGCATGGACCTTGTGCTCACCCGCTACAGAGAAGTGACTTTCAGCCATAACCCTTGCATATATTAATAATTTGTTGGTATGAATAGGAGCTGAGAGTGCTCAACATCTTGAAGGTTTAGGTCAATAGTTCTCAAACTTTTGTATTGGTGACCCCTTTCACACAACAAGCTTATGAGTGTGACCCCCTGCTCATAAATTAAAAACAATTTTTTAAATATTTAACACTATTGTAAATGCTGGAGGCAAAGCAGGGTTTGGGGGTGGAGGCTGACTGCTCGCAACCCCCCACATAATACACTTGCGTCCCCCTGAGGGGTCACGACCCCCAGTTTGAGAACCCATGGTTTAGGTCTTCAATCCTATTTAATTAACTCTAAAATTTAAAAGTAAATTATTAACAGTTACCATACAGTATATCTGAAATACTAGTTATTTGCTATTCTTGGCATAGTCTTGAAGGGTTAACTACAATAGGAACACAATTGCACACAACTGTGTTTATTTAAATATTATGAAAAGGCAATTGATAAAGCAAGTATTCAGGATTACTGAAGATACTTTTGGAAACCTGCAAGTTTGATATCTGCATTTATTTATCTAGATACAAAAATATATCTTGACTTTATTTAAACATATATGAGAATTTTTCTTCAAATAATAGAGAAACAGAGATTGAAGGCAGAATCTCTGGAGGAAGGGGGAATGAAAATGTCCTTCAGACTGCTTCCAGAGATGGTAATAAACAGTTTGTCAGTTTCAAGCAGAGAAGAAAGGGCAGGATATAACACTATAAATCTTCAGTCCCAGTGCCCTCTATAGTAGAGAATCTAGGGGACTAGGTAAAATCCACTGAATGATGTCATTTACTAAAGGACTCTGGATATTGTGCAATTTAATTCAAGAATACCCTGCTTTTGTATATGCCATGCAAACAGGTAATAAACCATATACAGTGGTTGTTTTAAAAAAGCCAACATTAACCAAATTACCACACTACGGGATGTAAGACACCAGTTATTTCCTAATCAAGTATAGTTTTGCAGAATCTCTGATACTATGGTGTAGTTACTGACAGCAAAAACTTACTTTCTAATAGCAAGTATTTTATTTTTCAGTTCCAAAGGCTGATACCTTCCTCTAGTCCACTGGAAATAATTATCTGTTTGTCCAAAAATGATACTCTATTCCCCTCACATACACAACCAACCTTTCCCCTAGCCTTTCCTTATACTATATTTTTCTTTCTTTACAACAATGTACTTACCATGTGTCTTTATCCGAAATACGTAGATTTGTAAAATGCATTAAAAAAACTGCAGTGAAGAGAAACAATCCTCACAGAAATGTTTTCAAAATGGTGCAACTATCACTGGCTGCAATGGAGGTCAAGCTTCACGGATAAGTAAATAAGCCCAACCCAAATTGAAAATTACCCTTAAGAGTTTTAACATAACTTTTTTTTAAATTTGCCTTGGCTTATTAAAAAAAAACAACAAATTTCTGATATCAGGTTTGGTTTTAAGAGGGTCACTACTTTGTTTTAGATACTCTTTTTTTATTTGGCCTTAAAACCATTCCCCAGTCCTGCAAATATGTTTCATAAATTGTTATTGATTGAGGCTGAAGTAGCTCATTCTACAAAAATATTTAAGATTATAATATTAAATTGATACTGGTAGTGGATGGCTGCCAAACAGTTTCCATTAAAAACCTCATTTTCACACACATACACTTTGAAATGCTAAGTTTTGGGCTGCAATATTCTATGCTCAATTTCTACCTAAAGGTAAATTTCTTGGAAAGAAGGGCTGCTCTAAAATGAACCCGACTGCAATGGCCGAGGGCCCATTCTGACAGCCGGAGGTCATGGAAATGCAGCCATATTCCAACAGGCTTCCTTTCCTTCTCCCAGGCAGGGAGAGAGCGAGCACTGAGCCAGTTATGTTAGCACCATTCCTCTTAAATCATGGGATCCCCAGGTAGCTATTGTTGTGTATTTGGTTGTCATGGTTTTTGTTCCTATGGCAACTGAGTTAGATTATTAGGGGATAGCCCAGCCAGCTTCAGGTCAGCTGGTCAAGCAAGCTCCGTGTCCGTAAATAAATGGTAGCTTTGTTAGCCGTCTGCTCTCTGGCCTCAAGTGATTTCTTCCTAAACCGGCTGCCCCCAAGGATATAACAAGTGGTGACGAGGATGGGATACCAGTGCTGCCCCAGCAACAGAAGGAAGTAGAAGTCAAGGTAAAGAACAAATAAACAAACAAAGAAACAAACAAAAACTGCTTGTTTGCACTGACTATGAAAGTGAAACTAAAATCATGGCTACTCTGACCGGGCCACTGGAACCTTTTGATGAGAATATAGTGCAATGGCATGTGTATACTGAGCATTTTGAGCTTTTTGTTATTGCAAATGACATTACAGAAGCGAAGAAGGTGCCAATATTCTTAAGTGTTGTAGGGGCTAAAACCTACTCCCTGCTACGCAGCTTACTACACCCTGTTAAGCCTGAGATTAAATCTTACAGTGACATTGTGGAAATCCTGGGGTCCCATTTTTCCCCAAAACCACTGGTAATTGCTGAAAGATATCGGTTCCACAAAAGAGACCAAAAAGAAGATGAAACAGTTGTACAATTTGTAGCAATTTTAAAAAAGCTAGCAGAACACTGTGAATTTAAAGAGATGTTAAATGATGCCCTGCGTGACAGGTTAGTGTGTGGCCTGTACAGTGAAGCTATACGGAAGCGCCTACTGACAGAGGCTCAGCTTACATTACAGAAGGCTGTTGATATTGCTGTCTCCATGGAACTGGCTACAAGGGAGGGCGCAATACATCGGTGCATCCCCTAGGGTGCAAAAAGTGTCACAAGAACCTACCCACAAAACTGTGCAGAGTCAGAATGTTACCGCTGTGGTAAGCCAGGTCACCAGGCATCAGAATGCTGGTGTAAGGACCTGGTGTGTCGACACTGTGGCAAAAAGGGACACATTGAGTGTGCCTGTAAACAAAAGAAAAAGAGGCCTGTGGTCTGGCGACAAAAAGAGGAACCCTGCATACCCTAGAGCAGACCCAGGATGATCAAGGTGACACCTCATCGCAAGAGGAAGTGCCACTGCATGTTTTGTCTTTGGCAGTGGGCTCACATGAATACTGGGTAACCCGTTGTTGGATGGCAAACCTATACGCATGGAACTGGACACCGGTGCAGCCGTCTCGCTGGTCTCCGAGACTGTGTATAAAGAAAAGCTACAGCATCTTCCGCTTAAGGCAACAAAAACTGTTCTGAAGACGTATACGGGAGAAGCTGTGCCCATGTTTGGGCACTATTGATGTTAAGGTGGAGCTCAATGGACAGGCTGCTAAATTGCCACTGTTTGTGGTGAGAGGTAACTACCCAGCCTTAATGGGTAGGTCTTGGCTTGGGAAGATTCAGCTGAACTGGGCAGAAGTGCACCGGATGACTAAAGAAGAAACCAGTCTAACCCCTATACTAAGGAAACATGCTGCTGTTTTTGGAGATGATTTGGGAAGTATGAAGGGAATCACTGTGACATTGAACATTAAACCTGACAGTCCACCAAAATATCTGAAAGCCCGAACTGTGCCATATGCCATCAGGCCAAAAGTTGAAGCAGACCTGGAGCGCCTGGTCACCAATGGAGTCCTAATACCAGTTACCCATAGCTCATGGGCCACTCCTATCGTTCCAATAGTGAAGAAAGATGGCTCTCTCCGGATTTGCGGTGATTTTAAAGTCACTGTCAACCCAGTGTTGTGTGCAGAGCAATACCCGCTTCCCCGCATCGATGACCTCTTCGCAGGCCTGGCTGGGGACAAAAGTTCAGTAAGATTGATCTGAGTCAAGCATATTTACAGATGCACATGTCGATGAAAAGTCCCAAGAGCTGTTGACTATTGTGACTCATAAGGGGCTTTATCGATACTGTCGCCTACCCTTCGGAATAACGTCTGCTCCCGCCCTGTTCCAGAGGGCTATGGACCAGATCTTGTGTGGCTTGTCAGGAGTTCAGTGCTATCTGGATGATATCCTGGTCACTGGAAGGAATGAAGAGGATCACTTAAAGAATTTAGAGGCTACCCTACAAAGACTGGAAGAGTATGGCCTACGAGTTCGCAAAGACAAGTGTGAATTCTTCAAGCCCTCTGTTGAATATTTGGGACACATCATTGATTCTGCAGGTCTTCATAAGGCCCCTGCAAAAGTTAAAGCTATTGTGGAGGCTCCCCACCTCGAAATGTAAGCCAGCTGCGCTCGTTTCTAGGACTACTGAACTATTATGGAAAGTTCATCTCACAGTTAGCCACACTGCTAAAACCACTTCATGAGCTCCTTGGGCAGAACAAGGCCTGGAAGTGGACTGAAGCCTGTGATGTTGCATTTAACAAAGCTAAGGATGCATTGCTAAATTCTGAAGTTCTAACGCACTTTGATCCATCCTTACCCCTACAATTGGCCTGCGATGCCTCCCCTTATGGAGTGGGAGCAGTCGTGTCACACATTATGCCTTCTGGGGAAGAGAGACCTATTGCTTTGCTTGCTTCACGCACTCTAAGCAAAGCAGAAACTAACTACGCCAAATCGAACGTGAGGCATTAGGAATTGTTTTTGGAATTCGGAAGTTTCATCAGTACCTGTTTGGGCGAAAGTTTACTCTTCTCACAGACCATCGACCTCTGACGTCAATTTTTGGACCCTACACAGGCATTCCCCCATTAGCTGCTAGTCGTATGCAACGTTGGGCATTGTTACTTTCAGCACACACATATGAAATCAAATATCGGAAATCCACTCTGCACGGCAATGCAGATGGCCTCTCAAGGTTGCCTTTGCTGGTCAAAACATCAAGATAGTGCCCAAAAGGAAATCTTCTACTTTGAACAGGTAGAGAATACACCCATCACTGCTACTCAGATAAAGAAGGCAACTCGCGTTGACCCAGTATTGTCCCAAGTTATGGACCTGGTGATGCATGGAAAATCTCGACAAACCTCTCCGGTCTCACCCGACCTTGTTACCTACATGTCCAGGAGGACGGAGTTATCGGTCCAATCTGGTTGTTTGTTGTGGGGGAGATGTGTGTCATTATTCCACCACCACTGAGATCACAGATGTTAGAACAGCTACATTCCGGTCACTGTGGAATAGTGCGCATGAAGGAAATTGCACGAAGCTATTTTTGGTGGCCTGGATTGACACAGTGCTATTGAAGAGAAGGCAAAAGCTTGTATGTCATGTCAGGGTGTGAGGAATGCACCCCAGTGGGCACCCCTACACCCATGGGACTGGCCTGAAAACCTGTGGCAACGTATTCACATTGACTTCGCTGGCCCCCTTGAAGGAAGCATGTTCTTGGTGGCAGTAGATGCCCATTCTAAATGGCCAGAATGTCTCTATAATGCAGTCCACTACTGCAGAGAGTACTATCCAAAAACTATGGGGACTCTTTAGTCGTTTTGGTCTGCCAGAACAACTTGTGAGCGACAACGGACCACAGTTCATCTCTCAGGAGTTTCAAAATTTTATGAAGGCAAATGGGATACACCACATCACTTCAGCACCATATCATCCATCCACCAATGGATTAGCTGAGAGATTTGTGCAGACAATGAAACATGCTTTGAAATCAGCAAGGGGACAATACTCCATTCAAAAGCATCTGGATACCTTCTTACTTTCCTATAGAAACACACCTCATGGTACAACCAAGGCATCCCTGGCCTTTCTAATGATGGGATGACAGCTGCACACTTGCTTTGATCTGCTGAAACCTTCTGAACCCCAACAAATTGTGCAACGTCAGCAGCAATATCAAGTCATCAGACAGGCACCCAGGGCAAAAGACTGAACCTTTAGCTCAGGACAGCCAGTTTTGGCTCAGAATTATACTTCCGGAGCTAAATGAGTCCCTGCCACGATCATCACTCAAACAGGATCTGTTTCCTACACAGTCCGAACTGCAGAGAATCTTACCTGGCAGTGACATGTAGATCAGCTGTTGCCAGGTCATGCCAGTCCTCAGGACACATCTGCAGCTGAGTGGTCTGACTTCACCTCTTCTGGTGAGACACCGAATCAAGGATCACCTGTTCCTGACTGTTCTCCTCCATTACTGCCGGCGGCTGAGATACCCCTTTGCCCAGCACAAGCTGATACCACCTCCTCACCCATTCGTGCTGCGGACCCTGAGCCCATGGTCAGGCCTGAGCCCACGGTACTTTCGGGTGCAACAACACCAGAAGTTCGCCATAATCCACCTAGAGACAGAAGGCCTCCTCATCGGCTGGATCTTTAGCTAGGGTGAATCCACTGTTATGGGGCAAAATAATCCCCAGAGTTTAGCCGGGAATGGAGGCAGTCTACCCTCCTTCTCTAGTCTAGTGCGTGTTTTATTTAGGGGATGTTCTTACTGGAGGGGAGGAATATGTTGTGTATTTGGTTGTCATGGTTTTTGTTCCTATGGCAACTGAGCTAGATTATTAGGGGATAGCCCAGCTAGCTTCAGGTCAGCTGACCTGGTCAGCTGGTCAGGTGAGCTCCGTGTCTGTAAATAAATGGTAGCTTTATTAGCTGCCTGCTCTCTGGCTTCAAGTGATTTCTTCCTAAACTGGCTGCCCCCAAGGATATAACAGCTATTTAGCCTTCAAACAACTTTGTCTAGTAGAGCTGCACAAACTTCCAGGCAGTATTTAAATTCTTTCTTCCATGGATTATTTGTGAGAGGAATTGTAATATCTCAAGGTCCTGGATATAGAAATTAGGGCATACACTTGCAAGTATTCATCATCTAAGATTTTGCATGTGTTTAATTAAATTAGGATATCATTTGTTTCTTCTAATTGGTTCCTCCCCAATTGTGGAGTCTTTCCTTTTGTAACAGTGTACAGGAAATATCTAAACGTATAGGTACATACAGAAATCCTGAGAAGGTAGATTAAATTTAATTTTGAGCTGTTCAAAGTTCAGCAATCATAGAATCTTAGGAAATGTAAGCTGTAAAGTCATTGAGAAGTCATTAAGTCCAGCACTAAGGCAAATCAAGTATAACTAGACCACCCCTGTCTAATCTATTTTTAAAAACCTCCAATGACAGGGATTCCACCACCTTCCTTGGAAGTTTATTCCAGTACAGAACTATCCATGTATTTAGCAAGTTATGCCCTTGAAAAAATCTCCTGTGGTGGACAGTTGGTTTGCATCCTATCTTTTAAAGTTAGTGTCTTCCTGTCCTAGAGGAAAACCTGGTAGTCTGCATATCCAGGAGGCAATGAAAATGTTGGCACTACCCCAAGTGCCCAGTTGTCTTATTTGTAGACTGTTCTCCCTAAATCAGACTGGAAAGAATGTTCTCTCCCTTTTTTTAACCTGCTTCCATGTTTTGTCACATTGGGGCTGTTTTGGGGGTTTTGTAAAATGTAACCAAACATATCAAAACTCGAACACACAGTTATAGATTTTCCAGCTGGGGATGGGGGAAGTTAAATACCACCCTTGTCTTTGTGTCTGGAGCTTGAATAATGTGAATTTGGTTTCTTCCAATGCCATATGAAATTGCTATGGATAAAGTACTGGGAGGACTCGAAGGAAGTACAGCACTCAGTGAAGTTATCAAGGTGACTCAGTCAAACATAGATGATGGTAAGTTATGCCATTTTTGAAGTTCTTGAGAAGCTGCAGATTTAGCATTGTTCATTCAGTGAAACTTTGTGAGATTTTCACCTCCAACTATTTGACTCCCCCAGGGGATAACTGGCAGGGAAAAATAATTAACATCTTCTTAGACCATTGCTTTGGAGTGTGTCAAATTTATACAAAATCTAGGTACAGCGCTGTTGGCCTCTAGGACTTCTTCACAGCATTGATTGGAAGCTTGTGTTTCACAGAGATAAAGCAAGATGTCAACTGTGAGATCAATATTTTGTGCTTTGCCATGGATTGTGGTGCCTTGAACCTCTAGAGAATATATTATTTTTTATTACAAATATTTGCACTGTAAAAATAATAAACAAAAGAAATACTTTTCAATTCACCTCATACAAGTACTATATTGCAATCTCTTTGTCATGGAAGTGCAACTTTACAAATGTAGATTTTTTTGTTACATATCTGCACTCAAAAACAAAACAATGTAAAACTTCAGAGCCTACAAGTCCACTCAGTCCTACTTCTCGTTCAGCCAATCACTGAGACAAACAAGTTTGTTTACATTTACATGAGATAATGCTGCCCTCTTCTTATTAACAATGACACCAGAAAGTGAGAACAGGCATTCACATGGCACTGTTGTAGCTAGCATTGCAATGTATTTACGTGCCAGATATGGTAAACATTCATATGCCTCTTCATGCTTCAGCCACCATTCCAGAGGACATGATTCCATGCTGATGACGCTCATTAAAAAAATACATTAATTAAATTTGTGACTGAAGTATTTGGGGGAGAATTGTATGTCCTCTGCTCTGTTTTACCCACACTCTACCATATATTTCATGTTATAGCAGTCTTGGATGATGATCCAGCACATGTTCATTTTAAGAACACTTCCACTGCAGATTTCACAAAATGCAAAGAAGGTACCAATGTGAGATTTCTAAAGATAGCTACGGCACTCAACCCAAGGTTTAAGAATCTGAAGTGCCTTCCAAAATCTGAGAGGGATGGGGTGCGGAACATGTTTTCAGAAGTCTTAAAAGAGCAATACTCAGATGCAGAAACTACAGAACTCGAACCACTAAAAAAGAAAATCAACCTTCTGCTGGTGGCATCTGACTCAGATGATGAAAATGAACATGCGTTGTTCCTCTCTGCTTTGAACTGTTATCGAGCAGAACTCGTCATCAGCATGGACGCATTTCCCTGGAATGATGGTTGAAACAGGAAGGGATATATGAATCTTTAGCGCATCTGGCACGTAAATATCTTGTGATGTCAGCTACAACAGTGCCATGAGAATGCTTATTCTCACTTTCAGGTGACATTGTAAACAAGAAGCTAGCAGCATTATCTCCTGCAAATGTGAACAGACTTGTTTATCTGAGTGATTCGCTGAACAATAAGTAGGACTGAGTGGACTTGTAGGCTCAAGGAGAAAGCCACTTATTGTAGCACGCAATGGGATCTCTCTATTTTTATCTTATTTTCTTTTACCTGTAGTTCTAATAGTTTTAAGATCCATTCCTTTAGGTAGACCCAAGAGTTTTATACTGAGTTGGTGGCTCTATTTTACTTTCCAGGAGCTGCAGACATATGTTTGAGTTGATTCAGATGCTTTCTACTCTTTGTTCTACTGCTGTAGATGGATTCTGAAATCCATGTACCCTTTCAGTTTGCTGGTCAAGGGAAGACTGAAGACATATTTAAATTCTGAAAACTTACTATCCATCGCTATGGCCAAGTTTAAGATAATTTCTTACATGATCTTGGTGGCCCAGTTACTGGGTTTTTACAGACAGCATAACTCCACTGGATTGTTTGATTTGCACCCACTCTTTTACAGTTATGAATTTTGGTATCAAATGTAGCAAGGTAGCCTCTCTTAGTGCTCAGAAAGGAATCCATAGAATATTGGAGAGTTACCTCTATTCTTAATTAGTCAAAGACTTGCAATACAAGCTTGAACTGAAAATATTAAAGGGATTCAACTGGAGGCTCTTGGAGACATCTGCACATTAAAAAAGGAAAATGCACTCTATTTTTTGAAACACACATATGCACAGGGCCTGTAGAATACCATAAAACCACATACTGAGTGAGAATTTCCACTCAGGTTATGGATTCTTCCTAAAAGTGGGGGATACCATGAGTCTCTGCCCCCTCCATGGCCCCACCCCATCCCTCCTCTTCCCCCCCACCCCGAAGCCCACCCTGGAGAAGCCAGAAGCCGAAGTTGGGCTGGGGAGCCTGGGCCCCTTCACCCCTGTCTGGGGCGGGGCGGGGGGCACTGAAAGCAGCCACCAGTCCATGTCCCCACCACCTGGAACCCTTGCTCAGGGCAGGTGGAGGATCCACGGCTCCCCACAGCTGCCTGTGTGGCTCTTGCCCAGCCCCAGCTCCAGCTTCTGGGCTGGCTTGGGGACGGGGCTTCAAGGACCAAAAGGCCAGAGCCAAGCCATTGTAAGAGCTGCCCAGGGAGCTGTGGGAAGCTGCAAGCTCCATCTGCCCTGGGTGAGAGTCCCTGGGGGAAGGGACACAGCCTGAAGGCTGCTCTTGGGCCCTCTCAGCCCAGGCAGGTTGAGGGTTCCTGGCTCCCCATAGTTACCCGGGCTCCCTGGGATGCTCTTACCCAGGCCAGGCTCCAGCTTCCAGTTTGGGCAGGGGGTGGGGCCTTAGGGGGAAGTGGAGGAGCAGCGGGCCAGGCCTGTGTTGAAAAGTGGAGGGTCCAGGCCCATCCACTTTCAAAAGTGGAAAGGCCATGGCCCTTGGCTCCCCTGTTCCAGCACCCCTGCTTGGAGACACCTACACATTAAAAATGAAATTCCATTCTATTTTTTGACACACACATATGCACAGAGCCTATAGAATACCATAAAATCACATATTGAGTGAGAATTTCCAGTCAATTTACAGACGCACACATGAAATTCAAGTGGAACCTTGACAGGGTATTATTTTAGAACAGGGGTTCTCACTTCATTACACTGTGACCTCTTTCTGACAACAAAAATTACTATGTGAGCTCAGGAGGGACGACCAAAGTCTGAGCCCGCCCAAGCCCCACTGCCTTGGGTTGGGGTCCAAAGCCAAAGCCCAAGGACTTCAGCCCCAGGCAGTGGGCCTGTAATCTAAGCCCCACCACCTAGCGCCTAAGCTCTCAGGCTTCAGCTTTGGCCTCAGGCGGCTGCGGCTTCAGGCCCCACCAAGTCTAAGCCAGCCCTTGTGATCCCATTAAAATGGATTTGCGACCTACTTTGGGGCCCCGACTCACAGTCTGAGAAGTGCTGGTTTAGGATAAAGAAAGCCCAGTGTTTATGGATGTTGTACAATTTTAAAACGCTTATAACTGCCAAATCAAAAATGATTTTTATCAGCCCACTGAAAGACACCTCTGCCAAATTCCAGTTTTCTACCACATCTTGCTGAGGTGCTAGAACTGTACAAAAGAAAAAAGTGGCAACATTTTTTAATATTGGCAAAAGTGTGGGCTTTTTTAACTTTGTTTTTTAAAAATAGCTTAACGTCCCCCTCTTTTTTTTTTAAAGATTCATTCTTAGGCTGAAAACAAATGAACAAAATTTCAGCCCAAAATGTAAATATTTGACAAAACGTGAAAATGGCCCTTTAGAATGGAAACACTTGTGCAACTTTACAATAGGTGTCACTGTGTGCTCCACATATGCTAAAGGTTGGGGCTATCTTGGTGGTCCAATGAGAATGAAACATATTGTCATGTGTGGGATCCACATTTGGGTAATGAGCTTTCTCCTGAGTCCTGTTTCTGGATTGAATGGAAAAGGCTTACTTACTCCAGCACATTTTTAAACTACAGTTTTCTATAGTATTTCTTCGTAAAATCTACAGCACACTATTCAGAAGTGGAAACTTGTTTTTCAAGTTATATTGACCAAAGCAGTTATGGTCTAATAAAAATGGACAATTTTAATCATACAAAAGTGTTATTTTAATAAAATGCATCAAGCGGGATTAAGTTTAAAGTCTGCCTATAATCCAGCCTTTACGATTTCAAACAACTAATTCCCTAATGGCATTTGCTTCTGCTTCCAGACGATCCATTTTAACAAAAGGAAGCGATTCAGACTCAGTGCCCTAAAACAGAATGCTAGGATTTGTCCGTTTGTTTTATCTGCTTTTTTTCTGTTTGCTAAATCTCCAACAATTACGGTTTATTTCTCAACAATGGCAGAAAAGCACTGGTGTAAAAGTAATTAAATATAGTATTTAGAATAACCAACAAGCCATACAAATAATTTATTACAACTCCATGAAAGTGTCTTTCAAATAAGGCATTGACTTTTAACCCTGGTATCTTTTAACTCTAGGTATCTGAGCAAGCGTCCCTTGTATAATTCAGCAAAATCAATAAACAACATCTAACATTTCCATTTATGTTATATGAAGTATGTCAGATGATATTACTTACCCATCTTATCTTTCACATTAGATGTAATTTACAACCTATATATTTCCACTAAAGACTTTTCTGGCAAAAAGGTGAGTTTCCCAAATTCCCTTCAGCAGGGGTCTGTTTTTCATTTTAGCTACAGTGAACACCTTATAGTGACTGTTTGGCAACATATCTGAAACAAATAGTTTGTCTGAGTCCAATTGCATATGGATGTGTCCAATATCCACATAAAACCACCATAATTGTCATCCTTTGTTCACCATCTAAAAAGTGAACAAAACCAAATGGAGAGAGAGAGAGACTCAATAATCTAAGCACTGAGGGCAGCTCCTCCAGGTCAAAGCTGGACAGTGTGGGGAAGTTAACCCTCTGAATAACTGGTCTGTCCATGACTAGTAGATAAATAGATAATTTCAGTGCGGTACAGTCAATATGATACCAGTCACCAGAATTATAGTACACAAACAAACAATAAAGAATAACAACAACAACAAAATCTACAAATTGCTACAAATAAGGGCCAAATTCACTCATCAGAGTCCAACTGGTTGAGCTAGATGCTATGGAGATGCAGAATGGGAAGGAGGAGGAATCCTTTTCCCACACAGCTGCTCCATGGAACCACTCTAGATGCTACTACTTCTTAGTGGCTGGAGAAATTTTCACAGCCCCCAGGTCATCCTTTCCTCTAAAGAAATACATAGAGTAAGTTATTTCAGCAAAGGTGAGTGAAAAAAGCTAATTATTACAGCAGCACTGATGATGCAACAAGATGAAATGGTTACTTCCTGTAACTGTCGTTCTTTGAGATGTGATGCAGATGTTTATTCCACTTAGGTGTGTGCGTGTCCAGTGTGCCGAAGCCCAGAGAATTTTGCTTAGCAGTACCTGTAAGAGGGGCGGTGCTCGCGCCTTGTGGTGGTAGCTCCTCCCTTGGTTACATGAGGTGGCACCGCCCTGACCCCCCTCAGTTCCTTCACACCAAATGCCCATGAGATGAGACTCCGATACAGAGGGAATGGAGGGGTGGGTCATGGAATACACATCTGCATCACATCTGGGAGAACCACTGTTACTGGAAGTAACTATTTCTTCTTCTTTGAATAGATGCAGATGTGTATGCCACTTAGGTGACTCACAAGCCGTACCCCTCCCAGGAGGCAGGACTCAGAACAAGGATTGCAGGACCACCCTTCTAAAACTTGCATCCATCCTGGAAGATGCGGTGATGGCATAATGGTTGATAAATACACGTATGGATGACCATGTAGCAGTCCTGCAAATGTCCAATATGGAAATATCACTGCGGAATGCTATTGACATTGTTTGTGCTCTCATCAAATGAGCTTGCATTTGCTAAGGAGGCATAGTTAGTTATTCGCTAAGGGGGTGTTGCTAAGCTATATCATATGCAGTCTTGATACAGGATGTTATCCATTTAGAGATGGTCTGTCAGGAGACCGCTTCCCCCTTCATGTGGTCTGCATATGACACAAACAGGTGAGGTGACACATGAAACAGTTTAGTCCTATCCAGATAGAAGGCTAATGTATGGAAATGGTGTTCCCCCGGAAACGAACTTATGAAAGAAAATGAGTAAGTATACTTCCTGGTTCAAATGAAACGGAGAGCACTTTAGACAAAAAATTTGGGTATGATCATAAAGTCACCTTGTCTTTGGAGAATTGTGTGTAAGGACGCTTTGCCATCAGAATCTGCACCTCACATACTCTCCTTGTGGATGTTATCACTATCAGGAACGCACTTTTCTGACACGAGTGGAAAGGGACAAGATGCTAGGGCTTGGATGGAGGACCCATCAGCTCTGCTAGGACTGTGTTACAGTCCCACAGAGGAACTGGCTCTCGGACTGGGGGATGTAGGCAAAGAAGCCCTTTTAAGAACTTTGCTACTATGGGATTTAAGAAGACTGATCTTCCTTGGATGGGGGATAAAATGCCAATCTCACTGCCAGATGCACTTTCAGTGAACTAGGCACAAGTGCCAACACACAAGAAGCTCAGAAAACCAGTACTGCCCGGCCATACCAGGACAATGAGGATGAGCTTTGCCCAGTCCCCCTTCAGTTTGAAGATGATCTATGGAATGATTGGGACTGGGGAAGGTATAGAAGAGAGCCATTTGCTAGATGAGAGAGAAGACATTGGACCTGGCACCTGGATTAGGGCCCCTGCAAGAGCAGAACAGACGACATTTTTGGCAAACATTCTCAAGGAGCGTCCAACACTAAGGAGGACCAGTGGAGGAAGATGGAGCAATTTGTCCACGGAGCAAAGAGTCAGATGGTAAACTCTCCTGAGCCACATTTGAAGGGGGCAAAGGTGCAAACTGAACCACCTATGTGCAAGCAGAGATGTGGCCCAAAAGTCCCTGGCACATCTGAGCTGTTGTGGAAGGCTGAGACTGCAGATTCAGGAAAAGGTGGCAAATCACCTAAAAATGGTCAGTCAGAAAAAACACTCTTGAACTTGTAGAGTCTATTAGGGCCCCTAATGAATTCTATATTTTTGAGTGGGAACCAAAGTACATTTCCCAATGTTTAGGATAAGACACAGATGATGAAGCAAGCACAGTGTAGTGTTGATGTGAGAAAGAGCTTCCACTCTAAATCTGCCCCTCAGTTACCAGTGGTCCAGATATGGCAAGATGTGATTTCCTTTCTTTCTGAGATATGTCATGATGATGGCCATGCATTTGGTAAAAACCCGAGGGGCAGAAAAGAGGCCGAAGGGAAGCACTGTATACTTGGAAATGGCAATCTGCTTTGACAAATCAAAGGAATTTTCTGTAGCTCGGGAAAATCGACACATGAATGAAGGTGTCCTAAAGGTCCATGGCACCAAATCAGCTGTTCTGAGACAACATGGGGAGAATAGTTGATAGGATGACCATGCAGAACCTCATATACCTGATATATTTGTTGAAGCTGCCAAGGTTGAGATTGGATGTTATCCCTCTTTTGGATTTGGGTACCAGAAAGTACTTGAAAAAGCAAAGCCCAACTCTGGTGATTTGGCAGAACCTTCTTCACCAATCCCAGTGCCAGCAGAGAGCAAACCTGCTAGAGGAGCAGAATCTCATAAGACGGGTCTCATAGACTCATAGACTCGTAGGTCAGAAGGGACCAATATGATCATCTAGTCTGACCTCCTGCACAAGGCAGGCCACAAAACCCTACCCATACACATTTATAACAACCCCGAACCCATGACTGAGTTATTGAAATCGTCAAAATTGAGATTTGAAGACCTCAAGCTGCAGGGAATCCACCAGCAAGCGACCCATGCCCCACGCTGCAGAGGAAGGCGAAAAACCTCCAGGGCCTCTGCCAATCCGCCCTGGAGGAAAATTCCTTCCCGACCCCAAATATGGCGATCAGCTAAACCCTGAGCATGTGGGCAAGACTCACCAGCCAGCACCCAAGAAAGAATTCTCTGCAGTAACTCAGTTCCCATCCCATCCAACATCCCCTCACAGACCATTGAGCAGACTTATCTGCTGATAATCCAAGATCAATTGCCCAAATTAAACTATCCCATCATAACATCCCCTCCATATACTTATCAAGCTTAGTCTTAAAGCCAGATAAGTCTTTTGCCCCCACTACTTCCCTCGGAAGGCTGTTCCAGAACTTCACTCCCCTAATGGTTAGAAACCTTCGTCTAATTTCAAGTCTAAACTTCCTAATATCCAGTTTGTACCCATTTGTCCTTGTGCCTACATTAGTACTAAGCTTAAATAATTCCTCTCCCTCCCTAACGTTAATCCCCCTGATATATTTATATAGAGCAAGCATATCCCCCCGGAGCCTTCTTTTGGCCAGGCTAAACAAGCCAAGCTCTTTGAGTCTCCTTTCATAAGGCAGGTTTTCCATTCCTCGGATCATCCTAGTAGCCCGTCTCTGAACCTGTTCCAGTTTGAATTCATCCTTCTTAAACATGGGACACCAGAACTGCACACAATATTCCAGGTGGGGTCTCACCAGCGCCTTATATAACGGTACTAACACCTCCTTATCCTTGCTGGAAATACCTCGCCTGATGCATCCTAAAACCGCATTTGCTTTTTTAACGGCCATATCGCATTGGCGGCTCATAGACATCCTGCTATCAACCAATACCCCAAGGTCCTTCTCCTCCTCTGTTGCTTCCAACTGATGCGTCCCCAATGTATATCTAAAATTCTTATTATTAATCCCTAAGTGCATGACCTTGCACTTTTCACTATTATATTTCATCCTATTACTATTACTCCAGTTTACAAGGTGGTCCAGATCTTCCTGTATAGTATCCCGGTCCTTCTCCGTGTTAGCAATACCCCCCAGCTTTGTGTCATCCGCAAACTTTATTAGCACATTCCCGCTCTTTGTGCCAAGGTCAGTAATAAAAAGGTTAAATAAGATCGGTCCCAAAACCGATCCTTGAGGGACTCCACTAGTAACCTCCTTCCAGCCTGACAATTCACCCTTCAGTACGACCCGCTGGAGTCTCCCCTTTAACCAGTTCCTTATCCACCTTACAACTTTCATATTCATCCCCATCTTTTCCAATTTAACTAACAGTTCCCCATGCGGAACCGTGTCAAACGCCTTACTGAAATCGAGGTAAATTAGATCTACCGCATTTCCTTTATCTAAGTAATCCGTCACCTTCTCAAAGAAGGAGATCAGGTTGGTTTGGCACGATCTACCTTTAGTAAATCCATGTTGCAATTCGTCCCAATTACCATTGACCTCAATGTCCTTAACTACTTTCTCCTTTAAAATTTTTTCCAAGACCTGAAGATGGATGAGGAGGAAGGGTGGAGAATAGGGTTGGAGAAGAACTGAATGGCATAGCCCCATCTGATGGTGCTTAGGACACAGCTGTCAGTTGTGATCGAGCCCCAAGCATTGCGAAAGTAGACCAGCCTGTCCCCAAATGGAGGGGATGAGAGAGAAAGTGAGAACTGGAACACTTCTCTGAACCAAGGACTCAAAATGGAAGCTTGGGGAGTTCCAGAGGATGAGATGTGGACTGTAAAAAACCCTAAATCAAAGTTCTTCCTCGTGTGAAGGGATCTGTGGCCCTTTCCTGCAATCTTTGGGGAGAGAAAGGCTGCCCAAACGTATGCTGCAGACAATACTGCAAATGCTTTTCCTGTTGAAAGCCAAATTGGTGTCTCTGCACTGCTAGTGTATACACCCACAAGGACTGAAGGGTAGCTGTACAGTCTTTGAAGGAGTACAGAGTCTCATTGGTTTTATCCAAGAACAGTGCCTGCCATCGAAGGGCGAATCCTCAATGGCTGCTGGATATCGGGGGCAATGCCTGAATTCTGCAGCCAAAAAGACCTCCTCATGGTCACTGCAGAGGCCATCACTTTGGCTGATGTATCCATGACATCCAGCATGGACTGCAAAGCTATCTTAGCCACCAAGCAGCCTTTGGTGACGAACATCCGAAATTGCTTCCTCGAAGCCTTGAACATAGCTGTCCAGTTGACAAAGTAATACTTGTAGGTGTTCTCCAGCAGGAGCTCAGCTTGAATACCCATATGCCACAACAGATCCTGATATGCCTCGAAATCCTCTGGTACCAAAGGGGAGGAAGTGCCCAGCATTGCAGAATTGTCTGGGAATAAGGATGAGGCAGTTGAGTGTGATCGAGCAGGATCCTGCTCCAGGGCTGACAGATTTGGAAGGGATCTGGAGGCTCCTCGAGGAGAAGCATCACTGGTACCTGGATCTGTGATGGATCGACAGTCACTGCCACAGACCTGGCCAGCAATCTTGACTTTGAATGAGATGACTGAGGAGTGTCCCATGGGGGCAACTGGTCTGGATAGGGCATTGGTGGCCAGTTGGTGCCAGACCAGGGGCGAAGCGAGCACTAAACCTGGTGCCCATAGTGCTGCATGAATAGCCCTCACTCAGGTGATGGGTAGTGGGAAGAGGAAGATTCCGACTCAGACACCGAGGGGTCCAGGCCTTTGAGATAGTGGTCTATCCAGCCTGGAGGGTGCACCCAGCCGGTCCTACTTGTTCATAGCCCTAAATGACAAAGGGGCTGGCGCCAGAGGTGAAAATGGTACTGCTGGCACCGAATACATCTCCTTCGTTTTGGGTGCCAGGAGTGGTGTTGACCCTGAAATCAGCATCAGTAACAAAGTAACCCAAGGTTCCAAAGTGGAAGTTGGTCACTGCTGCCATGGCAACATTGCAGCGCTGGTCATAGGGATACCAAAGTTCCTGGTGCTGAGGAGGTCCCCTGTACATTGGCCCCATTTCCACTGAGTGTGGAAGGGAATCACTGGGGTGTAGCGACAACAGACCCGACAGGTTCAGGGTCCCAGCCAGCCAGTGTGGCTACAAAGTCCTGGACCAAGGGAGAGGTCAGGACAGAGAGGCTGCCTGATATGCTGCTGGCGTGGAAGTAGAATCCGTGTCTGCATCTACTCGAAAAAGAACATTCAGCTTGTGTCTCTCTAAGATCACATTTGTCCATTATGATCTCTCATGTACTGAAGTTAATAGAAGAGCCAACTATAAAAACTTTGCATATAAGGCCTTAGGGTGCATTTGAGGATTTTGTTAAAAAAAAACAAAATCATTTGGATAGTGTAAATTTATGATAGTGCAAAATAGGTGTGCCTTTCACTTATATATAACAAGTTATGTTTTAAAGTACAATTCTGCAGGACTCATGATGGTAATAAAACAAATTGCCACTGAAATAATGAAATAATAAATAAAAGTCAAGTGAGTTGCCTGGCTTTACTACAGATACTAGACAAGCTCCGTGCATTCTCTCCTAAGAAATGTCAGATGGATTCTTGGTATGTGGACTTGCTGAGCAAAAAGAGTCTTCACATTGACCCTATCAACCTTAATGGTTCAGGAAGAGTAAGAGAGACTATTAAGTTAATGATTCATTAACTCAACATTTCTGACCATTAACTCAACATCTCTGACACGAGAGCCTTTTGGAGTCATTACAATCTATCATGTCAAGGATCCACATACAAATTTATGATTCCTACCTATGCGCTAATCGAAGACATACTAAAATTGTCCTCTACATACACTTATGCAGTAGACTGTGAAACAAACAAGCATTGTGGAAGATTGAATAAATGTATATAGCGTAATAGAGGAGATTTCATTACATATAGTTTATATATATGTATATATATACACACACACACCTCTTTTTCTTTTTAAAAAAGTGCTTCTATAAAAATATAAGCCGCCAAGATCAAAATAATTATATTGCTGTATTTAAGAAAAGTGAAGGGTTTTATAACCTTACAAAAGTCAGGAAATTCTACGTGAAGGCTGAGATGATTTTCCCTTGACTCATTTCATTAGAGAAAAGAAAAAGTCACAACAGTGGGAGGTAAAAATTGAGAATGATCAAACAAATTGCTAGCTTAATTTTTTTGCAGTCACACTTTACATTAAGTATATCTATAATATATGTGTAAATATATGTGTGTTCTTTTACATTTTATTTGAATCCTGCATCCTGAAACTTTTTTGAGGGGAGAAGACATTCAGATGAATGGCAATAGGAAGAAAGCAGAGGGACTTCCTAAGTGGGAAGGGTCAGTGGCAGCTGCAAAAACAAGGAGCGGGGTCCTGTCCGTATGACAGTTTCAATAGAGTTTGATAGAAATTGATAACTTTTCTTTAGCTTTTTTTTTCAAGCAATCCTCTTGAATTTAATCAATAATTTTATCCATGCCAGAGAATTATACAGAAAGGCTAAAATATCAGTAGAATAAATGTAATAAATAGAGAATGATAATAGGGGTTTATAGAGTAATTTCTATAAAAACTATTACATTTCTGTAGAACACTACAGGTTTCATTGGTATTTAATTCCATAGGACTTTTCAATAAGGGTGATATTCTGAGGGACGTTTGGGCAGGAAAAACTGGAACAACATAGGGAGCAACAGCAGCATGTGATAAGAGCAGTTGAATAAGGTGGGATAGGGAGAAGCAGTAGAGAACCAGGAAGGCAGATAGGGAAAGAAGCAGCAGTAGTAAAAAAGTCATTTCTCCAGCCTATGATTAGAAACAAGGAGTTCCTGGCTCCAGACTAACATGTAGACACTACACCACACATCTCATATATAATCTGTGCCAACGGTTTTAACACCAGCGGCAAGGGCCAAAAAGCCTTATGAGAACATTCCCAAGGGCATAAGTACCTAGTCACTATAAGAAATAGAAAAATATTAAAAACATTTAGAAGTACCATGAAAGGCACAAGTATACTATGAAAAAAGTGTAGGTGGCAAAAGTCAATTGCATTTCTTTAGCTATCCAGACAGAACTTTCACATGTGCTTCCATCCACATACCTAGATTCTTGTGGGACATTAATAAGTACATAAATAAATAATTGTATCTATTCAGATTGATTTTATTTATTTGAATTGAGTAATTTATATAATCCAAAAAAAAAAGAGCCAAGTAGGCTCAAATGAACATTTATATGTAAAAATTATAAAACTCAAACCAGGTATTAAATAATTACACTAAACAAATTAAACTCTAACTGGATGAATACATATTCAGTTGTACTGCACATTGCAAATTCAGTGGCCTCTGTGTTTTAATTTTCATTTTCCTCTTCCTTGGCTACTTATCCTCAGTTTCTTTAAACTGTGTGTTAAGGAAGTGGTGCACTTTCTCTGGAGTAGTAAAACAAAAGCGCTTCTAATACCACCCCACCCCTGCCACCACAGCAGACATAGTTTTGCCTGGCAGATTAAAGCAAAACTCAAGCCTCCTCTCCCAAAATGTTGTTCACTGTTGCACCATTTTTCTTTCTTTTTATTTTTTTAGCAGGGCAAACAGCAACACAGCTGATAAAAACCAACAGGACTGTTTTGAAACAGCACCTGACAACATAGGTTACATAGGTCCCAATGAACATGAAAATAGATTATCTTTGTGATCATTTTCCTTTAGTATTTATCAGAATGTTGCACAGTAGGCAGAAAAGGGAGTAGCTCAGAGGTTTCATTTGCAGGTGTTCATGCAATTTGTCTTTCTGGTTAAACTTCACATGAGTTTGCACCTTTTGAGTTTCACTTTTATTTTTCTTTTGAAATAAATCAAAACAAATTTAACTCAGACAAAATGGCCATGCTTCTACGGAAACCATAGATCAGCCCAAGTAATTTAGGTTAGAACTGGGATAATGACAGAGGATCTACTAAATCACAGCATAGAAACTCAAGCTGAAACAAGATTATTATATTAGAATCCTGCCTTCAGCAAACATTTCCTATTTAGCCAGTATTTGGCCTGTTGGTTGCTTACAGTCATGTTAGTCACATAACAAATTAGAGGTATTCAAAAGTTTTGTATAAGCAAAAATGAAGATAGTGTAGTTTGTACTTTACAAGCTACCTACACATCTTTAAAACAACTAGCTGTATAACAGATGATCCAGCATTAATAATAAGTTATGAGAGTAAGACTGGGTAACCGATTTCTTCAAAATAATATCTTGTTTTTATGTTAAGTATTTTCATATTAGATTTACATGCAGTTGGTCAGTTCCAGTAGCATCCATCTCCAGTACAGGGTCAGGGGATGTGTATGTGTTTGGACTCACCACAGAGTCTTATGCTATTGCTTTATACTTGTCTCATGAACACCACAGAGAAAAAGAAAATTAAATAGTCTGCTAATGCTTAATGCACTGTTACAGGATGCAAAACATACATGCAGCGAAGCTTTGGAGTACACACTTTCAAAAAGAACATACACACAGAAATCTGCAACCATCAGGAGTGAAGCGATGCCTGTCTACAAAACTCATGCCTCAGGGCTGCTCCACCTCGAGACTTTCCTCTCATCACTCTTCCTTCTTACAGCTATCTTATAGGTCTCTGTGTGTGCTCAGTTCAGTCATCAGTCTATCATTAATATGAGTCACCATCTTCATATTGGCCTATGGGGATGGCAGATCATGTTCTGTGGAAGTTCAGAGATGCAGCTAAGGGGGAAGCCTGAGTTTGTGAGTGAGATGCAGAGAATACTTCAGCTAATGAATCATGCTAATGCTTGATGGCAGTTGGGTTTGGAAGCTCATGTTTGATTCTCCATGGCCCCAAACTGTGGAATTAGAAATTCTGGTTTGACAGAGCCCAAAGGTATTACTTTAAACATCTTAATTAAGAGCAATTCCACTGCACATTAAAGTAAATGTTAGAATTTGTCTTTCATGTATCAGGAACAGAAGCATTTGGTCTTAGAGAAATACAGTCAAGGATGATGAGGAAATCTGAAGTAAACGCTTGGGCAGATAGTGGGCTAATGTAAACACCATCCCAACATTTAGGTCAAAACCAACGCTAATGGTTCTGAACAATTCAAACACAACTCAGCACAGCAGGCAAATCCGGTAAACCCTGGGAAGATGTCACAGGGGCTGTATATCAGTAAGTGCAAGTCTTACTAAGTAACTCTTCAAAGTAATTATTCACTGTCTCAATAAGAAGGTAATACAAACCTTCTGCAGTTTGACACTGTTGCCTTTAAAAGAACCCATGGCTATTGAATATGTGGCACTTTAGGGACACTAGTTAGAAGCTCAGTTAATGAAAATGTCACTGAGAAATTATCCTTCCTGTACACATGATTTAAGAAGCTTTGGGATTTATGATGAAATCTGGGCCATTTTGTGCTTAATTCATTTGTCATTATCCTTTTCTCTAACTCAAATTATTAAAACCCACCAGATTAACACCTGGTGGTTGGCAGTGGAAGAGGACTAGTGAAAAGACTAAACTTAATTGTTGCTTAGGGGTTTGAATGTACAGTGTACTACTAATCTAATATAACAAGCTTTAGGATCCTTTTTACTCCTGGGGAAATTCTGCGCCACTGCAGAACAAGAAGCAATGGTCTCAAGCTGCAGTGGGGGAGGTCTAGGTTGGATATTAGGAAACACTATTTCACTAGGAGGGTGGTGAAGCACTGGAATGGGTTATCTGCGGAGGTGGTGGAATCTCCATCCGTAGAGGTTTTAAGGCCCAGCTTGACAAAGCCCTGGCTGGGGTGATTTAGTTGGTGTTGGTCCTGCTTTGAGCAGGGGATTGGACTAGATGACCTCCTGAGGTCTCTTCCAACCCTAATATTCTATGATTCTATGATTCTACTGTACAATGCAGAATTTATGCTGAATTAATGTTCTGCGCAGAATTCCCTGTTTTCCCCACAGAATTGGAGCTGCAGAGTTGCTGGTGGCTGTTAGGGGACTTGGACTCTGCGGAACCCAGATCTTCGGCTTGCAGTGAGTGGAGCACCCAGCATGGCAAGGTTGGAGGCCTTGCACACTCTGGCTGCCTGGCTTGATTCTCACACTCCTGAGAATGGGAGAGAGCCCGGGAGACCAGGCTCTGGCAAAGGGTGAGGAAGGCAGGGCCTCACCACACTGCATCCCTCAGTGGGACAGTAAAGAAGCTGGAGGAGTAAAGGCTCTGGGGGTGCAGGTATCTGAGCCAGAGGATTCACCCAAGCTGGGCTCTGGGAGAAGGGGGTTGTGGGTGCCTGGGCTCTGGAGGATCCCACCCAGTCTCCTCCAGCACTCCCCAACTGAAACTGTTTGATGCAGGGATTTCTTTAACTCTCTACTCCGGGGGGAATCTTTTTTGTTGTTGTCTGTATTGTTAACATACTTGTTGACAAGTATTTTGAACTCTTTTGCATTTCTAATATGAAAACATACAGGGCAGTTAATCTCATTGAGCCCTCTAGGTAAAGTGCCTTCTTCCTTCTCTCCATCTACCCCCCCATTCATAAATTTCTCTTTACAGACATTTCCCACCTGTATTATTATTTATTTCATAGTTCCCAACAGTATACTAGATGCTTCACAGAAGACATTGTCCTTATCCCCAAAAGCATACAAACTAAAGCCTCAATCCTGCAATTGATAGTGTGTGATCAGACTGCTATGTTCATTAAAAAAAAAAGTATTTCTCCTAGATGAATCTCTCAGTGGGGTTTTGATTAAACTATGAAAACTTCTCATGGCAAGAAGAACAATCAGTTGGAGAAGAAAACATCTAGTAGTTCCAGTTGCAAACAGTTCTAAAACCAATTCCATTGGCTCCAACGGCAGTCTGCACAGTGCACAGGCATACCCACCTCTTACCAGTTATAGGATCAAAGCCTAAAATTGCAGATATGAAACAATGGGTGAGGGTGATACATACCAGAATGGATGGGATGAGGAAGGATTAGAGGTATAGCCATATGATTACACAGTCACTCAGGTTATGCATGTGCACATCTGACTGGTTTTGTAAAAACAATAGTTTAAAATAAAATAAATCCCTCTGAATAGTAATAGTGACTCCCTCACTAGAGATTAACTACAGTATAGTTACTTGTATTGTGGTAAGTAGTTATGAGATAAAATAAAAACCCAAATGAACAATTTAAAATAATATAAAAATGAATCTTGCTGACTGGTAGTTTAGAACCCATTGGAATTTGGTCTTAGAATTGTTTTAAATCCAAATCACTTGAGGTACATCATTCTAACTCATAGTTCTCATTTCCAGGAGAGATTTCCACAGTTTAATCACAACCCTGCTGATGTACACTAAGCTAGGAGAATTACTTTTTTTAGAAGGAGAATATAATTTGGCAATACATTTCTGGGAATCCACAGAAGAAACAGTCAACATTCCTTGCCTGTTTATTCTTACTGAATTATCTTCACCATGAGAACATTCTCTCTCCACATTTTGTAATGAATCATGCCCTAAGAAATTAAGTTTCTTCCAAATCAGTCTCACAGCACAAAACACTGGTGCCTATACTCTACAGTGCCAAACTGTAGCCATTTATAATCGGTAGTATATTATTGACACAGCAGCATTAATAGTAGCAAAAACTTCCTTTAGGCACTAAATGAAGCAGATATGATTCAAAGACACATTGAGTTTTAATATATTGAGAGAGGGGGATCCATTTTTACTTCGTCATTTTTTCTTAAACCATTTTAAAGAATAGGCAATCACTGTCATAATGCTAGGGTGATCATATTTTCCCAAAGGGAAAATGGGACACCACACAGGGCTGGCCTGAGGCCCCACCATCCCCTAGTCTTCCCAGCCATCCATTTGTGTGGGGCCTGCCTAAAGCTCCCCTCTCACTTCCCCTACATACAGGTCCAGACGGATCCCGCCTGCCACCCGCCCACCCACAGGGGTGGCCCGAACACCCTGCCACATCCCTGCGTGCAGGCCAGTCTGAACTCCCCTGCTGCTCGCAGCTGGTCCAAGTCCCCCTGCCACCAGCCTGAGGCCCCTGTCTCCTCCACGTGCCTGGGGCTGGCCCAAGACCCCCTGCCAATCACCTGCACGGGGCTGGCGCAAGACCCCCGGCCAATCACCTGCGCTGGGCTGGCTGGACTCGAGCCACTGGCCTGAGCCCTCCACCCCAGGCAGGGCTGGCGTTGTGGCTCACCCTCCTTCCCCCCTGCACATTCCTCCATGCCCAGCTAGGGGTTGCACTCCACTTTTTTTGGCAAAACTGCATTTGTCCAGTTTGCTCTTGCCAACTGGTGGGTGGGACAGGGCTTAAAAAAGGGACTGTGCCAGCCAAAACATGACATACGGTAACCCTACACAATGCTGATTATCTATTAGATAATGAAATAAGCATGAAAGGATAAACCAATAATTATATAAGGTTAGACAAACTGCTAAAATTCTTTCTTTCTGTTGTTTTGGTTAGCAGCTCTAAATATCATCGGGGGTCAAGAAATGTTACAATTTTTTAAGATTGATTTAATTTCTCATGGCAGATGGAAATTATGGCCAAAAACGTAAATTTAAAATTTATTGTTTTCCACATTAACAATGACCTTTTAATACCTTTTAAAATAAAATTGCTATATAAACTTACCGATGGAAAACTGAAGGACAGAAGCTGTGGTTGTGTTAAGACTAGTGGTGGTCTAGAGGAGGAAAAACATGAAAAATAGAAGAAACATTGCATTAAATCAGCAAAACAATATATTTATAACCTTTTAAAAAATATGGGAGTCCTGTGGATGCCCAGATCTCCCATGTATAAATCTTTCATTTCTAAACCTTTCAGATTGACAGATCATGGACATTTCTGTTTTGTCATTTGGATTATTGTTATCTTATCATATGTCACAATGAGAAACTCTTTTTGTTTGTGGCAGTACAAATTTTTATAGCTCCAGTAAATTTTTCAATGTACTAGTGCTTGATCAGCGATCTGAAAGATTTAAAAAAATGAATTCATAACTTCAGTGGGACTCTGCATAGGCTCAAGGATATGCACGAGCAGATCCTAATGTAGAACCAGGGCCTAAAATTGTAAAATGGAATAATAAAATCTAAGTGCTTATCAGCTAAATTCAAAACTTCACATATATAGCATAACATAAAGCAACTAGGTTTTGTACTTATAGCTAAATACTGTTATGATATGAAGTGTATATAATCAGCCCCCTCCTCTGATGGCTCCCATACAAAACCTCATCAGTCCATGTTGGGAAGGTTTTCTTGAAAACCATTAAGAGCTAAAAACTTCAGTATTTGCTGGAAGTGGTAGTATCACCCAAGAAGTACCATAATGAAGTTCCAGTCCTTTCTGACTCATTTTGAATCCTATAATTAATTATACTGGTAGATAGCAAGCAAAATTATTGCTTAAAAAGGCTCCTTGACTAGAACATTGGAGCGGGGGAGGGAAGAGCTAAATTAGCACTGTGACTGTTTACAGAGATCAACATGTAACAAGATGAAAGTTAACCTCAACCCTGTTTTTCATGGGAGGGCAATGACTCTGTGCAGTGTCACGTTCACATAATTTATTATTTGATTATAACTGTTTATTGTTTGTATTACCATAGTCCCTGGGAACCCTAGTCATGGACCAGGACTCCATTATATTAGGCTCTGTACAAACACAGAACAGAAAAAAAGATGGTTCCTGTGCATCATAAAAAACTCAAGAACCAAGACTCCTCCATCAAATTCACAGCAATTGATATTCCACAACAAAGCAGTGTATGCCATGTGACAAGAAACTCTTTTTGTATGAGTGAGGATAGGGGGAATCAAATAAGTGGGGTAAACAAAGGAAGAGTAGAAATCAAAATGGGAACAAGAATGGCAGTTTATAAACACAGTTACTGAAAAAGTCAAGTGCACAAATAAAAGCCAGCTTTGCTGAACAATCTGAATTTGTGTCACCATCACTTAAGTGGCCTTGGCAGTATTACAAAGATAGTTCTAGTTTGTAATGATGAACAATGCAATTTCTGTACAATTTACCTGAGGCATGAGGTGTGCACACGATCTCTTTCATTATTAGGCATTCTCAGGCATACCTGCCTTCTTTTATTAACTAATATTTCTTGAAAAATATATACGGTAAATCCTATTTCTCATTTATGTCTGAATTTCCACATTTCCCACTGACAGCCTATTAGGGCTAAGATGCAGAACAAAAGCTTGTTCTAAACTTAGAGGCTTTTTGATTCTTTTTCAGGACTTCAGTGCCACAGAACAACTGGTAGTGCTTAGTGATATGCATTGGTATTTCTGTCTTTTGGGAATTTCAGTAGATTTCCTCATCTTGGCAAGTGGATATCCCAAGAGTGCACTCTGCCCTATCACATCAGAACTTGCAACAACACCAGCAGGTGAGAATGGAGACAACAGATTTAGAGGTATTAAAGGTGAAGAAAGAATGTCCTAAGGGATGTCTCTCCTGATACCTTGAAACCAAAACAAATCCTACTGCCTCTTTGTTGATGAATTCCACAAAATTCCTTTTTTTAAGTTCTAAAGCAGAGGTGGGCAAACTACGGCCTGCGGGCCACATCCAGCCTGCGGGACTGTCCTGCCCGGCCTATGAGCTCCCCGCCAGGGAGGCTAGCCCCCCGCCATTCCCCCGCAGCTACACCGCTGTGCGGGCCAAGGGCGGCTCCAGGCATCAGCACGCCAAGCGCGTGATTGGGGCAGCAAGCCATGGGGGGCGCTCTGCCGGTCGCCACGAGGGTGGCAGGCAGGCTGCCTTCAGCAGCTTGCCTGCGGAGGGTCCGCTGGTTCCGTGGCTTTGGCGGACCTCCCGCAGGCAAGCCGCTGAATCTGCAGGAGCGGGGACCTCCCGCAAGCAAGCCACCGAATCCGTGGGACCGGGGACCTCCCGCAGGCAAGCCGCGTAAGGCAGCCTGACTGCTATGCTTGGGACGGCAAAATACCTAGAGTTGCCCCTGGCGTGGGCAGTGCTCTGGGTGGCAGGATTTCGTGCTCCTGCTGAGCAGTGTGGCAGCGTGTCTGGCTCTGGTTGGGTGGCACAGCTGCCAGACATGCTGCTCTGAGCGGCAAGATAAGGGGGCTGGGGCCAGGGAGTTGGATAAGGAATGAGGGGTTCTGGGGGGAAGTCAGGGGACAGGGGGAGGATGGATGGGGTGGAAGTTCTGGGGAGTGGTCAGGGGGTGGGGGGTTGGATAAGTGTGGGAGTCCCAGAGGGGCTGTCAAGGGGCAGGGGTGTGGATAGGGGGCAGGGGATGGGGAACAGAGGGGTTTGGATAGGCGTGGGGTCCCAGGGGGCCTGTCAAGGGGCGGGGGTGTGGATAGGGGTCAGAGCAGTCAGGGGACTGGGAGCAGAGGGGTATGATGAGGGTGGGGTTCCAGGGGTGGTTAGGGGTGGGTAGTCCCATGAGGGGGCGGTTAGGGGACAAGGAGAAGGGGGGACTGGATGGGTCGGAGATTCTGATGGGGGCAGTCAGGGGGGGGGGGAGTGGGAGGGGTCAGATAGGGGCAGGGGCCAGGCTGTTTGGGGAGGCAAAGTCTTCCCTACCCGGCCCTCCATACAGTTTTGCAACTCCAATGTGGCCCTCAGGCCAAAAAGTTTGCCCACCCCTGTTCTAAAGGGTTGAGCGTTTTAAAAGTTTGATTTGGACATCTATACCAGACAAATAAAAGAGTCTGATTTGATATGGAAGATAGATAAGTCAGTGTTTTTGGTACAGTTTTAGCCACACAACTTATCCGTACTTGAGACAATCTGCCACCTGAAATGCAATTAATGTCAGTATCAAAGAAGATCACATGTTAAGACTACCCAAACAGGGAAGTGCTACAGTAGTGATTAGCAAGATGGGTCCAGGGAGACTTAGAAACAACAGAGATTGATGTTTGAGATCTGGTTTTTGAACATGCACATGCATGCATGCTACATTCAGAGGGGAAATTTCTTATAGTTATACTCTGATCTTAGTAAAAAAAAAGCCAGGAAAATTTCTTATGGTTGGTAATAATCTGTGAACTAAGAAGGACTTGATGGGATATATTTTAAAGGCTTTTCATGTCATGTGAAGCATCCACTTTTTAGAAATGCATCTAAAAACCTGGACCTATGTGTATGTGCCCTGTGCTGAAACTATACCTCTAACACTTTACGATCTTCCGAATAAACAGTATTAGCCTCTCAACAGATATAATGAAGCTTTCCTTAAATAATTAAAAACCCCTTTAAAGAAACATTTAACTCTTCATTCGTGTGTGTTTAGTTAGGATAGGTTCAACACTGGTATTACGTTTATCCTGCCAAATAATAAAGTGCTTTCTGACTTGAGGTATGAGCAGCTATTATTTTAATTTACATTTAGTTAATTCTGTTGTGTGGGTTCTAATTTCAACAAGAAAGCCTTCAATTTATCAATGTTCTGTGGCTCTTATCTTCAATAGATTAAATATATCAATTACCATGGAAGAGGTATTCTTGTAGAATTAAATTAAACTGTTAATTAATTGGCCAGTACTTTTTGATAATTAAATCTTCTTTTAATTGCTTTATCCCTTTAGAAAATGATGTAAATACAGGTTGTTAGGAACTGTTTACATTAATTATTGCTAATCAAGATGGTAGGGATTGGGGGCTGCAGATAAAGAGGAACCTGCAGTTTCCAGAATGATGAGAAATTTTAAATGAACATCTATTATTTTGCTTGCCGCATATCAGCAGCTATCAGTTGTCCTATGATTCCTGTAGTGGTGATATCCCAACCAAACAACATGTGTGGTTTGGCATTAAAAACCTCTATATACTAGACTGATTCCTCCATGCAGCAATTGAGAGCAGCAGTGGGAGGATGCAGAGCCTTGAAAAAAAACCATCTAATTAATTTAATTTTGCAAATTCTTCTCATCTTGCTTAAGTATTTCAAAGCAAAAATAAAATGTACAAGCACCCTGAGCCTGAGATGTGACCAGGGGTTTCAGCAACCATGTGTAAGGACAACAAGATAAAGGACTGGCTTAGGATGGAGAAAGGAAATCTGATTATTTAGGGAGGAAGAGACTTGAACATCAGGGATGAAAAACAGAGCCCTGAACTGCTGGAGGAAGGTAAGTGAGAGTTAGGTGGTAGCAGGGGGATGGAATAAAAAAAAAAGGAAGAGAGAGTCAGAGGAAAAATAAAATATTATATAATGAGTATTAAAATTCATCATCTGTGAGTCAGAGATGCACTGTCCAGTGACCTAGACACCGGACTGGGAAAAAGTAACAAATTGGTTCTAGTCTTTGCTCTAGCACGACTCTTTCAGTGACCTTGGATAAGTCATTTAACCTCTTTGTATCTCAATTTCCCTCTATGTAAAATGAGATAACATTTACCTGTCTCACAGAGGTAGTGAGGTATAGAAATGCTTTTATAAAGTGCACTAATAATTATGCTAGGATGATGACTTGTAAGATTTTGATTTATTCACATCTGTTACTATCAATATGAAAATGATCAATATTTTCAGTTTCAAAGGGTATGGTATGGTAGTGCCAGTTAACCACCAGGTCATATGACCACTTTAGCCAATCACAGTCCAGGATTTTAAACTCAATTTTATAATTGCTGAGCGTAGTCTATATTATACATATTTAGTGGAGCACAATAAGTTAATCAGAATAAAAAGCATGCCATCTAGGTCTTTGGAAAGCATGGAATCTAGGTCTATTTGCTCAATATCTGTACTGTGAGCTGAATTTCAAGCATCCTAATCAGCAACGAGTAAAAAAATGTGGAAAAAGTATCGCAAACATGTGACTTCAATTTTTGAATGGACACAAAATGGAACCTCTTTCTTCACAAGTATATCAAGGCATTAAATGAGACATGCACATAATATGCATATAATATTTAAAATAGCAGGCAGAGGCATCAATGTCTGGATTCTCCCACAAGGTTTGTGCATAAGTGAAATGAGAAACAGTGAGGTTCCACTATATCCATGAAATTTATGAAATATTTTTAAATGATTTCTCCCATCACCATAACACATGCATTTGTATTGTGTTTGTCAAACACCACAAGGCAATGCAGACATTAACAGATCATATTAATATGATCAAATTAATATGCACATAAATGGTAACAGAAATATGCTAGTCAAATGTGTGTATATTTGGCAAGGTTGTATTACTGTCACCAATGTGTCATTTAGTGGTTCAAGGGGAGTTGTGCCGCTTAGGCCAGGGTTAAATTTGGTCTCAAGAGTACTGTGTAAGATACAATATTATCAAAATTTCCTATCTTCAAAAATCACAAGACAACCATTTCCCAAACAAGAAAATCTTAAAAATCATGAATATTATTTTAAAATTGCCTACATTTTAGGTTGGATTTCTGACTACCAAACTCCTTACAGAAAGCATCCTGCCTCCTTTGCATATGTGTCTGTGGTCACCAGCTCAGAGCCAATTGTAGGATTGTTGTATAACTTATACTTTCTTTTCCATACCCACTGGATCCCAAATTAATGCAAATCACACTACTTCGATACTTACATCCATTTTACACCCAATTTACACACCATGTGTAATATTTACAGTAACAAGATACTGCAATCCCATGCAGTATCTTTGAGGACCACTGTATTAAATTTATAAATGGTTTACATATGATTATGTTCTACTCCATGGGGGAGGGTTACCATAGCTCCTACAGAAACTAAAAATAGTGTAGGGGGGGATTAAGGTGAATCACTGAGACTAAACAGCTCCAGAGATGTTACAGCCACTGGGGTAGTTTGCGTATACTGGTTCTGGTTAAAACTGGGTTTTCCAGAGACTAAGAAACAAAGAAAAGGCTTGTGATATAAAAGGATGAGCTTGAACTGACTCATGGCCTTTCTGATCAGCCAGATAGAAAGGATCTGCTGTCCAAGGGGGGCCCCAACCCTTGTGGTCTACTGGGGCCTATATGACTGAAGAATGAGTCTTGGTATGTTTAGTGTGTGTTTAAACCTTTTCAATGTTTCAATAACTGTTCTTTGCTTTTACCTTAAGAATAAATGTGCTTACTTAGAAAGAACTGTGTGGTCACTTGGAATTGCTGGCAATACACTGTTCATAGCCCTTGGAGAGAAAGCAATGCACAGGCACTGACCTTTAGGCAGACTGGCTTGCTGGGGCTATCACAGTGGAAGGCAGGAAGTCATGCAACCTTGAAACCACCATTCAGAAGGGGGGTCCCTGCCCAGAGGCAGGTGATAGGTTTCTGGTTTCCAGCTGACTTGACAGTCCTGGAGCGGACCAGAGAGGTGGCAGATAAAGGTGCAGTTATCCTGAAACTGTGACATCATTTACCTCACCACTGATTTTGGCACAGAGACTTCTACGGGACAGGCAGGTAACTAATCCAGACTGCAGTGACTGCTTTAAAGCCACAGAGTGGTATTTTACACAAACAAATTAACATTTTTTGACTATAACGAAAATAAGACACAGCCAAATAAAATAAGAGAGGAAAAAGTAAGTCTTTGGTTGTCTAAAATGAAGAAAGCATCCTAGGCCCCAAATTTGGTTCTATATTTTGGCCCTCCAGCCTTTTCTAAACATTGAAATAACTTTCATGAAAGTTCACTCAAAAGGTTTCCTGGCCATATGCAAAAAGCATGGAAAATATTTAGAAAAAATGTGAGGAGTTTTAAACAGTTAACCTTACTATCCTATGCATTATGAACTGCTTGAGAACCTCTTTGCTGAACACCAAGCTTTCAAAGCACACCAGAATCACTGTGGTTGATAAGGTCTGAATTCAAAACCTGAAGTCCCATGAGCCATGCAAATTAGCAAACATCCACTTACCAATTCTCTTGGACCATACGGCTCACAGAAAGTGACAGCACTGCCATGCATAATTACACCGCACTGCTCTCCAACCTCACAGTTACTACATTCAAACCTGCAGGAAAATCAGAACACATCAAGCTGAAAATTACAAATCATACATCTGGGGCTGCAAGAACCTGCTAAACTGCTAAAAGAAGAACGTTTGATTTTGACACTCAGACAAATGGAACTATTTAGTTATCTCAACACTGAATTTTAAAGGGCAATCATGCATGATAGATGTCTCTATTTAGGAGGGACAAAACCTAAATTTCTGAAAAATGTTTACTTCCCCACCCCACTACTGTCCCTCAAAAAAGCTCTGACAGATTTGAAAGAAGTGCCCCTACTTTATTTTCAAATATGCCCCTAATTATGGTTTTCCAGCTTAATTTTCTCTGGGGCTATATTCCTTTCATAATATTGACAACTCACTTAATAAATATATACAAACCCAGCATCATACAATCAACAACTTATTTCCATTGCAGAACAAACCAATGGGGAACTGTTAAAATTGGATAGGCTGTGTATGTCAGGTAGTGTCATTGTGAGTTATTAAAGATTATGTGGCTACTGATACCTCTTAGGTCTAGAGCTAACTGATTTTTTGCTTTGCTTGCCAAACTGAAAAATTGGAACAAAAATAATTTCAAGTTGACCAAAAGCAGTTTTTGGGTGAACCAAAACAGCTGGGTTGAATGAAACATTATCTTTAACAGAAAACAATTTTTTTAAAGTTATTATGTAGCATTTTTTCAAAGATTAAAAGCATGAGGCTTATTTATGGTGTTTGTAGGCAATTGCCTTGGTCATAGTAAACGATGTGACAAAAGAAAACAACTAAGGTCACATGTATTTCAAACATTAGCATACTATTTATAGACCATTTTGAACATGTTTCCTGGAGTTGTTTTGTAACACCGAACTCATTTAGTCATAGACTATAATAGATCTTATTTAAATATTCCATATTCTTGCTAACAATATGCTGTTACTCATTTTAAATGCTTTTACTCATTTTAAAAAAAAGGCAACCATGGCAATTACAGGCCAATAGGCCTAAATTCAGTACTAGGCAAATTGATTGAAACTATAGTAAAGAACAGAATTTTCAGACACATAGACAAATATGATTTGTTGGGCAATAGTCAACATGGCTTGTGAAAAGGAAGATGCCTCACCAATCTATTAGAATTCTTTGAGGGGGTCAACAAACATGTAGATGAGGGTGATCAAGTGGATATAGTGTACTGGGACTTTCAGAAAGCCTTTAACGTCCCTCACCAAAGGCTCTTAAGCAAATAACCAGTCATGGGATAAAAGGAATGGCCCTCTCATGGACCAGTAACTGGTTAAAAGACAGAAAACAAAAGGTAGGAATAAATAGTCAGTTTTCAGAATGCAAAGAGATAGATAGTGGTGTTCTCCAGGGATTTGTACAGTGACCTGTGCTATTCAACATATTCATAAATGATCTGGAAATAGGGGTAAGCAGTGAGATGGCATTTGCAGATGATACAAAATTACTCAAGACAGTTAAACCCAAGGTTGACTGTGAAATGTTACAAAGGAATCCCACTAAACTGGTACATTGGAAAACAATACCAACTATACATACAAAATGATAGGGTCTAACTTAGCTGTTACCATTCAAGAAAGAGATCTTGGGGTCAATGTGGATAGTTACCTGAAAATATCTGTTCAATGTGCAGTGACACTCAAAACACCTAACAGAATGTTAGGAATCATTAGGAAAGGGATAGATAATCAGACAGAAAATACCATAACTCATAGACTCATAGGTCAGAAGGGACCAATATGATCATCTAGTCTGACCTCCTGCACAAGGCAGGCCACAGAACCCTACCCATCCACTTTTATAACAACCCCTAACCCATGACTGAGTTATTGAAATCCTCAAAATTGTGGTTTGAAGACCTCAAGCTGCAGAGAATCCACCAGCAAGCGACCCATGCCCCACGCTGCAGAGGAAGGCGAAAAACCTCCAGGGCCCCGGCCAATCCGCCCTGGAGGAAAATTCCTTCCCGACCCCAAATATGGCGATCACGCCCCTATATACATCCCTGGGTATGCCCTCAGCTTGAATTTTGTGTGCAGTTCTAGTCACCCCATCTCAAAAAAGATAAATTAGATTGTAAAAGGTAGAGAGAAGGTCAACAACAATGATTAAGGGTATGGAACTGTTTCTGTATGAGGAGAGATTAAAAAGATTGGGACTTTTCAGCTTGAAAAAGAGATGACTAAGAGGGGATATGACAGAGGTCTATAAAATCATGACTAGTGGGGCAAAAGTGAATAAGGAAGTGAATAAGTGTCTGTGGTCTGTGATTACCTGCTCAGAACCACTTGTTGCATATCTTATACTTTGTTTTCCATACCCACTGGATATTTACTCCTTCACATAAAACAAGCACCAGCCGTCACCCAAAAAAACCTAATAGACAGCAGGTTTAAAACAAACAAAAGGAAATACTTCTTCACACTATGCATACAGTCAACCTGTGAAACTAGTTGCCAGGGGATGCTGTGAATGTTAGAACGATAACTGCGTTCAAAAAAGAACTAGAAAAGTTCCTGAAAGATAGGCCCATCAGTGGTTATTAGCCAAGACGGTCAGGGATGCAAACCCATGCTCTGGTCCCTACACATTGATTGCCAGAAGCTGGTATTGGATAACAGGGGATGGATCACTTGATGATTGCTTGTTCTGTTCACTCCCTCTGAAGTACTTGGCATTGGCCACTGGATACTGGGCTAGATGGACCATTGATCTGATCCAATTTGGCTGTTCTTAAATATTAGAACAAAAATAAGCATAAAGAAAATCTGAAATAAGTCTAATAAAATGCAGCTTGGCCAATTAATCACACATCTCTCTACCTCTGAGATTTGTTGCTTTAATCCTAGGACTTCAAATTGGGCCTGATCCTATGAGACTCTGAGCTCCTTCTGGGAGGTACTGATTGTCCTTTGAGGATCTGGAGTGCTAGTGTAACCCCCCACATGCCTAATAGGGAGATATGTCTTGAAGGTATCTATGGGAGAGGGTAGGAATGAGTTGTGTCTGGCTCACTGTTGCTAGGCAGATGCACAATTAGCTCTCCACACTCAGAAGTTTCTGGAATTGGGGGAGGCAGTTTTGGGTATGCTCAGTAGGTTCCCTGTTGCTGGACTCAAATTCCATGAGGCAAGCAGTCAGGGCAGATGCTTTGCAAAAGGTCCCATGCACTGTGAGGGTTGGGAGAAGCTAAGCCACAGGAGCAGAAAGCAGGCTGTTTTCCCCCTAACTCTAAAGCATTTTGCAGCAGGTTAATTATATTAACCCTACAAAAGGGAAGCCTCTAATAATAAAGGGAGATATACCTATCGCATGGAACTGGAAGGGACCTGAAAGGTCATTGAGTCCAGTCCCCTACCTTCACTACCAGGACCCAGCACTGTCCCTGACATATTTTTGCCCCAAATGGCCCCCTGATGGATCGAACACTCAATGCTAGGTTTAGGAGGCCAATGCTCAAACCACTGAGCTATCCCTCTTCCTGCAGTGATCATTATAGAAAAGAAAAATTGGGAAGGGAAACTTATTTCTTTTATTTTACTTTTATAACTGGAATGTTATTTGATTTTAGCCAGACTAATTTATTTAAATTGTCTCAGTGTGATTCACCAACTCTTCTCTTCTTTAAATATGATGATGGGGAAAGAATCACTTTCATATTGCTAGTCACAGTTTGTATTTTTCTTGTAACAGGTTTTTTTCCTCTATGTACTTCAACTGAGTGGTAGGTTAATTAGTTAGCTGACTAGTTAACTGAATGATTTCAACAGAGGAGGAGGAGAAAGAGTCTGCATGGAATCCAGTTGGAAGTTTCTAGAAGAGAAGATATTGTTGCAGTGTTTTTGACTGAACAGACTATAGATTTTGGTCAGCCAAGACTGTAACTGAGACTCATGTGAACTCAACCTAAGCTTTTGGGAACTCTGAGTTACTTCTCCCTGTATTTCTCTAGCAACTGACCTGTTTAGATTTAATTTGTTTATGTTTATGTGTAACTGAGGAGTTAATGTATGTGGTTTATAAAGTAGCCTTATGTTGTAGAAATTAAGTTATTATTTTTCTGTTTCTTTATCATTATAAGATTTTATGAAGTTGGTATTTAAGAATTAAGTTATGGTAATTCATTTTGCTCTTTTTGGACTTAATTGTAGGGAGGCTGACCCTGTGCAATCCTTGCTGAAAATCCTCAGTGACTGAATTCTGGGTCTCCATGTGCATTACTATGGGAGTTGGTTTTAGAGAGTAGGAAAAAGGCAGTGAAGTAAACTCTAGCCCACCCAAAGGTTACAAATTGCACCTGAACAGACAGGGACTTGAGGACTGCTCAGAGCTCACCTCTTATTTCTTTTTGAGGAATATTGCAGCAGTTACTTATGAAAGAATTTAGTGTTACTGAAAATAGTAATTGAATTTGTACACTGTATTAATATTGTTAAGATAATGGAAACTTGTGCACAATTTGGGTTAGATCTCTATGGGACCATTTTGATCAGTGACGTGTCCCCTTATTGTACAGCAAAAGTTAAGAGGGCTATTAGGAATTTTGGTCATGTAACTAATATAAGGCAGGTGAACAAAAAGATATGATATTTTTTTAATTTGAAGATGCTGGGTCTGTGATACACATAGGGAGGAACTGTGTGTTGTGGAAGCTCGAGCAGAAATGGGATGAGACTCGTATTCATTTTGAGGTTTTGCCATTTATATCCACTGGTTCTGTGCCCAGAGTACCTCAGTGCAGGGATCAGGGATATTCACTGTATTTTGACACAGGGTTCAAGACTGGGACACAGGATGTGGTTACACCTGTGGGTGATAGATAGACTAGGTGGTTAACAGATTCTACACCTGTTATGGACGGAGGTCCAGTAGGAGTTTCTGCACCTGCTGTGAGTCTCCCTCTTGACATGCAACATCTTTGTTAGACCAGGTGCTGAAATCTACCAGTGGAACTGTGACTGATGTGGAATTTAAACTGAAATGTTTTTTGGGTAATTCACCCAGACCCCGTGGAGAAATAGATTATTTTACCTGGTGAGCATAAGTCAAAGTGATATGGAAGACAGTGAAATTTCTGTCATGGGTCCAAACCATCGCAGTCATCTTTCTTGATTCTTCTGTAACAGCTTTATTTCTTGCCTTAGCCATTTTTTCTCTCTTCATTTTTTATTTTTGTAGTCTTTAAACTCTCAAGTATTCTCTTCTGCCAGGTTCTAGTTCTTTGTCTCATGGTTTGATCTTTACCTATTTCTCTTGTCTTCCAATTGTCATATTTTTTGTCTTCTCTCTTTTTATCTTCCCAATCTACCTTGTCATTTATTCTCTGTAAATCCTCCTTGGTCAATGCAGTGAAGTCAATATCACCTGCGAATCTAAAGTTATGCTCTGTTCTACCACATAATATGACTCTTCCTGTTTCATCTCTCAATGCTACAGCCATTACTGCCCCCAGTACTCAGTTAAACAAATCTGGTGATAGCATGCATCCTTGTCTAACTCCTATGGTCATCCTGAACCATTCTATCCATTTCTTGTGTACTCTCACCTTATACATTGTCTTGTTGTAGATGTTTTCTGTCAGCTTGATCAGTTTTTTGGGCATGCCATACATTCTTATAACTGGCTACAACTCTTTCTGACAAATGCTATTGAAAGCCATCTTGAAGTCCATAAAGTAATTGCAACAGGTTCAGTTGTGTTCTATGTACTTCTCCAATATCTGTATTATCACAAATAACTGATCTGTTGTACTTCATCCTGGTCTGTATCCTGCCTGTTCCTCTGTAAGTGCCACATCTACACATCTCTTCATTTGCCTCAGCAATGTCTTAGTGAATGTTTCTCCCAGCACATTCGGTAATCTGATTCCTTTGCAGTTCTTGCATTCACTTTTACCTCCTTTTTTATAGACTGGTTCTATTATCACTTTCCCTGATTCATTCGGCATTTGCTCTTGTTCGTAAATCTTGATGGACAGCTTGTGCATCATCTTTACTATATGTTCCTCACCTGTTTGCAGCAGCTCTGTGGTTGTCAATTCCCAGCACCTTTTTCTTTTTCAAACTTTCTATTAGGATCTTTATTTCTTCTAAGAATTTTGATATCTGCTGTCCCTCATTTGTGCTGTGAAGTTTCTCCAGGACCACTTCAATCTACTCAGGTTCTGCACATTGTACAGCTGTTCAAAATTTCTTTCCATTGCTTATTCTTTGCTTGTTCATCCTCAATTACTTGTCCATGATTGTTTTTCATTGCTGACATCTTCACCTCATATGTCTCATTCAGTTCTCTTATCTTGTGATACAACTGTGTTGTACTTCTCTTCACACAATTTTCTGCTTTGTATATCCAGGTGTTTGTCTCTCTCTGCTTTCTGTTTGATCTCTTTGGTCAGCCTTTTGTACTTATTTCTTAGACTTACACCCTCCTATTCTCCTTCATCATCTATGCTTGTCACGCAACTGCAGCACTTCAACCATTATCCAACTGGTTTCTTTGTAGTCCAATACTTGTTCAGTCACTCTCATAATCCCATTTTATATACTTTTACATGTCTCGTCAACAGTCATTTCTTCTTTCACCAAAGATTTGCTGAGGACTTCACATATACGTGTACTATTATAGCTGCACTGGATTTGATACTGAATCTCGCCTTCAACATATGAGTAGATAAATACCATAAGAGGCTGGCTTACCTTTGGCTTTAGAACCAATGTAACTCTGTCCTGGCATCCACCATTTTCTTTTCTTGATGTCATTATCCTATGTTCATCATGATATAATTCTCCTTCCCAACTCATTTTGCATAGACTGATGATTTCTCATAATGTTCAACTTATGCATCATTACCGCAAGTGCTCCAGCCTGGATCAACTTGTGAGCAGGTATAACGCTGTCCTAACGGATGGCTATAAGTGCAGTTGGCAAAAAGACTGTTCATGAGCATCACATGGAGTTGTTTATGACATAGTAGTTAAGACATTCAAATTGCTGTCTGTTCTGAGTTATGGGCCAGTGAAAACAAGCTATCCGGCTATTGATAGATCCACTTCCTATATACATATATATACATATATATATAAAATGCTTGTTCATCCACATGAAGACAGTTCTGAGTCCTGGTGAATTGGTGGTTAGTGTTTCATGCAGCTGCACATTGTCATTTATCAGTTCTTCTGGCTTCCCATGAGAACTCTCCTGAGGTAACTGAAATAAGGTTCTTTATTGTAGCTGACTTTCTGAAGAACAGAACAACTTTGTGAGAACACAGTGCCCTGCAGATTTATGAGCGTTAAGATGTACTGAGTGATTGATGTTAGATTTTCAGATGCTTTTTCTGGATGTGGTGAATTATTGATTGGATTTGTTATTCTCAGTCTCTTCACATTTGGCCCTGGGTCAATTCATTGTAGGGCTGGATTTGTTTCACCAAAGTCCATTACAGGAGTCAAAGATGACCTTGTCTCCCCTTAAGGTCAGGTTCAGTTCTGTTTTCCAAAACAATGTGAGATATTATACAAGAAAGTAGTTTTTCCTCTATACAATCACATTAAGGTACTCTTAGCAATTCATATTGCTGCAGCTTAACAAATCATTATAAAGGAATAATTATGTAAGCTGGTGCAACTCCTATTGACTTCATTATGATTCCTATCCACTTACACCAGGGTTGAATTTGGCTTATAATTTTATTTTTCTTTAAAATGCAGAGAAGGAGTGTATGAGGGGAAGTCAGAGTATTATCAGGAGAAAGGCATAGGAAGGGAAGGTACAGAATATTTGTTTTGTGTCTTTGCAATGATTCTTCTGAAAAAGAAAGTATCGTGTCTATGGATTTCAGCATGCGTAGAAGATAGGAATAAGAAAAAATCAATTTCAGGGGAATTTTGGACATTTCTGACCAGTTCGGAGTGGTGTCATATCTATAATAATGGTACATTAGTGTCCACAAAATACACAGATCAAACTGTTTTCTTTATTTGTGAGTTTCATTATTCCATTCCATAATAAAAATAAGACAATCCAGAAGCTATCAGTATATTCGGGAAATTAATAGAAGCCAGACTGGGAGTCAGGAATCCTGATACATTTTCCTTACTCTTTACTGTTGTATGACCTTAGGTAAGTTACTAAAGCGAAAATTTCCCCCAAGTGTCCACTAATGTTGAGTTTCTTGATTTCTGGGTGCCTAATTTAAGGCATATAGGGGCTCATTATCGGGGTGCTAAGCACCTACAGCTCCATTTGAAGTCAGTGAAAACTACAGATGCTCAGTATCTGTGAAAATCAGATTCTAAGTGTTTCAAGTTTAAGCTCCCAAAATTAGTGCACCCAGAATTAGCAGACACTTCTGAAAACTTTGGCTTAAACATATCTTGTGGCTCAGTTTCACACATTTCTAAGATTGGGATAATACTAACCTGACTTGGAGGGTTATCTTGAGACTTAATGAATATTAATCAAGTACTTCAAAATTCTCATAAGAGATTTACTATAAAAGAGAAAAGTAGTATTACCCTTCTCAGTTAAAGTCACGTGGTTTCTGACTGCATCCAGATTACCAAGAAAATGCATCATTCAGTCAGTCACTGCTGATCACATACTAAATATATTTATGTACAATTTTGACAAACTGACAGAGATATTGTGACACAAAGGTCTTCTGTAGATAACTTGTTTTAAATAACAAAATCATTTCCTTTTATATCAACTTCATGTCACCTCAGCAAAGTCGATGTATTATGCCATTTTTTGCTCATCTATGTTGCTGATATGATTATTCTGCTTGATCATAAGCATTGTTTTTATTTTCCGTCCCCACATTTGTTATTCACAGCTCAGCTCCTGCAGAAACCCTTGCTATTTATGTATAGCAGGACAGCATTGTCTATAAATATAGTGTAAGGAATACTCATGCACGAGTAAGGGGATAAGATAGATGACCTAACCGGTCTTTTCTCTCTCTAATTTCTAAGATACTATGAATATAAAGTGGTTCAGTTGCTCAGATACTTTTCTTCCATAATCTCATCTGTGAAATATATTGTGAAGAGCTCTGGATAGCTGTCCTCCTAATAATCTGATCATTCATCTTCTTTAGGATTATTTTCTCATAAGAAGTATGAGTAATCCTGATCCCAAATCTTCATGTTCCATTTGAAATGTATTGCTCCAGAGTTAATTGCTCAGCAGCTTGACAGAAATATATGGACAGTAAAATAATTGAGTGTATGTCCTTAGATCATCATTATCCTCTTGCATGTATAGAAAAAAGAACACTCCAATTTGCTGTGCTTCATTTCCTCTTGGTGCAAACAGTAATGCTAATTCCTTATACCATTTGTACTGTCCTAGCTAGGTGTGTCCCTTTGCACAGTCTTAGCCACTTCCCTGCCTTATGTGTTCATTCAACTTTCTCTTCATTTCTTTTGCTTGGTGTCACTATTGATACCTGTTCATCTAGATGTCTTTTCTGCAGAGCTCCCATTGCTCTCCTCTGCTCTCTACAAATGCCACCTCTGTTCATTTCTACTCTTTTCTCGTTGTGCTGAAGGACAAACATCTGTTGTTACCTTGTCCCCATTTGTCATCTTGTTTTCTACCAGCTCCTTGTTTCCCTCTAGATTACACTAGATTGCTGACATTATATTGCCTCACGTCTTCTATAATCCTAGAAATGTAATGGGGATAAACATCTCAAACAGTCACATAAATCTTTTTGAAGTTTCATTCTTGGCTTTACTGCAATTTGGAGATCGTTTTAGGACCTTTGTCTCCTTTCACAGAACTTTCATCCACCTCTTCGCCACTGGAAATATCACAATACCTGAACACTTCATTTCTCACAGGCTATGGATAAGAGTTGGAGTCTGTTTCTTAGTGATCGATTTCATATGCTCAGCTTTTCTTCATGTCATCTTCTAAGAAGGTTTTTTTTTTTTTAGTAAGTGATTGCTGTTATGAGTGTTGATGGGATTTGAGATGAAACAGAGTTTCATGCTGGTAATGAGAACTGCTGGACTTGAGCCAGTAGCAGCTTTTATTTTAAATCATTTTTTTTTAATTTACTGAATGTGCCCATAAATATGCTGCTTATCTTGAGCAGCCTACTGTTTGAATAACTTTTGTACAGCACCGGGTAGATCACTGACAGCAGGTGTTCTTGACTAATTTATAGATCTTAGAGGTTTTTCCTCTCTCAAGTTTTCTTGTGTTGAAGTTAAAGCATTGCTCTTAAGTTAACAAAAAATGTTTTTCTGGATCTGCTTTCTAATTTGGTAGCCTGTTCTGGTTATTTAGCACTTTGCTATAACATTCTCCTCAGGAAAAGTTTGAATGTTGTGCCATAGGGTCACTATCACTGCTATAAAGAGTACATGAATACTAGCTGTAATGTCCCTTATTTAGTCTTGGTGTGCGTATAGAAATTTATCTTACTTGCACTATCCCTTTCCAACACATATGAGGAGATATAAATCAATAGGCAGTAACAGCCAGATCAGTCCAATGCTCAGGACAAAATACAGTTATTTCATGTATTTCATGTAAAATATATATCTACAAGTGAGGAAGTGACATGCTCAGTCTCTACAGGTCTCATAAAATTAGACATGCATAGCCATGAAATGGTCTATCTGTGCATTTGTACTGTGCACCCCTGGCTGCAGTTGTACATGCCACGAAGGCACTCTGGATGGCTGGGGCAGCATCAAGCACATCCAAGTCAGAGTTGCTATTTAGGGATTTTGGAAGAACAGAGAATAGAAAGCATGATAAACCTCTTTTCATCTTTACACAAATAATGGCTACAACTAATTATTAGTGGGGCTTAGTCTCACTAGCCCCTAGTCACCAGCCCCCTCTAGATTATCCTGTGCATGCAAGGCAGCTGCTACTACATTCTGAGCAGAGCAAATCAGGAAAAGAATGGGACTGGAAATACTGCAGTTGCAGTTACAGCAATTGTTTGTGATAAAGAGAGGATCTCACCAGCTGCCGGGGAAAAATGCGATTTTTGGGGTAGTTGGCATAAACAGTTAGTAATCCCTGACTTAACTCCAGCTACACAGACAAGAAAGAATGAGCTTTCTGAATTAAGCAGGTCTTCACTGAAGGGAGTGTCTCTGGAGAAATCCTCTATGCAGCAAAGTACAGGATATCTTACAAGAATTACTCTTTTCCCCTTACATTTTTTCTAACTTAATTTATTGTTGCTGAAAGGTGTCAGGCTTATTATTATTATTTGTCGTGGTACCAAAAGGCCTGTGAGGATCAGGGCCCATTGGACAGATGTATTGTACGAGATAGACATCACAATGAAGACTAGAGTCCTTTATCCAAATAGCAGCTATGGCACTAGTGCAAAGTCCCTACACACTGCCACACCAATACGTCTCAAGGTTATTAGAGGAACCAAATCTAGGGGACAGGAGTTCAGTCCATGGCCTCTCTGTTGAGACTTCTAAGAAGCAAGGATGGATTTATGAATAGGGCCCAGTGAATAAATAAGTTTTGGAGGCTCCCAATAGCGAGGACCTCTGTGAGTGATGAAACATCTGTTGGGGAAATAATGCCTTCTCTCATTTCTTTCCTTTAAGTCTATTTAACACACTGAAGCTAAAATTATCTTCATTGCCTGATACTCTGTATTCCATTATAAAGCCCTTGATCTATCCATTCCCATGAAAATGAGATATTTATATGTTGAGATTCTAGATTCTCATTGCATCTGCCCAGATTTCTAAAGGAGAACATACAAAATGTAACAAAAGGAAAAAAGATAGTATTAGAAAAAATATATGCAACAGACAGATATCTGTGAAATTCTTATAAACTACAAACTGGATACATAAAAACGTGAAACTCTGAAAGATCTCGACAGGAGGAAAACAACACATAGCAGACTGTAATAAAAAAAGAAAAATTAAGTCAGATCTCCAACAGGGAAAATATACTTCAGAACCAGCCATAAACACAAATAGAACTAAAGCAATCACTGTTCATCAGATAAAAAGCAGAATTTGAATTGCATGAAAGAAGCTTTGCATTTGTCAGGAGTTTCATTGAACAAAACAAGTTAACCCACCAAAATATTTCTCTGTCTTGAAGGAAACACAACCTATAAGATGAGTAGTATTAATTGAATGGGGCAGTAAATGGTAGGGACCGTTATTAATAACCCCATCCAAATAAAGGACTGGGGGCGAGGGGAAGCAGCCAAGCTAATTGCTGGTGCCCCCTTGTGGCGGATGTCCAAAGCAGGTACTCCATAGGGAGGGGATACAGTGATCAGATAAGTGGTTTGGTAAAGGATTTAAAGGAGCTGTTTGTTATAGAAGCGGAATTGGGGTGGGTGAGTTGGGGTGTCTAGACTGCATGGCTGTGAACCAACCTGCCCCCGCTCCCTTAATAGCCCACTTTAACCCTCATTTCAGGGAGGATGGTAAGGTCCCAGCAGTGGGTTGGCTGGGGACCAGGATGGAAAAAATCAGGGGAGGCTGACGGAAGCCCCCACGTAGCTATTGAAATGATCGTGAAGTTACCTGCACTATACACTTTTATCTGCCAGGTAGTTGCAGCCATCTAATAATAAAGTTAAGGGCTAATTAAACCACATCCAGTGTATCCTGTCTTTATTCCGGTATAGCTGGACAGTGTTCATACTTAAAATCTTTCTCCTAAGACTGATATTATAATGTAGGGTATTAGTTTGTACCTAGGAGAATTATAGTTTACTGGGTTGTGCAAGTGCATGATTCCCTTTGATATCATAGTGTGGCCCTGATAGTGTGGTAATGCTAGTCCCAATCTTCCTCTCCTGGTGAAGCTTTGTCTGTACATGAGGTTGAGGAATGAGGGACACATGAGACTATCTTATATAGATAAATATATTTAACATTTTGTTATGTATCAATACACTAATTTGCCCTTGTCAAGAGTGATTTTGTAATCTAAGAACGTTTGCATGTTAGTGCCTATGGTGTACTGTAAAATGGGAATTTATAATGGAGTCTTGTGGCTTTAAGAGCCAATGTGCAGTAGCAGTATCTCTGAGATACACCTGTAAAAGAAAGCTTTATTAATAATTGCTGATTTGTTCCCAGTTATAAGGTAGATATACAATGGTTATAATTACTTACTTCATTTGAAGTTACAGTGTGAATCATCTCAATGTCATCCATCTCACATTTATCTTTGCATAAATGTCATCATTATGTATAGAGAGACAAGGTGGGGGAGGTAATATCTTCTACTGGACCAACAGAAGTTACACACTTAGCCACTCCCTCAGAATTTGGTCCTAAAAAGATATTACCTCACCCACCTTGTCTCTTTAATATCCTGGGATCGACCTGGCTACAGCTACATTGCATAACATTACGCATACACATCTAGACAAATTCTGGTCCCACTCAATGTAATAGGAAAAACTCCCATTAACTTCAGTGGGAGAAGGATTTGCTTGATTATGGGTAATGATGTTGCATCTGTTTAAAACTATGTTTTTCATTTCACACAAAATATAAACTGAACTTTAAATTACTAAGGACACAGTGACACCACTCAAAGGAAGAATGATTTGGTGGCTACGGCACTGGGCTATGACTCAGGAGAGCAGGGTTCAGTTTGCAGCTCTGCCACAGATGTCCTTGGTAAGTCACTTAATCTCTCAATACCTGAGTTCCACATCTGTATAATGGGGATTGTACAGCCTTTCTCCCACCGTTCGGGTGAAATTCTGGCTCTGTTGAAGTCAATGTTAATTTGCCATTGATTGCCATTGGGGTTAAGATTTCACCGTTTGTCTTTTTAGTTTATATAAGTTGTGATCCTGCAAAGACCAACACACATATTTAACTTTGCATACTTTGAGTAGTCCCACTGAAGTCACTGAGGTGCTACCATAATACAAATACATAACCATAATAATAATCAAAGCATATTCACTTCCTAAAACAAATGTAAAGGGAAGGAGAGACCTGAAACTTACCACATACTGGGATTCAATTCTAGCTGATGATAAGAGTCAAAGTCATCTCGTAGGATAATGCTGTCACTATGCATTTCAGCTAAAAAAAGAAATAAAGCACTGTAGGAAAGAATTCCAGTGTAATGGTCCATTTTGCTAACCAACCCTGACAATGTGTTGCCTTACCTAGAGCAAAAGTATTTCAAAATTGTAATGTAAAAAGAACAAACCTAATAAATCAAACATCAGCTTTAAGCATATAAGGGTTGTAACGCAGGATTTTCTGGGGAAAAGTTTCTTATGGTAGTGGTCTGGTCTCAATTCATTCACTCTGGATGTAACATAAACAAACAGATTTTATAGGATTCAAAACAAATGTTTTAAGGGACTGTGCTCCAAACTCCCCTTCACACTGAATCTTGTTTCTAAATACAGAGTTGGAAAAATTCCTGCATTGACAGAGAGATGGACTAGATCAGGGGTAGGCAACCTATGGCACAGGCGCCGAAGGCGGCATGCTAGCTGTTTTTCACACTGCCTGGGTCCTGGCCACCAGTCCGGGGGCCTCTGCATTTTAAATTAATTTTAAATGAAGCTTCTTAAACATTTTAAAAACCTTATTTACTTTACATACAACAATAGTTTAGTTATATATTATGGACGTATAGAAAGAGACCTTCTAAAAACGTTAAAATGTATTACTGGCACACAAAACCTTAAATTAGAGAGAATAAATGAAGACTCGGCACACCACTTCTGAAAACTTGCCGACCCCCGGACTAGATGATCTAACACAGGGGTGGCCAACCTAAGCCTGAGAAGGAGCCAGAATTTACCAATGTACATTGCCAATGAGCCACAGTAATACGTCAGCAACCCCCACCAGCCTTCCCACACCCCTGCTACCTCCAGCACACCGGCAGCCCTGCCAATCAGCACTTCGCCCTCCTGCCTGCTGCAATCAACTGTTTTGCAGTGTACAGGTGGCTCTGTGATGGAGGGGGGAGGAGCAAGGGTGCAGCAGACTCAGGGGAGGGGACAGGAAGGGGTGGGAGCCTTGGGGTAAGGGGTGTAGTGGGCGCAGGGCCTGGGGTTGAGCAGTGGAAAGTTGGCACCTGTAGCTCCAGCCCTGGAGTCAGCACCTATACAAAGAGATGCATATTACATTCCAAAGAGCTGCATGCGGCTCCAAAGCCACCTGTTGGCCTCCTTAATGTCCATAGACTTGACTCTGGTATGACACAAGTTATTCAACAATGTAAATCCACTGAGTTCGATGGAGTTACTCTGGATTACATTAGAGTAAGTAAGATCAGAATCAGAATCCATGATTCTTAGTCTCCTGTGAAGGTACTTAGGAGTATATTAATAGTTAGTGATGTTAATTTTTTTTTACATATTGCTCTATAAGCATTGAACACCAGTTTTTCCCCTAGATTTGCTTTGTGGACCAAATACAGTATATTTCTGCCCAAATCAAACTCTCTGTGGTTTTCACCCTTTATGTTTACCATTTGTCTTCTGTCATTTTGGAAAAGTTATGCTGTCATAAATGGACAGATATCCCTGATACCCTTTGTCATGCTGAATAGTGTAGTACTCCACAGATAGTCCCACTGAAGTGAATGAGACCACGGTGGAATACGGTACTACTCAGCGGGAACAAGGGTATCAGAATCTGGGCCAAACTGATAAACACATGATGGAAAAGCCTTCAATGCATTCCCACATTTTAAACGTTTTGGAAATGATAAGCCTGATCCTGACATCACATGGTTTTACATCAGTATAACTCCAATCACTTCAGTGGTATTATTCCTGATTAACATTTGCGCAAATGAGATCATAATTAGACTCTGTGGGCATATCCAAAAATGCTTTTTTTAAAGCCAGCAACAAATAAATATGATCACTGGAGAGTACTGAACATTGGGATACACAGCCTTATAGTCAGGGAGGTCTCTCTTTTTTAAGCTCTATTTTAGGACTTAACAGGCCACTCTTTCAGAGCATTGTCTAGTCACTTCAGCACAGCTATATAGGACAAAATGGACTGCAAACAACTGTGTCCATGTTCAGAGGTACCTACATAGAGTGACACCTGTTAGGTCCATCTCTCAACTGTGTTAAACAGAACACACAAAACTAGTTAGAAAATAATCTGTTTTGATATTCAGTCAGATCAAGAATTCAACTAGACCACAGAACAATTGTGTCTTTTTCTACTTGTTTTCATAGCACACAAAGCCAGACAGTGGCCTATTGCTCCTGTACTGACATAAAAGAGTAATAAGCAGGCTAATGTGCCCCTTACTCCCTTGTGCCAGTGTGTTATGCCACATGGATTGGAAGGAGTGGGAGTGGACGGAGTCTTGACTACCCTTCCCACAATTTACCCAGCAACACAGTTGATGCAGCAGATCAGGAGTTGTACGCTTCCTCATGTACAGATCTTTTGTAGTTTGCTCCCTCCCTGAAGCAGCAGGAAGAACAGGTGCACAATCTTCCTACCGGGCTGCTCTAGGGATGGTGCACGAGCACAGTATCTCTTACTACTGGCTAAATCACAAACTGATAATCTAGCCTATAATTAGAGAGTAAAGTCATGAGACACCATGTATTCATGCTGCAAGAACTCAGAGCCAATAAGCAAGTGGCAATGAAAAAATCATGATAAATAGCAAACCAACCAGAACTAGATTTAATCTGATCCCATTTAAATGAGTCTCATATTTATTTGAATTTCCCCAAAGCAACAATTTCTATATGACTTTACAGGTTATTTATGTATAAAAAGCTTGTGATTTCAAGTTATGACAATAATAGTAAATACTTTTAGCACATACCTAGATGAGGATGCAATGAGGCTTCTGTCGGAGCTGAGGAAAATAAAGACAAATAATATGTGAATTTTGACTAAAATAGGAATTAAATACTGTATTTTAATTCTGTACAGTATAAAATATCTTGTAATAACATACATGTTATTAAGTCAATTGTACTGAAGTTTTAATTTATGAAGAACAGGGTATAAATTAAATAATATGATAAAAACAAACATCTAGAAAATGATGGTAGAATTGTTCTCTACTTAAAAGAAAAGTCAATAAGTACACTAAATAACAGTTACAAGCAGTTTTACCTGTAGACAAAGAGAGAACATTTTTAAAGTGGGGCTAGGAGACATAACTAGAAATAATTGAAAGATATTAATACAGGAAAATATTAAGTTGAATATCAGCAAAAAATTCCCGAGATTGAGATCTGTTAGATTATGGAATAGTTGCCCATGATAAGAAGCAAAAGAACGCGCTCTTGGGTCATTTAAACTTCACTATACTGTACAAAGAAATGCAAAATAATATTATAAGGGCTGACTTTGGCCCTGATTCAGCAAAACACGTAATAATACGTTTAACATTAAGCAAGTGCTTAAGTGCTTTGCAGAATTATGTCCTTCACAGGTCTTTTCCATCTGTGATTTCCATCATACAATAAAATATATTTTAAAAATCCAGTGCATGGTTGTGGCCTATGTGAACTTTAAAAATCTTATGAGATTTTGATCTTTTACTAACACTATGTAATGATAATCCGAAACTAAAGCAGAGAAGATTCAGCATTTGTTCCTCCTACCACGGAGACAGACTAGGCAGCTGAATCTGAGCATTCTTATCCAGAAAGCATGTAGCAAACTCCTTGCAGAGAGGAAGAGCTTGACTCTTACTATAATAACATCCTGAATTAACCAAGTTGTCCACCACATGGAAAAATTTTGCAGACTGGGACTTTGCTGATACAATGGTAGAGGAAAATCAATCTTTCTTCATTTGCTGTACAGATATGGCATGGATTAAAAAACACTTTATGCTATAAATGGTCAGACTCAGAAGAAGACTTCTGTCACTGACATTGTAGCCATTTTCTTTCCCACATCATTAGATGCAGGATCATCAGTAGATAATAAATACCTGTGAGGACACAGCTGGGGAAGTGGATGTTTAGAAGCCACTGTATTGCTGGTCACTGACACAAGATTATGATAATTTAGTATTAGGCCATTGATGTAGTGATCAATTGGCTGAGCAGGATTTCTCCCCAGTGTCATCTGAATTTAAACAGGTCATTAGCTATTGAGAAAAAACCAATAAAATAGGTCCTGTGCTATGTCTACACTGCAAAGTGATTGTAACATGGATAGGCAGGTTAACTTTAATTTTGCTATGGCCTGCTAAACCCAGGGTTGTGAGTTCAGTCTCTGAGAGGGCCACCTGGGGATCTGGAGCAAAATCAGTACTTGGTCCTGCTAGTGAAGGCAGGGGGCTGGACTTGATGACCTTTCAGTGTCCCTTCCAGTTCTATGAGATAGGTATATCTCCTTATATTATATAATATTTATATTATATTATATTGTTAATAACAACAGTGGATGTGATGGTACAGGCTTCTACACGAGCTAAAAACCAGACTAACAAGTCCTCCAGGGACCCTTTGCAGTGTAGACATACTCTAAAGCTCCTGTTAATGAGCCTTATTGTAAATGAGAATACAGTCCATGATGTCTTGAAAAATGCTGTATTGAAAAAAAAATGCTATCTTAAATTATGTAAATAGTAAAAAGGTAGCCTAGGCTCAATCCTGCAACCCCAAGGCTACATCTACATTTGAAGCTGGGAGTGTGATTCCCAGCTCAAATGCCCATACTTGTGCAATCTGACTGTCTGAAAATAGTAATGTAGTCAAGGTAGCATGGGCAGCGGTGAGTGGAGTCATGGGCTAGTTGACCGGACCCCACTGGTACATACTCAGGGCAGCTATCCCATGCCACTGCCTGCTGGTGCATGCATTACCTGCAGCTACATTACTGTTCTTGCTGCACTAGCTCGATGAGAACTATCTCAAGTATGTCTACTCAAACTGGGACTCATACCCCAGGCTCCAAGTGTAAACATAGCCTTAAACACATAAATCCCATTGACTTCGGTGTGTTTCTTTGTTTGCGGACAAGGAATTCAGGATTAGGTTCCTAAGAGGTTCAATAAAATAAAAGCACAGGCTTTTCAATTATATACACAACACAAAACAAATCTAGTTGTAACAATGGACTGTCCATTACACCAAGCTGATGATAATTATGCATATTAGCACAACTAATAATTAATTTCAAAAACAAAAGGTGGAGTTAGACAAACACTAAATGTAGAACAAAATACTTTTGTGACAAATAAACATTGTTGAGGGAAACTACATTTTCCACTTCTCTACTGTATCCAAATGCTGATGTATTTTTGCCTCAGGTATCCCTTCACCTAATTTGTCATTCAAATTCCTCAGCTAAAGATGACAAATTACACAAAGGCTATGAATTTACCACTTAATGAGTGATGAATCTAGACTTTCATCTCCCCAGGAATAATTTCTTTATTACATTTTATATTTTATTGCAATACAGCACTGTTTTGACCTTCAGGTATTATAATTAAGGTCCCAAAATGTTATAAATTTGGAGCCATCACACAAAATTGATTGTAGTGATTTTCTAGCTATTCTCAAATCTTCCCTTTTTATGAGTCCAAAGGATTACTTATTTTAAACCAATGTAAATTATACGCAGGCTGATACTGCACAGCTGAGAGGCAAATTAAGTCTCCTCAAGTTATTTCACCAAAGTTCAACAAAACAGCATATGCTCCAAAACGAAGTAATAATATAGAACCATGAAAAATTCCTACTTATTTTTTAAAAGTATCATAAACTATAATAAACTTGACAAATGATAGGGAAAAAAAGAGTATTGAATATTTATTTAAAATTGTGATTCTCAGTTAACAAATCCCCCTCAGACCCCTCAAGTGGGCAGCTTGAAATGTATATGGCATATGTGTGTGGATTAAAAATGCATATAGCTTCAATGGGGATGACCCTCTCTTTTTTAAAAACTATGTAAATGAGTTGATTATACATTATTTAAATAACAATTAATATAAATAATAAATAGTTATAGTGCCTAGACAGTGCTTTACCACACATGAATTGCGCCATGCAAATAATAGAGTCATACTGCCCAATAGTGCTTAGGCATGAGCAGGTACAATACAGAACAATACAAGGAAAAGGAGGAGGCTTGCCATACAATGATTGGTAAGCTTTTCCAAGTGTAAGGGGCAGCATTGTAGAAGGCACATAGTAAGGAGTGATTGAAGGAGAGAAAGGAAGCTGTGCTGCAATCATGAGCAACACAAAAGGAATAAAAGGGAGTGGTGGAGCCAGGACCGGCGCTAGGGTTTTGAGCGCCCTAGGCAGACGGCAATTTCGCCACCCCCCGCGCTGGTCCCGGCTCCGGTGGAGCTGCCACGGTGGTGCCTGCGGGCGGTCCACCGGAGCCGCACGAGCACCCGACCGTCCGCAGGCACGACTGCGGCAGCTCAATCCGAGCTGCGGACCAGCGGACCGCCCGCAGGCACCACTGCGGCAGCTCCACGGGAGCTGCCTGCCGCCCCCTCCGGTGGCGCCCTGACCCAGAGGACACCCTGGGCTGCTGGTTGCCGCGGCGGCGCCCTGACCCAGGGGACACCCTGGGCTGCTGGTTGCCGCGGCGGCGCCCTGACCCAGGGGGCTCCTGGGCTGCCGGCTGCCGTGGCGGCGCCCTGACCCAGGGGACACCCTGGGCTGCAGGCTCCCTAACAGCAGCGGCTGCTCAACCATTTAAAAAAAATTTGGGGGTGCTTTTTGGCACCCCCAAATCTCGGCGCCCTAGGCAACTGCCTAGTTCACCTAAATGGTTGCACTGGCCCTGGGTGGAGCCAATGAAGTCAAATATATAAGAGAGGACAGAATTACAGAGTCCTTTGAATTAACAGTTTGAATTTTATGTGGATAACAAGTGGAGGCCAGCACAAAGACACAAGTAAGGGGAAGATGTTATTACATCATCAGGAAAGGAACCAGTGTTTTGGATGAATAGGAGAGGAGAGAAATGGGAAAGGGGAGACCAGATAGTGAGAAACTGCAGTAGCTGACATGCTAGCTAAATAAAAGTTGGCACTACTCAGAACTGAACTGCTAACATCACACAAATTAAATGTGACTATGTCCCATCAATGCCAGTGCAGACTAGAGACACCTGAAAGTGGGTAGGCAAAAATGACACGCACAGGAAGGTTCACAGCCTGTCTACAGCAGCAAGTAAACATCAGAGTGTATACAACTCAAAACAGGCTAGGCAAAGCCTACTATAAGGAGCTGCCCATAATCCTCGCTTTCACAAGCAAAATCCTTAGTAAACAAATGGACTTTGTGCTGAGCTCTAACAGCTAACAAATTTAGATTCTATTAGATCAAAAGGGGAAGTGAGGTACTGGGTCATCAGCTCTTCTAGGAAAACGTCTTGCCCAGAATTTCAAACCCAGAGACTGTTAGCTGCAGCACATCAGTTCCTCACAAAGGGGCATATGAATGGATGCTCATGGTATGTTGTGAAGAATATGTAAGATGCTAATCTCCCTCTTTTTTTCGCTAGCAGTTTGACGAAGAACAAAATAAAAAATAATTATTTTTTTCAGACTGCAGCCAATATTTTCTATTTACTATAAAGAACTGTTTAAACACTGAGGTTGAACCTTTCCCTCCAGAGTATGTTGCCTTAGGATTGCTTTACTCGCATGGACACACAAGTCAAGGAACTCTGTGTCATTTCTGAACACAAGCCCTCCGTGTAATTTTATAAAATACTAAAGTGTGCCTAGAAAAGCCTCCAATTTATGTTTCAATGTAAGAAAAAATCAGCCTATCAAGCACATTTTGCGTAAATATCGTAGAAAGTTACTGAAAGAAAATAGAAAAATGAGAATTTGGGCTGAATCTCAGGTTAAACTTCCCTACAGTGATATCTCTAAGACTGTGGAGTAGGCTCCTTAAAGAATCAGTGGAAACCCCATAACGTGTGACATTTAACACTAGATTGGACAAAGCTAGAAATTATGCATCAAAGGGACAATTCTGCACTGGCAGGGAATAATCTGTTTCCATCTCTAATTTCTATGGTCCTATGACTAAGGCTGCAAGTTTGTCATGGAGGTCATGGAAATCACACATTCTGTGAATTTCCGTGACCTCCGTGACTTCTGCAGTGGCTAGTGCGGATGGCTCAGGGGCCACCTGAGCAGCTCAGGCAGCCCCTGGGCCAGTTGCACCAACCAATCCTGGGGCAGTCTTGGGCCACTGTGCCCCTCTCTCCCAGCAGCAGCAGCAGGAGTTTGAGTGGCAGACTCAGGGCTGGGGATTGGGGTATGTGAGGGAGGAAGGGCTCTGGGCAGTACTTACTTTGGGGGCTCTGCACGCTGCCTCTGCCTGCAGGCATCGCCCCTACAGCTCCCATTGGCCGCAGTTCCTGGCCAATGGGAGTTGTAGAGCCGGCACTTGGGGTGGAGCCAGCACACAGAGCTGCCTGGCTGCGCCTCCGCCTAGGAGCTGAGGGATGTCACCACTTCTGAGAAGGTGCAGAGCCTGGTAGGGAGCCTGCCACCCCTGCCAACCCCCGCTCCCCTGCAGCACCCATGGCACCCCCAGGCTGCCTCCCCATCTCAAAATTTAGTCAGGGGTATATAGTACAAGTCATGGACAGGTCACGGGCTGTGAATTCTTGTTTACTGCCTGTGACCTGTCTGTGACTTTTACTAAAAATACCCATGACAAACATAGCCTTACCTATGATACTTCTCTAGTTAGCTGCAACTACATTAGCCACCCCTCTAATCCACTGATACTCTCCTTATTCCAGAGTACTATACTATTAGCTATCTTTACAAAAGCTTTACTATTTCTATACTGTACTATCCTACCCCATCTAGAGCTATGTAATGTAATTCAGCAGGTCTAATCCTTTCCCAGCATGATTTAGCTTTGGCAAGTGTTTATTAATATATTCGTTTTACCCTACCCTAATCAAGGAAACATGTTTTTTTTGGCTAACTTCTTTTAAAGAAATAAACCTCCTGCAAAATCCGGGGAGTGGCGGCAAATGCTTTGGAGCTGGGAAGACGCTAGGCCTGGTGACACCATCCAATCTCAGATCTCAGCCCACATTTCTGAGTCTTCGACTAAGAGTTCCACTGTCAGTGCAAACAACATATCCAAAACTGTACTCCAGTGCTACATTCCTGAAATTCCGCCACTGTTCACAGCAATACCATCTTCCCAGGCCCCTGCAACTCCCACTCTCTCTTGCCCTGCACATGCAGCCCATGTCTAGATCTTGTCAATTCTTCCCCACATTTCCAAAATCCAACCTTTTCTTTCTGTTCACATAGTGAAAACATTGATCCAGGCTTTCATCACCTCTCATCTTCATTACTGTAATCTTTGTACAGCACCTAGCATAATAGGCTTCTGGTTCATAACTAGGGCTCCTAGGTGTTACAATAATAACAATAATTCGTTATGGCTTCCCCAACATCTCCAATCATGTTCTTCTAGTTCACTCAAAACACAGCTACTAATACCACCTTCCCAGCTCATCATTCTGACAAAGGCAGCCTCCTCTTTTAACCCCTCTAGTTGCTTCCTATTTTCTATCCCCCATCAAATTAAAGTTTCTTGTCCTCACCTTCAAGGTTCTACATAACTCTACCACTCACAGCTCCGTTCTGTTTGTTTCATTCTCTTGATCAAATATTCAGCTACATCTTCCTGTAAAAAGCTGAACATAAAAACATTCCCAAACTCATCAAAAATATCTGCAGTTCTGTTTGATGCTTAAAGGGGCTTATCTCATGGAATTTACCCTTATTTATGAATCTGCATGATGCAGCTCTGATTTTGGAATATTTCTTTTGGATTGACCACAGACATACTTTTTGGCCATTCTTTCACTGTCTCTACTAACACGAAAATGGGATTGTTGGGAGTGTATACATAAAACTCTGAGTCAGTGTAAATGCAGAAGTTCCTTTGCTTTTCCACCATAAGTGATGAATACCCACTTCAGCACCAAGTATTTTAATGAAGGGTGTTCAGTGTAGTATGTCCTGTTTGTAGACATACTCTCACAATATAAGATTTATTATCAGATCATTCATCAAAAGGATTTATATGATAACCTATAGCAACAATTTGAGTTTTGAAGAAGTTAGTATTCTTCAAACACTCCTGTTTAGCTTTAAAAATGATCAAATGTTGTAGCTGACTAGCAGAAATCTGATGACCTACTTTTGCAAAATGGGAAAACAGATTCTCTAAAAAATACCATCCAGATCAATGGTAAATGAAACTTTAGCTTCAGGCATATTGCATTTTTTTACAGTTAATACATTCATAGTTATTCAACCTGTGTTTCTGACAAAAATAGAGGTTAGCATGTTTTAAAAGTTTCAGAGTATTTTAGAATATGCTTTATTTTAATTTTTTTTATGTTCCTTCTTGTTTAACAATTGGGACCTACATATGAAATCCTGATCACACATTAGGGGGTGCAAATGTAAAAAGGTAACTGACTTTAGCATATAAAAAGATCCTAACTCCAAATTTTCTCTGATCAATGCAATAGCCTCCTTCCATGATGAATTATACTGATATGAATAAAAATGTAGAACGCACATTTGGCATTAAATTTTAAAATGCAGTAGCTCTCACCTCCCTGTTCACACAACTGCTGTGCTAAGGCATCCTTGAATATAACTTGGCCTCTGTGAGTAGCTGTAGCCCTGGAAATATAAAAAGACAAAAATAAATAATGTGGCAAACTTATTTACATAAATGGATGGTCAAATCAAAGATGAGCTTCTGGTTTTTTTACTCTTCCCCAGTCCTCCTTTTGGAAGAATAACTTGTTTATTTTTATTTTGCTTTACTTAATTTTATTTACTTTATTTTGCTTTACCTGAACCAAAATGATTCATCTAGAAGTAAAAAGGCACAACAATATGCTATTCGCAAGCACAGAGCTCAGCAGAGGACATTAGATTTTAGGTCACCACCTGGATAAGACTAAGCATGTTTCAAAATTAACGTGCTTTGCCTGAGAAGGGCTGTTGTGGAAGGTAAGAGGAACATAGGAGAGATGTTCTCAAAGCAGCCCCTGTAAAATCCCTATCAGCTGATCCAGGGAGCAATAGTCATATTAGTTCTGGAGAAAGTGACATTTATTTGCAGTAATGTATCTGCCAGAACAAAAAGGAATAAATGTAAAATTCAGTCTTTTAGATGCAATGCATTCACAAGGCAAAGTCCACCTAGAGCTGCCATAGTATTGATGTCCATCAGTAAAAAAGTTCCTTCCTCAGGAGCTTTAATCTGCCTTTTGATCATGCAGGAAAGTCCCATTGACACTAACTGGAGTTACACATGCGTATCGAGCTTGTCATCTTGGTAAATATAATAGAAAATGTCCATATAAGTTGCAGATATTAGTGATTTTATATCAGTGTTGCAAATCTGGGGCTATATCATGCTCTCATTGACTTTAATGGAAAAACTCCAGCTAACACTGATAATGGGCTCAGAGGGCATGTCTATACTGCATCTGTGTTTGAACTTCCCTGCCTGGGTCCACAGACATGTGCTAGTGAGGCTCATGCTAGTGTGCTAAATGTAGCTGTGTACACAGTGGGGCTTGGGCTAGAACTCCGGCTCTCAGCTGCAAGGACTAGTTTGCAGAACTGGGGCTATAATGTATAATTTTATTTGTTTTGAAAAATAATGTCTAAAATGTCCTTTTCCCCCATAAAAGCAACACGTATTGTATTTAGGACAAATGCATTTCATTCTGTTCATCTTAGTCACAATGGCATGTTTATGAAGTGAACTGATCAATAGAATTTAAAAAACTAAATTTAATTAATAAGCTAAATTGTTTTCATCAAGCTTTGAAGAGAATTGGCCACAGTATTTGATCACTAAAAAGGCAAATTGGTTAGAAGTCATCAGTGTTTGATCATTAGAAAAACAGAGTAGCACCCTCAGTTTCTTTGTCTAGACCAGCTGAGGAAAGAAAATCCTTGGCTCCTTTAAAATGCATCTTTCCTTCTCCCCTTATGAGATGGAAGAAGGTAAGAGGGGAGCTATGTGGCTGATTCTGATTGGTTGGACAGAAGAGTGCAGCATAAGCCTATTTGCTTCCATGCAACAATTATAAAGCCTTCCCCCTCCCCAAGCGCGCCATTGTGTGCTGGAAAGAAAAGCCCCTCCCCAGCACTTCTTCCCTTTGAATTAGAGATGGGCTGAGTTTTCAGGTCTTGCTGTGGGCTCCCTGCTGGTTGCCTTTTGGGGGCTGGGAAGGAGTGTTCCCTTCACGACCAAACTGGTCAGGCTGGGTACATTTTTTCATCTTCCTCTCAGCAGCCCAGGGAGCCAATGGGTAGCTTAGGTTATAAAATTCATTTTGTCACAACTCGTCAGGTGCCCAATGCAGTTAATTGTTCAGTAGGAGGGTCCAATTCCCTGATAAGCCATAACTGGAAGCAGATTAGGAGAAGGCATCACCTAAAGAAGGTGGGGAATGGGCTTGGGCTCCTAATATCTGGTACAGTGAGGAGAAAGCCCCCTTTCTGTCCCCTTTAGCCCTTCATGAGGGGAGAACGCTGGGGTCTCAGCACTGGTACTAGGACCAGGCTAATAGGATGGGGGTGCTGAGAGCAGGCCTTCACCAGGCGGAACAGATTACAAAAGAAGGATGATCTGCACTGGATGAGAGTTATTGCTGGATAGTTCACAGATGTGTTAATAAAGCTGCAGCTTAATGAAACCACATCCCTGGTGTCTTGTCTGTCCTCCTGCAGTGTCTGGAACAATAAGTGTGAGCTGTACAACACATTTTTAAAATGCAAATACAATGAAAAAATAAGTCCCGAGAAATCTTCATATGGACACTCTTTTAGGATTTCAAACACTTTTTACAGTTGTGTGAAATATGGCATAACTTATAACATTTCTATATTAGCACATGCTGTCTGTGTTATTGTGACCCAGTGACCATGCAGTAGAAGAGAAAAGAAGGATAATAATAAGAAGAAATACATTATTTTGGCACATGAAGACAGCAAAGAATTCTGAAAACTTTACAGACTCCTTTAAAAACCTGAGCTAAAACACAGCGAGCTTTCAAAATTCTTAAAGCATCAACCTGTGTACAGAACACACACATTGTTTTTAAGTGCTCACAGTTCTAAGCTTATGGATATTTAGGGAGATTATTTATTATTTCTATTATATTTATATACTTACCCTCACAGTGAAAAATGGGTACAGAGGTTAGAATGCTACCAAGAAAAATATTCTCCAAAATGGAGAACGTATGCTCTGTAATCCATCCATAGGAGCAATAGGCCAGCCTTCTTGAAAGGACCAGATATACTGAATGCAGTCAATAGACTAAATACCAGAACATACCAAAGCCAGCTTTTACTAGAAATCCAAAATAAAGAGATGTTACATATATAGTTAGTTGTGTGCTGTAAATGTGACAAAATCAGGCTCCTTGTGCTCCTGTGCACACATAGGAAAATGCCACAAGAGAAGTGGGGCAGATATTTTCCCTCTTGATTCTGTTCCTCAATCAAACCAACACATGGAGAGGCCTCTTCACAGATCCTCTAGAATTGAAATTGCTATGCTGGAGGTTGGGTGAAACCTCTGTGAAGCTGGTGGGCACAACATCTGCCTTCATTTAGGATAAATTTAAAATGTAATTTAGCTCCTTTAAGGATCAGGTAACTGAAACAATAGGAGATGCCAGCCAAAACACAGGCACGTGGCAAGGTTGGAGTAGGAGTTCACCTCTACGGTTTGAGGGCTTTTTCCCTGACATTTGAATGCAAACGCAGGGGGCTGGGTACTGGAGTTAGTGATGGATGCATATGAATGCGAGACAGCGAGAAGATGCTGAAATATCACAGACACAGACAGAGAAAACAGCAAGGAAGCCCAAGAGACTACCAAGGGAACACTAATAAAAAATAAAAAGCTAAGAGACTTTTTGGGTAGCACATTGGCTAAAAAGAATCTCGAAACTGTGAGCAAAGAAACTGTCACCTATTGTCTGATTCTTACTATGTTCAGGGAAACAGGACTTTTATTTATATTCTTTGTAAATAAACAGGATTGCATCAAAGAAATGCTCAACTCCACCATTTATTTATTTCCTTAATGGAAACAATCCACAAGACCCTGAAAATTGGCTAAGTGTGCAGCTCAAAAGGGATAACAGAGCCACTGAGGGACATTCTGGGGTAGATTTTCAGAAAGCCTTTGACAAGGTCCCTCACCAATGGCTATTAAGCAAAGTAAACAGTCATGGGATAAGAGGGACAGTTCTCTCATGGATTGGTAACTAGTTAAAAGATAGGAAACAAAGGGAATGCAGAGAGGTAAATAGTGGTCTCCTCCAAGGGTCTGTATTGGGTACACTCCTATTCAATATATTCATAAATGATCTGAAAAAAGGGGTAAACAAGTGAGGAAGCAAAATTTGCAGATGATACAAAACTACTCAAGACAGTTAAGTCTCAGACAGACTGTGAAGAGCTACAAAAGGATCTCTGGGGCAACAAAATGGCAGATGAAATTTAATGTTGATTAATGGAAAGTAATGCACATTGGAAAACATAATCCCAACTATACATATAAAATAAGACAGTCAATATTAGCTGTTACCACTCAATAAAGAGATTTGGGAGTCATTGTGGATAATTCTCTGAAAACATCCACTCAATGTGCAGCAGCACTCAAAAAAGCTAACAGATTCTTACGAATCATTAGGAAAGAAATTGACAATAAGACAGAAAATATCATATTTCCTCCATATAAATCCATGGTACAGTCATATATTGAATACTGTGTGCAGTTCTGGTCACCCCATCTCAAAAAAATATATTAGCATTAGAAAAAGTACACTGAAGGGGAATAAAAGAGATTAAGGGTGTGGAACAGCTTCTATATGAGGAGAGATTAAAAAGACTGGGACTTTTCTGCTTTGAAAAGAGATGACTGAGTGGTGATCTGATAGATATCTAATAAATCATGACTGGTGTGGAGAAAGTGAATAAGGAAGTTTTATTTACCCTTTCACATCACACAAGAACTATGGGGCACCCAATGAATTTAATAGGTAGCACATTTAAAACAAACAAAAGGAAGTACTTCTTCACACAACACATAGATGCTGTGAAGGCCAAAACCATAATAGGGTTCAAAAAAGAATTACCATATATACTCGATCATAAGCCGGTTTGTATATAAGCCGACCCCACCCCAAGATGGATAAGTAAAAATGGAAAATTTTTATAACCCATTCATAAGCCGACCCTATCATTAGGGGTCAGCAAACTTTGGCTCCCGGGCCATCAGGATAAGCCGCTGGCAGGCTGAGATGGTTTGTTTACCTCAAGCGTCTGCAGGCATGGCAGTAAACCTAAGTAAACAAAGTATTCCAGTGCGTCACCTACTTACCATGACGGGCTGGGACAGCAACTGGTGGGGAAATATTTTTTTTGGGAAAAGCTGGGAATCAGGGAAGTAACCCCTGTGACCACCCCACATGACCCCACCCCTAGCCCGGGACGCCCACACTCTCCCCATCCCATCCCTTCCCATCTTATCTAGGGAGGGCCAGAGTAGGATGTCTCTGACCTGGCTGAAGCTGCTCGCAGGGGGGGCCACAGCCTGCTCCAGCCGCAGCATGTTCCAGCAGCCTGGGCTGGGCAGTGTGGCTGCAGCATGTTCCAGCGCCCGGGCCGCGCAGCCACAGGCTGCTCTGGGGGACGCGGCCAAGCGGCACAGTTGCAGCCTGCCAGCCCGAGAGCTGCAGCTGCTTTGGAGGCTGGGGGGAGAACAGCGTGGCCAGAAGCGGAGGGACTCTGGCTCTGTCTCTTCCCTTCTGGCTCTGCTGGCTCTGCTGCCTCTCCTTGATCCCTCTGTTGGGGGCAGGGGCTGTGTCCCACCTCTCCCTCTCTATACACTTTCATAAGATGACCCCCTTCTCTGGTGCTTTCCTTTTTTACTAAAAAAATTTGGCTTATGAACGAGTATATACAGTAGATAAATTTATGGAGGATAGGTACATCAGTGATTATTAGTCAAGATGGCCAGGAATACAAACCCATGCTCTGCGTGTCCACAAGCCTCTGACTGCCAGATGCTGGAATGACAGAAGATGGATCACTTGATAATTGCCCTGTTCTTGTTCATTCCCTGCAAAGCATCTGGGATTGGCCACTGCCAGAAGACACAACACTGGCGTAGATTGGTCTGACCCAGTGTGGCCATTCTTCTGTTCTTCTCTTCCCTATTTATGCATCCTAAGATCACATTTGCTCGTTTGGCTGCAATGTCACACTGGGAGCTCATGTTCAGCTGATTATCTACCACGAACTCTAGCTTTTTTTCAGAGTCAGGATAGAGTCCCCCATCCTGCAAGTATGGCGTATATTTTTTGTTCCTAGTTGTACATATTTACATTTGGTGATATTAAAATGCATATTGTTTCTTTGTGCCCAGTTCACCAAGTAAGCCACATTGCTCTGTATCAGAGATCTATCGTCTACATTTTTTGCCAGTGCCCCAATTTTGTGTCATCTGCAAACTTTATGACTGACAATTTTATGGTTTTTTCCACGTCATTGATAAAAATGTTAAATATTGTAGGGGCAAGAACCTATCCCAGTGGGACCTAACTGGAAACACACCCACTCAATGGTGATTTGCCATTCACAATTACATTTTGAGTCCCAGCTAGTCAGCTAGCTAGTTTTTAATTCATTTAATATGTGGCATGTTAATTTTATATTGTTCTAGTTTTGTGGTACCAAGTTAAACAGCTTACAGAAGTCTAAGTATATTACATCAACACTATTGCCTTTATCAACCAAACTTGTAATCTCATTAAAAAAAGATATCAAGTTAGTTTGACAGGATCTATTTTCAATAAACTCATGTCAATTGCATTAATTAATTACTCTCCGTAATGAGCCCTATATAAGTCACTGCATTATTTTGTCCAGGATTGATGTCAGGGTGACAGGCCTATATTACCACATGTAATGGACATAGTTAAATCGGTTAAAAACTGTGTGTGGACCAGGCTCTGTCGAGATTATAGCTCATTAGGAACTCGCTGAAGCATTTAGAGCCTTTCACCTGTTGATCACTAGTTTGAATGCTGCCCAATTCATTAGCAATTAAAAGTTGTTCCCATCTAATGGAAGTTTGGTAGCCCCCCTAAATAAGATTAGCTCGGTGCATCCCAGTTTCAGTTCCCAGGTCACAAATTCACTGCCTTGTTTTGCACTAGACTGTACGCTGCTTAGGGCAGAGACTCTCTTTTATTGTGTATTTGTATTGTGCCTACCACAATAGCCATACTAAAGGTGACAATAGAGATCCAGGCCTGAGACTCTTTTGAAGTCAGGGATTGGTTGCAACAGCAGCTCTGTGTCACTTGTTCTTGCCTCCCGTCCGCATTTTATCAAGAAGGTATAGGAGGGGCTTAACAGATTGTATGGCAATTTGACTGACCCTCAGCCAGCACAATTCCTATAAGACTATGGCAAGTGGCATAATTTAGAGCAGCCCTAAGTTAGGCCAGGAGTTATTTTGGTCCCTGACTGGACCAGGATCAAGGTCAAGTGGTTTAAATCACCAAGTGGAAAACCTTGATTCAAATAATTGATTTTAATCAACTTTTCTGTTTGTACTTTAGTTATTTTCTAAAGAAAGGAGCATTGGTTATGACCATTAAAACATGTTGATTTAAAACAAAAAATAGAGCTTTTACACTAGATATAGTACACCTTTTTGCTACCCAGGAGGGTAAAGTATACTATGTATATTTATTTGAGCAATTATGTAGCTTAATATTTTCAGCTTCTCATTAATTGTACATTTTTAGCTTGTTGGAAAATGGTGAATGTTATATTGCTTATTTACTAGATAAACTTTTTGCTCATGATTTGTGTCAAACTACATTAGGATGGTAACTGGAATTTAATTAAACACACAAAACAGCATATGAAATTTATTTTTATTAAACTGAACAGCCCTAAATGTTTTGGACACAGAAATTTCTCTTATCAAAACATGATTTACATTTAAAACTACATGATTTATTAAAGGAACAAGAGGGCTTAACTGTATTCAATGAATTAAACTGATTAGTTTGGGTCAACCAGGGAAAATTTTCAAATATGACTAAGTAAAAGTGTGTAGAGATTTACTTCCTATTCACCTAAGTGTCTTGAAAATGAGACAACAGTCTCCTAAGTTACTTAGGCTGATAAGTAATGGAATCATCACATACCAGCACTACACAATTTGAAGCAGAAAACAAAGATGAATCCCATATCTAACTGTGTATGTTTGTGAGAAAAACAGTGGGTTCCCAGATTTTTCATGTTTAAAAAAGAAACATTTCTGAGAGATGGTCTAAATGAAATTGGCTCATTGAGAGTTGCCAAGTTAAAACCTGTGCTGCTTGGTAGATAAGAGAGAGAAGGAACACTTAGAACTTCATAATCAGGGCTAGTGGTATTTCGTCGGAGAAGGGGAGGTAATGGATTCTGTGATATTTCTGGCCATTGTCAGGATAAAAAAGCCATGTGTGCAGAGCTGCTGCTCTTGTCGCTTTAGCAGAGGCTGAGGTAGGAAAGCAGCTCTGAAGAATAAGCAGCCGTGTTTTTTTCCACATCCACATTTATGCAGGGCTGAACCTGAAGGCACTGGGATAGCACAGTTTAAAGGTTTTAAACTATTACTTACTTAAATTGTTCTAATCAGTTTCTACTTGAAGATAAACTTCAGGCATTTTAAATATCAATTTGTGACTTTGGTCTTCCCCTCCTTCCCCCCCATGACTGTCTTTTTCATATGATTTATCAGGAAAAACCATCAGTGTTAACAACATTCAGCTGAAACGGCAGAAGGAAATTTGGCAAGCAAAATGTAATTACCCCATATGGGAATTTGGTTAGGAAACTGGGATTAACCCCCTATTCATAAAGCTTGTCTAAAAGATGAAAATGGATTTGGATAGGCATTAAAGCGGTCTATAAAAATTTGATAGCTGCAAACATCAAGGACCAAATTGTGACACCAAGAACCAACTCACGCATGGGAGCAGTCCCACTGAAATCAGTGGGCCAAATTACAAATAAGAGGTAAGATTGTGTGACAGTCTCCCTTGCATTTACTCAGACTTCTTTACACATAAGTAGAGTGGGTCCAAGTGAATGTAAGGGTGAATATGAATTACACCACTTTATGTATCACTTCTGAATTTGTCCGATTGGGGTGACTCACTTGAATAAAGTTACTATAATTTTAACCCAGGGATAGAGAGATTTATTTGGTGTGATTCACAAAAGTATAACCCAGAGTAAATGAGAGGAAGTTAAGAAGGGGGAAATTTAGGCTGAATATCAAGAAAAACTTGATGGGAAGCAGTAAAAGCCCCTTTATTTGAGACTTATAAAACAAAATTGGACAAAATTCTAAAAATGGACTGTAGGGACCAATCCTGCAATGCCAGATAGATAGACTGAATGACCTTACAGGTCTTTTTCAGCTCTAACCTCTATGTTTATAAAATATTCCTATGAAAGCGGCATAGAAGCTTTCTTTTACATCTCATCTGACAGGTGCTATCTTCAGCAGCTGTGTGCCCTAGTCTCATGCTTGGCCATTGGTTCAACAATATGGCAAAGGAAAGTGCACCACCTACTGCATCCTCAGGTACATTTTCTGAAGCAGTAATGTTTTCTCTCCTACCCAGTTTTTGTGCTGGAGCACATGACTGAGATAAGGGGGTGTCCCAAAGTTCACTAGTTATGCAGATAAATTTCTTTTTAATCATTACCTTTAGAAATAATTACACACAACACTCTTTTATCTAAATTACCACCAAGAAAGAAGAAAAATTAAGTAGATGATGATTGGGCGGAATTCAAAGTTAAAGAGTCATATTCATAGACCTCCCAACAGTCCCAGGTTTTTGTCCTGCTTTGACCTGCAAAGCCTGCTGTCCTGGTTGAATCAGCTCCTGTCCTGCAAGGCTGGCTAGGCTCAGCTCCCTGCTCCAGGATTTGTTTCCTGTTCCCACTTCTCCTTCCTCCCAGCCCTGCCTCCCTGAGAGCCTTTCCTGGCCCCTCCTTGAGCCGGGCACATGTTCAGAATATTGGAGCTGAGCCCAGCCAGTCTGGCAGGACAGAAGCCACAGGAGCCACCTCTGAGGGGTGAGTGCGGGGTGGACTTTCTCTGCAACACCCTGCCCCGGCCTGCAGGGCGGGATCCATCCTGCTTTAACCAATGGGAATGTTGGGAGGTATGTATTCATCACTAATAAATCATCTGATGTTACTTGAATCATCACAATGCTCATGCTTTCCTACATAGCTGGACTGGGGCCTTGATCTTGCAAAGTGCTGAAAATTGGACCTGTGTGAATAACTGATTTTTCTCTTTGGTGACTAAATTGAAATATATACAACAAGAACAAAAATAAGTTTGGATTTTTTGATTTTTCTAGCAAAACAAAGTTTTAAAAAAATTCTTGGGTCAAACAAAATGTTTTCTTTGCTCCAAAATGAAGTGTTTCGTTTTTTTTTTCAAGTTTTATAAGCTTTTAAAAATTAAATTGAGTGAAATTCTGAAATGCCTTTCTGAAATGAAAAGTCAAAATGTTTTGTTTTGAAAATGCTGAAATTAACCATTTTGACATTTCTTTCCAATTTTTAAAAATTTTATGTGATTCAAACAATTTGCCAAAAATTGACCCAAATTCAATAATTGTTTTGGTCAACCCAAATCTGCAATTTTCAGCAAAATACTTGTACAAAATGTTCATCCAGCTCTACTGAGAACCCTTAAGTTCTATTGGAATCAAGTCTTACATGCACATTGATCCATTAAGGGAGATATTTTCAAATCTCTAACAGAGTTGGGAAAGTAACAAAAATATTGCTGATAGTTAAATTAACTATAATATATGTTGTAACACAGCTACATGTTTCTCACATAATGCTCAGCTAAGCACAGCATGTCAGCAAACAAATAGTAATAAATCTTCCAAGGCCACTCTCAATCATATTGGGATATGATGCCCTCCAGCCTACTATCCTAACAATTTACCAAATATGTGTTCTGCTGATATCTGAACCATGGGCCTAATCCCAAACTCACTGAAGTCAATAGACTCCCACTGACTTCAATGGGCTTTCGATCAGGCCCCATATGCAAAGAAATTAATATTTTTATTTTCTATATAGTCAATAGAAAAAGATCACAATAGTCCAATGCCAGAGACTTGATCTGTCTAGAGCTCTGTTCCACTTTAAATCAAATTCTTACCACAAAAGGTTAAGTTAAAACAGCTGTTTTCTATTTAGAGATGGATCTAAAGGTGTTTACCGGTTGCAAAGAAGAAAAACACACTTTTTTTTTAAAGCCTTGACATCACTATGGAAAACAGATGCCAGTTCAATTGCTTTGATTTTTTTTTAACTACCTTTAAAGCTTGTTGTGGGTGAGTTGGTGTGTGGGTGAGACCGAGAGAGACTGCGTTAGAGACTTCTTTAGCCAAGACTAGGTTGACATTAACAAAATATGTACCAGTATGGTGGTCTCTATTGCAAATACCTCCACTGTGCTTGGGATGAAGGAGCTATTGGCAGAGTGATTGAGACAAAAAAAACACCCATTAACTGAGCACTTTACAAGATGACCGTAAGTCTACATACCTTACAAGGTATGACCTGTATGGGCAAGCTCAGACAGAGCCTTGTCTCATTCAGTGCACTCACACGCAAACATGCATTTTTAAAACAGACATCTTTAAAATACACTCTGAATGAGGCACTTTTAAAGTGTGGATTGGTCCATGCACATTTCTGTGCATTGGACTGATTTGTACATTTTAGAATGTGTACATGGTTCAGTGCACACTTACAAGATTTGTAGAGAATAGGGCAATGTTCCTGTGGGCCCCAATCTCGTTCCTTGCAAATCTTCAGTAAAGTTTTAAGGGTGTAGAATAAATTATCATACATAGATGTGTAACAAAAATGTATTTCTTCAGGATGTTAGGCTACCATTGTTAAAAATATATAAACGAACATTTATTGCACAGGTGCAAAGTATGATTTTTCATAACTGAGTTAAATCAAATCCAGTTTCACCACTATATTACAAAGTACTTCTCCTCCATGACAACTACTTCCTTGCCTAATTTCAACTTTCAATCCCTGCCATTTTGGAACCGGAGTTGTTTAAAAAGTTGATTTTTTTTTTTTAATGAGGAAAGTTGGTTGTTGAGGTTTTTTTGCGTAGCCTCAAATGGTAAAAGTATTCCTCAAATTGTCTACTCAAAGATCACCTCTGGAGAAAGACAACACCTATAAAAATGTCAGTCCAATAGGTAACGTTTTTAGAAAATTATGAGCAACTGAAAATATAGGCTTAGAAAGGAAATACCTCGGAAACTTTAAGTATGGGTGCAGCTACTGCTCCACCGGCAATACTAACAAAAGTTTGTTAGTGTACGAAATGCTGTCATTAAAGCATATAGTTAAGGTTGCCCAACCCTTTCCACTATAGCCCATAGTTTTCAGTTGTTTTTGACTCTGACTAACTTTAACCATTTTGGCTGACATTTTCCCTATTTTATGTCTGCCTCAGGTTTAATTGTTTGGAAAGTTTAAACAAAAATGGTACAGCTATTTCTAAGAGTAAGGTCAATTAAAATATATAGGTTTGATAATTCTAAATATCTTCTATCTTCTGCTTAGTGGCTCTAGTTTTTCTGTGGTTTGGTGTAGAAAGTTGCAGTGAGATCCCACACATGTTCAAGTGCTATCCTGAAGAGAGATGTATTTAAGTACATGTGTAAGTGCTTTTCTAAATCAAGACTTGAATGAGGCAAGAGTCCTAAAGTAAAAAACCCATGTGATTTGTAATTAAAGACTGCATCATAATGGATACAGAGAAGGAGACAGAATAAAGGTTGCACAGGCAACCTTAATTCTGATATTTCCTAATTTATGAGTGCTTGAATTTGCAATCTTAACTATGTTCTTTTAAGATATGGTGGTGGTGGTGTTGTTTTGAGGGTATGGGAGCAGAAAGGAGAGGTATGATAGAATAGTGAATATATAGTATAATAGAGGGAAGGAAGAAAGTGGAAATCAGACAATTAAAGTTGTACATAGGTGCTCATATTCCCTCTCCCCAATATCCCCAATAACATAAAGATGATTTTTCTCTACTATACAATCATATGTAAATAAACCGATTAGAAACTACTTTTCTGCTTTCTGTAAACAGATTGAGAGAGACAGTTTTTGACAAAGCTTGCCCCCAGTTACAGGAATTCTAATATTTTTGAGTATTTTGCTGTAAGTCTGACTAAAGGAAAGCAAATTCTAATGTTTCTATACTTTAAATAAAGCATTATTATAGTGGCATCTGCCAAGTGAGTCAATTTATATAAATAATAGAACAAGCATCTATTGTCTTTCTGCTGAAACAGTGCCAACAACTAGGTCTTACCTTTTCCAGTGGGGAAATCATGTTTGTAGGCTCTGTAGTCTATCCTATTACCCTTTGAGCTGTATCTGGAATACTGATTGTATATAGAGTTACATACAGTATAGAGTTTAGATTTCTAATTTAATGAGTATGAGTATTAAAAACCTATATTTATTATAATCTAATGATTCTATTACACTTCTTTAATATTTAAAAAAGCAAAAACAGATTTATGAAATTGTGAGTCTGGGTACATGATTGACAGTCTCCCAAAGCCTACATTTAATTAAGATCTAATTCAAATACTCAGATTATACTTTCATATCATTCAGGAAAAAATCTTTGGTATTTCTTGTCATAGCAATAAGCATATTACTACTTACTAAGCACTTACTTAATGCCTGACATCTTCAAAGCAATGTACAAGCATTAACTAAACAGATTTGTCATTATATAACTATTTTATTTGCTTGTACTGTAAATAAAACATTTTACTTAAAATGGTGTACCAATAATGTAGTCCGAAGTTTGCAAAACTGGTAAGATTTTAGGTGTCAGATCAGATTAATATATGAAAGAAAGTCTTATACAATTGTGTCTAATTAGGTTAATCAACACTTATCCTGACAACTGCTTTTTATGTAATATAAAAGAATCCACCACTTCATTAAATGTGACACTCTGCAGACATTCTGTAGTTGTTTGTAACATGGCTTTGCTATGTAGTTGAGATTATGCCAATACATTCTATCATAGTGCTGTCAGTCATAACTGAGAGAGAGTTTGGAGGATTCTCTACATTTAAGAACCTCTCCATAGTTCCACTCAGGTTACTTCAAACTCATGACACATTTTTTACATAACTGCTTACAAAAGTCAGCAAGCACACTCATCACATATGAGTAACGGATAATTTAAATGAAAAGGTTTTATGGGGTTTCAAATAACACATAAAATGCATGTTAATAAGAGTTGCCAACTGTCCAGGATTGTCCGAGAGTCTCCAAGATTTAAAGATTAATCTTTAATTAAAAAAACTATGTCATGTGATGAAACCTCCAGGAATATGTCTAACCAAAATTGGGAACCACAATGTTAATTAAAGCAAAATCTGAAACACTGTGCTAGATCCCACGGTTAAGCCAAATTGGTCTTAGTGAAATATTGAATGGTGGGGGCAAAGGCGATCAAAGCCATCTTTGCAGTCCACTGCTCCTGAGCCCTCTGTTCTCCAGTCAGCTTCCCAGCTCAGATTAGACCAGCCTTTTATAATATACTAGCTGCTCACAGCCCCTAAAGGACTGTTCCAGCAGCAGACTGTTTTGATTAGCTGGACCAGATGAATGCTTGAACCACACCTCTTGCACTAGCTCTACATCACCCATAGAGAAATCCTCCAGTAATCATGCTTTTTACATAAAACTCATTTGAACATTAGCTATACATTATGCAGCTGAAGTCTGCATAATACTAAAACCACAAGCATAAAAGGAAAAATAAAACCAACAGCTTCTGTTCAGCCTAAAATCAGAAAATTATACACTAAACATGAAACCCTACTCAGGCAGCCCATCAGCCCAAGGGCGGCTCCAGGCACCAGCACACCAAGCACGTGCCTGGGGTGGCAAGCCATGGGGGGTGCTCTGCCGGTCACCATGAGGGCGGCAGGCAGGCTGCCTTCGGCTGCATGCCTGCGGAGGGTCCGCTGGTCCCGCGGCTTAGGCGGACCTCCCGCAGGCTGCCGCTGAATCCGCGGGACTGGGGACCTCCTGCAGGCAAGCCGCCGAACGCAGCCAGCCTGCCGTGCTGGGGGCGGCGAAATACCTAGAGCCGCCCCTGCCTCAACCCACCACCATATACCAGCTCTCAGCTTTCGAAGACTTCACTGAACATTGCAATATTGATATTTGTAGTATGAGATTTCTTTGTTCTCTTCCCTTCTTTCTATATGGTTTAGCTACATTTAAAACTTACTGGGTTCTGTAAAATTTATACAATTCGATAAAAAGAAATTTAGGGAACAATCTGCTTCTGACAGTTGTTATTGATGAAATTTTACTCTCTGCTTCTCCAAGAAGAAATTACTGTTCCTATTTGCCTCCAGCATGTTGAAAACATGGTGGATTTCTTGACAACATGAAGGATTACTAATCATAGAAAGGTTAGCTATTTTTTGTCCATTTTTAGTATTTCAGACGGCCTTATATGCTGGAAGAAAAATAGAATAGAACTGATGAGGTGATATATTGTACAAGGAGAAAAATTGATTACATTAGCCAATGAAAGAATAACAAATTTGTTAAGTATTATATTGCTCCAAAGTATTAATATGCTATGGGACACTGTTCCTTCAGAAGTGAGATTTTGCACTGCAGAATTTGCAAAGTCCGGAATGTAAAACCTGTAACCATCATCTTGTACAAACTCTGTGGAGAAATGACTTTTCCATGACTGCTTTGACGCATATCCAATGCTCAAACAAGCAATTAAATCCCTAGACAATGCTGAAAGTGGCCATGACAACTCACATATCATGGCAGATGAGAGAGGATCTCCATGGCTGTTTTTGAAACATCATAAGGTTTTTTTTAATTCATGAGGAATACCTGTGTTTGGAAAATAATGCAAGATATTTAATGAAGACAAAACAATTTATAAAACTTTACAATTAGTCTTGAAGATTTGCACTCAGCCATTACTTTGAATTTCATCTATCTGGTAAGAGAATAGCTCCGAACTGTTTTTCAAACTTTGTTTGTGTGATAAAATGCTGATATGAATATTGCCTTGCCTCAGATACATTTCAATACCAATAATGAAGTTCTAAAAGTTTCAAAAAGAGTGCAGAACTTGCTCCTGAGCACAGCAACTCCAGTGGCAGGACATTGCATAACTCTGAGGACCAGGATTTTAAGGAAGCAGTGAGCCTGAAAACTTTTAAAATAAGAGCCTGTACTGTATAGGACTGTGGAGTAACACTTAGCAGATATACTAGTATTTAAGAGCCTGATCACAGTCCACTGAAGCCAGTGGGAGTCATTCCACTAGCTTCAGCGGACTTTTGTTCAGGGACTAAAAATGCTAATGTCATTATTTGTCTTCTTATATGATTTATTACCAACTTGTTTGAAGTATAATCCTAGTTTCAGGAACAAGTCACATAAAATAAATAAATAATAATAAACACATTTGTCTGGGGATATTTTTTCTATATTAGTGCACTGTTCATTTATATATAAATACACCCTTGGAGGTAACTTGTACCCTCATTTTAAAAGATGAAAAAACTGAGGGAAAGAGACATTGAAGTTTAAATTTTCAGAAGTGACCACTCATTTTAGGTGAGTCAAGTTTTAAGTGCTCAACTTGAGACACACACGACACCCCCACATCTCCGGACGTGACTTTCATTGTCACTGCGGACTCACAACTCCGAAAATAAGTCAATGAAAGCTGACGATTTTCAGCACCTCTGAAACTCAGGACCTAAATGTCCCAAATTACTGCACACTTTTAAAAACATTTACCTCACTGACAGCTGGCAAATAGTAAGAATATTGTAGAAATGATTTCCAGCCTAGCAGTAATTGTTTTGTTCATTCAAATGCCTATATTTGTCTAAATTTCACCCACAAGTGTTTGCACATGCAAAAAAGGAGGCTGGGTTTTGAAAATGCAGCCCTCTGTGCTCAACAACATTTCCATATAGGCAGGAATTTGGGTGTTAGAATGTGTTTACTTGATAATGGAAATGTTAGCAAGGATACCCAGGATTATTTTAGACTAAAAATGCCATGTCATCTCTAACTTCCATCTGGTCACCCATCAGAGAGAGGCAGAGAGGGCCACAATTTCATAAGTCATTTGGACAGCACCTTTCCCTATCAACACTAGGCTGTTCTGCCAATACTGAGTTTGACCCCAAGTTCTGCCATGAGACATGAGCCCATGACTATCTGACCCAGAAATGACAGCTACCAAATGAGCTACGTTGACAGTATCCTGTGTTTTAACTATTCACTGGGGCTATACAAAAAAAATCTCTCTCCAAAATATTCAGGTCTGTTTTTAAGCATATAATAGAATATTAATAAATAGATTCAACAAGCAGTCTATTCTTGAAAGAAATCACATTAGATTAAAGTAACAGGGAATACACTGATTATATGTACATATAGAATAGATGGTTGGTTTCAGCTCATTACCTCGAATTCATATTTTATTTGAGCATAGATTTGTTTTAAAATATTTTGGCAGAGTGATCACAATGCTGGGGAAAAAAATTGTAGAGAAACCTTTGGAAGTGCTATGAGATTCTGTATTACAGACCCAACATAGTTCTGTTTTCCAGGACAGCAGAAACTGGCAATGTTAGCAAATATGCAGTCAGTCCCCCACTCTTCATTTATTTCCTAATGACAGGAATGCACTGAGAATCTGGGTCCAGTAAAGCTGCAAAAAAGGTGAACTTTTCACATACACACAAAAAATATCCTGTTAAATCTGAAATATTGTTGAGGATCATAAATTAATTTGTTTGAAAATCCTCAAATACTAAGTACTCAAAAGAGGACATCTATTAGAAACATATTGTACAGGAAGATATATATACCTGTTGCGGTATGCAAGAGCTGCCTGATTTTCTACATGGAAATCTATGGTAATTACGTTTCTAACAGTAATGATTTACGTTATAAAATAAACTCTAGGCAACTTTTATGATAAAATCTGATTTTTGTTTAGCACTCAAATTCTGATGGACTTCGCAGGTTACTTCCTTACTTTCAGGACTGTAGGTACAAGAATGGACTAAGGAAACACCAGAAAAAGTGGGCTGGATTCATCCTGGCGTTCTGCCATCATGAACTGATAGAACCCAGGTTCCATCACCCCGGTAGCAGAAAGTCTACCTGGGGAGGGAGTGCAAAAGCACAAGCTGCTCGCAGCCCCTATGCCATCAGAGCTTACAGCCATCTGGGCAAGCTCAAGAATGAGAAGGCAGGGGCTAGCTGGCTTGAAGATATTTTGACTCAATGGAGCTCCTAGACACTCTCCTTTGCAGGTGAGCTCCAGAGCATATTTCTCAACCTTTTTGATACCAGGGATCAGCTTGCTACCTGCCTAAATTGTGTCATGGAGATCTCAGGGGCTAGCACTGGTCCCTGGCCCTGTCATTGAGAAACACTTCTCTAGAGCCCTGACTGGATTTAAAGCTGCTGTCTCCAAGCAGCATCCTCTGGTAAAGGGAAGCAGTATACCACCTGCTGTCCTTAAGGTGATGCCTCCCTTGTGATGCATCTCTAGTGAATCTGTCTGGATATCTATATATCATCTAATGGAAGGACTCAAAAACTGACTCTAGACTTATGTAAAATTCCAGGAGGCTGCCCAAAGAAGGCATTACAAATATTTTCTGGTTTAAATACTTGCACATCCAATGTCCTTCTATGAAGAAATTGGCATGTTTGCCTGATGCATGTTCTGAAGCCTTGAAAAATTACAGAGCACACATGAAATCATACACAACAAGGCACCTTGCCCAATTATGAATTTATATGACTAAGAATCACAAATTTTGAACAAAAGCCTTGAAACAAACGGAAAGAATAGCAGTTGGCTCTTAAATGGCACAAGCATATGGCATCTAGATACAATTACCAGTTTAGAAGTAGACAAGAAAAATCTGTGAATGCCATCTAACACCAAAGCTGCAAAAACAGCAATGACTACACACTTGTTTAAGATATGCCAAGAACAAAGCCAGATTTCGCTCAGCAGCAAGTATTAACCCTGGTATACTGTAAAATCAGAGGGAGTGTGAAAAACAACCTGTCAACAACAAAAAGTAAAGAAGCACCTTAATACACAGCTGTTGACCTGTGAAACCTGCAGCCTCAGGGGTCACCCACTTTCCAGGGATCCTTCAATAGAAAAAGCTTATAATAGGTACTGTTCTGATGCCCCTATGCAGGGTATGAAGCCCCCTACTCTTTTTTTTTTTTTGTTATTCACAGATCATTTTGTTATGACCTCAGGCTAACCCTGTGCATTTGAAATTGCAAACCTGATAAATATATTATGTATTTATAATATTAAAAGGACACACATTTTTTATCTTCAGAATTTACCAAAACAAACATAGGAGATTATATATATATATATAAAGAGCTGTGTGAAACCTTGTTATGAGGTTGATAGGAGTGAGCTCATCTTTCAATCAACATAACTGTAAATGTAAGCCCCATCTAAGACTAAAGGTGTGTGTGAACCCATCCAGGGGGTTTTGGGCTGAGCACTGTTTTGGGTAAGTGTGTGAGGGAGTGTGAGGGAACACACGGATACTGAGGTGACAGACAAGAACAGAGAGAGAGAGACAGACAGAGTAAAAGAGGCAAATCTAGGCCATAGTCTGTGAGCACAGTGTGACTGGAAAACACTAGAGAGAGAGCTTTGGGGTCAGGTGTTGGCTAAAGGAGCTTGGTGGGCTGGTAAGCTAAGAAACTGCTCTTTTCTTGTTCTTGGTTTCTTCTTCATTCAGAGACACACGACTTTATATGTTCCTTGTAAATAAACAAGACTGCAACACAAGAAATACCAGACTCAATTTCTACTCCCAACAGGAACGCTCTCAGAGCCTCAAACTTTGTGTAGCTGCTTGGGTCAAAAAGGGGCAGCACTGGCACCAGAAACTTCTTTTTTAACAAATATATAGCCTGCACTCAAGCATTCAGGTACTTACAGTATGACACTATATATAAAGTGACATCGAAAAATCAACTTTGAGCTCCTTACATACAGGAAAATAAAACTCATCACAGTTATCTCTAGCTTCTGTCTGTTGACTACAGGATGGATGAATAGACTATAAGGATGAACGGATTATAAGGTGAATAGAAAGCTGGCTAGATTGTTGGGCTCAACGGGTAGTGATCAACGGCTGTCTAGTTGGCAACTGGCATCAAGTGCAGTGCCCCAGGGGTCAGTCCTGGGTCCAGTTTTGTTCAATATCTTTATTAATGATCTGGATGATGGGATAAATTGCACCATCAGCAAGTTCGCAGATGACACTAAGCTAGGGGGAGAGGTAGATACGCTGGAGGGTAGGGATAGGGTCCAGATTGACCTAGACAAATTGGAGGATTCGGCCAAAAGAAATCTGATGAGGTTCAACAAGGACAAGTGCAGAGTCCTGCACTTAGGACGGAAGAATCCCATTCACCGCTCCAGGCTGGGGACTGACTGGCTAAGCAGCAGTTCTGCAGAAAAGGACCTGGGGATTACAGTGGATGAGAAGCTGGATGTGAATCAGCAGTGTGCCCTTGTTGCCAAGAAGGCTAACGTCATATTGGGCTGCATTAGTAAGACCACTGCCAGCAGATTGAGGGATGTGATTATTCCCCTCTATTCGGCACTGGTGAGTCCACATCTGGAGTACTGCGTCCAGTTTTGGTCCCCCCACTACAGAAAGGATGTGGAGAAATTGGAGAGAGTCCAGCGGACGGCAACGAAAATTATCAGGGGGCTGGGGCACATGACTTACAAGGAGAGGCTGAGGGAACTGGGCTTGTTTAGTTTGCAGAAGAGTGAGGTGAGATCTGATAGCAGTCTTCAACTACTTGAAGGGGGTTCCAAAGAGGATGGATCTAGACTATTCTCAGTGGCACCAGATGACAGAACAAGGAGTAACAAGTTGCAGTGGGGAAGTCTAGGTTGGATATTAGGAAACGCGATTTCACTAGGAGGGTGGTGAAGCACTGGAATGAGTTACCTAGAGAGGTGGTGGAATCTCCATGCTTAGAGGTTTTTAATGCCCGGCTTGACAAAGTCTTGGCTGGGATGATTTAGTTGGAGATTGATCCTGCTTTGAGCAGGAGATTGGACTAAATGACCTCCTGAGGTCTCTTCCAGCCCTGATCTTCTATGATTCTACGATCTCATCCCAGTTTCCACTCTAGACTTTTCTCAACTATGCTTCTTACCAAGAATTCTCATATCGTCTAGTTAAAAGGGAAACTGTCCATTTCTTGTATTGTATTTTGTAAATGTCACAAAAGGTCTGGGGAGTTGCTATTCAAAATTAGAAAATGGGTATTTACTGTCCAATCAATATGAACATTAACTTTTTTTTTGTTCAGTTAATGCCTGAAATGGCTATCAAGATTGTTCTTATTACAGAGTAATTCACCCATCACATTAAGCACAATAGAACACACTAAATTACAGAACAAAATTTGTTTTTCAAACGTTGAGGATAGTTCTCCCATGACTAAGATACTGTCGATTTTTATTTTAAAGGACCTGCACACACAAAACACACACACTAATATATTGTACTGTGTGTTCTTTTTTAAAATACCACTCATCTTCAGAAAACTATTATAGAAGTCAACACCTGAATTGTTATCAACATAAAGTCCAGGATACAAACTTAAAACCGCCTTCACCAAACAGGGACCCTCTACCAGAGAAGTAACTCTCCTCATGGAACCAGCCACTTAGAACAGACACTGGATTTATGGTTCACTGCAACGATCTATAACCCATTAGCCCTCTTTTGTCCTATGACTGCAGAGGTGTTGGCTGCTCCATTTCCTTGAATGTTCTCTTTCAACATGTTAACTCCTTATGCTAAACAATCTCACCTTGTATTTAGCTGTGACACTCTGAGTACTTTTTCCTGACCTGAAGAAGAGCTCTGAGTAAGCTTGAAAGCTTGTCTCTTTTCCCAATAGAAGTTGATTCAATGAAACATATTACCCTCACGCACCTTGTCTCTCTATGCTAGGACCAATATGGCTACCAAAATTGTAAATCAGCATAAAGAACAGAAATCCAATTTAAACATTTTGATAATCAACATAACATGAAAAATCGATTCCTATATTTCTGATGTCAGATATGTTCCCACAACCGGCTGTGTGAGTAATAAAACTAGCTTCTTGCACTTAGATTTCTCAAAATCAGCTACAATGCATGTATGAATATGCATACAAAATGCATGTATGAATATGCATACAAAATGCATGTATGAATATGTTGAATTATATGATTTTATGATGAACCTAGCTACTTCAGAAATTAACCCAATAGGATTGATTAACTGGAGAACAGCATTCTCTCAAACAGTTCAAAGCTGTTGCACGTAACTTCTGTTTCTTCTTATTCACATCCAAATGAATCAGTAGAATTTCAAAGCACAAAACGCCCTAGAAATGTGTAAAATTTCACAGTATGTTTATATCTTCCTATTTTTATGGATATAAACACCTTTTGGTACTGGTAATAACAAACTTGTCTTCAGCATAACAGCTGAGTGAGAACTTGGGACAGTAGCCCAGTAATTTGAATTCCATCACCACTTCATCATACACAGTAGTTTCCCATTTTAAAACATAATTCTCCTAAACAGATGACATGTGAAGTTATGAAGAGAAATTACTCTGTGAATAGATATTTTAGAAGTAATAAAAGGTGAACTTTTGCGTTTGAAAGTAATCATTATGCTGTTATCCTCTGATCTTAAAGGATGAAACAGAAATTATGGAGATGAACACATTCATATAATGAGAAAGGAGCATAAAACCCTTTACTCAGGGGCATGTGCACGAATTTAAATTTCATTGCTTTTAGAGGGGCACGTTCTGCCACGGCCACAGGCTGGAGAAGCTGTCAGCTCCCGCTGCAGCCTTGGAGCCAAGCTCTCTCTCCCCACTACGGCCCTGGCGCCAAAGGAGTTCAGTGCCCCTACCGATTATGGGGGGCTCATGCCCCTGCTGTGCATGTTTACATCCCCATGCAGGTGAACAGGATGCCCTGGCTAACATGACAGCAATCTACTTTGTGTGCCCAAGACACAAGTCATTTATATACAATTTTTTACAAGTGAACAGTGATTTTATGTGCTCAGCTTGAGACACCATGAACTCTTGATTTTCAGAGGTGCTGAGCAATCATTACTCCCAAAGAAGGCTCAAGGTATCAAAACATGGGCAGGCAAAAATTGCACACCTTCAAAATTAATGGCCACTTTTTAAAACTTTGGCCATGTTTTACTTCAGTTCAGGAAGAGATGGGCTTTTAGGAATTAAATTACACATTCAGTCATGCAGGGGCATTGTTCATTGTGATGTTCCTAGCAGCGATGCATTAGGGGTGATAATTCTAGTAATGGTCATACTCAAGACAGTGGCACCAGCCTACTGCTCAAGCACAAGGAGTTATGAATGGGTTGAGGTGGAGAAAAGCTGGTGAGGTCTTCTGTGCTTTTTTCTATTTCTTTGCTTCCTTTATTTCATGGCTTTGGGCTTACTACTCCAAAATGCTGATGTATGACGTCTCCAGTGTCTGAGATAGCTGCGGAAGGGCTGTTCATTATTCAAGGATGTCAGCAGAGACACCAGGTCTCACTGACATCTCCCCCTTGCATCTCATTGCTTGTCTGTATGGTAGTAGGGGGATGGAATCATTCACTCCACTTATGGAATGGGGAGACTGGTCTTGGTGGCTCCATGGCTGATATTGGGGGAGGTTTCACCCCTAAAGATCAGAGGTGTATACTAAAGGTGCTAAGTGCAGCCAGTGGGCATCTAACCCAAACTCCTTTGTGGCTATTTCTGTATTTCTATTTCCTTCCTCTGTATAAGAGCTCTGATGCTATGGCAATGAGTGCAGTAAATCTGCACAGTAGATAGATGGATTATCATTCCTTTTTCATCACACTCTTGCTTGTGCAGTGATACCATTTCTGAACTGACATCATTCTTTATAAGGTGCAATTTTATTCTTTTGGTTAATTAATGTTTTTCTTATTGTGCAAAATATGCCTTAGAACATACCTATATACAAATATCAAACAATATGTATACTCAGCAAAACCAAAGAAAATAATCCTACAGAGAATTACAGAACAAACATTTATATACAGAATTAATAAAATTAATTATACTAAATGTATGCTTAATAAAGTCCTCATATTCTTAATATCTCTGGATGGCCTCTGGTTTGATAAAATGTTCTAATGAGACACACATTAATTCTCTTAATATACCAGGATTCTGAAGATACAGAGTCCAGTGTTTATGCATACTCCTGCCAATGCTGCCCCCCCTAAATTATCTTTGATGTCTGTTTAACATAACTGTTTTTTAAATTGATGCTATATCTGCATGTACCCTTGTTTCACTTGCCTCCTACACCAGTTTGGTTGCTGCTGCTGCTTGCACATCCTGCCTCATACAACTTTGCACCTTCTTGGGTATATAACCTTTACTTTCTCCCTGTATCCATTTTTGTCTTTTGTTCCCTATTATCTTTTTCTTCTTTAGACTCTGAATTTTTAACATTGTTCTCTTTAAATACTTTCACATCCACCTTTTAAAAAAATGCGAGGCTGCATGGTGCCTCCAGTTCCATGGGCAGAACCTTGAGGTTGCTGGCTGGCAGGGTTTGGAAGATGGGAGTGTAAGTTCTCCAGCAGGTTCCCTCTTCCCTCAGGTTTTACCAAATCCCTTTTGTGCGTTGTTTGCAGTTTTGAAGGTGCTGCTGACTGAGGAGGGGAAGAGCTGTTATGATGTTCTCCCTTCCCTAGGCAGTGGATATGTGGGTCTCTGCTGAAATTAGCTTAGGATCTGATCAAACTTCCATTAAAAGTCAATGAAAGAATCCCATTGACTTCTGTGGACCTGGGTCAAGCCTTAAAGCAGTACTAACTCAGGCCCTATGCCCATATCTGCCTTTCTGAGAGAATTTTGTGCAGGTGGAATAACCTTATCAGTTACATCATGGCTCGCAAAGGAGCCATGCTACCTGATATGGGTGGGAGGAAGAGTAGCAGCAGGAGGGAAAAAGGAAGTTCCTTCCTTGCCACTGCCTCCTCTGTGTATTCCCAAGCTCCCCTCACACCTGTGGGAAGAATTTCCAGGAAATTCCACCAGATATCCTTCCTGAAGTTTTTAGGACCCCAAGCCACTTCCACTAGCTGTCCCCGTGGGCTGTTACTTTGGCCGTACCATTTTGCAATGCAAAAGTGAAAACAAAACAAAATACTTATTAGAATTATCAAATTTATAAATTGAAACAGGCAGATTATTCTCATTTCTTGGGAATCCTGTGTTCATATTCTTCTATTTTCTTTCCCGAAGGCCATGTTACCTCCTTCTCAGAAGGTTAATCAGCCTTGTTCATCAGAAGGGGAATGTATCACATCACAACATAAGGACTCTGAACTCTGACATTTTATTTTGATTTCATTTTTTAAAACATCTTGTTTCCACTGCCGCAATAACAGTTCACTAAATAATAAAGTTTAAAATAGCACAGAAAAATATTCTTTTTTTAAAAACAGACAGCTTTGTTGATTTTGATTTGTATGAAAATATTAATATTCTTCTGTGAATGAAAGTCTTGATCGTCGTCTATAACAAATTTATGTTATGGTAGTGCTTAGAAGTGTCAAGAAGACTGGCCCAGTTCTGCAGCTAGGCAATGGACAAACATACAGTAAATGACGCACATGAGTACAAACCTCAGTCTCTTTCATAATTATCACAAACCTGATATTTTATTTTAGTAATCCATAGTTATAGCATGAATAGTTAAACCTTGTTGATTCAAAACTACCATATTTTATATGAATGATATTAGAATTTATAGAGACAAGGTGGATGAGGTAATATCTTTTCCTGGACCAGCTTCTGTTGGTGAGAGATATAAGCTTTCAAGCTACAAACACTCTTCTTCAGGTCAAGGAAAGGTATTCAGGGTCATAGCTAAATATAAGATTGAACAGATATCATAGGACAAAAAGGAGGGTTAGTGGGTTACATACTTTTGTAATCAATCATAAATCCAGTGTTTTTACTAAGACCATGATTTTTAGTGTCTAGCCAAGTTATGAATTTAAGCTCCCAGGCTCATCTTTTGAAAGTGCTGTGCAGGTTTCCTTTGAGGATGAGAACTAATAGGTCATATATAGACCTGGGACTGACATAGCTACAACAACACTATGTGTTAAACTCATAGGTGCTGAGTTCTAGTTTTCCTCAAGGGTGCTGCACCCTGAGGCCCCTCCCCCATTGCACCCTTTCCCTCGAGGCCCCATCCTCTCCCTGCCTCTTCCTGCCCCCTCGTGACAGTCTTCCTCCAAGGCCCTGCCCTGCTCTACCTCTTCCCCGCCCAACTCCACCCCCTCCCCCTAAACCTCTCCCTGAACTGCCAAATAGCTGTGGCTAGTGTGTGCTGAGCACCCACTATTTTTTTCCCAGGGTACTCCCACCCTGGAGTGCCCCCAGAGTCGATGCCTATGATTAGAGTTTATACACACTTTTGAGAGAATCCAGTTTAAGATACACCGTCAGGTCAAATTTCATGCAAAATTTAGGCATTATAAAAATATTTTTTTTACAAAATGTAAGATGTATAGAAATATTTTCATAAAATTAACAAAAGGAAAAAAAAGATACAATGAAAAGAGTTTAAAAAAATCCCCTATATTATTTTCAACCCAAAGTATTGCAGTATTTTGCTAGTTCATGAGGACCTTAAAGTGATATGGAGTACAAAACAGTTGTAATGAATCATACTATACCAGGGTTGGAAGGGACCTTAGAAGATAATCTAGTCCAACCCCCTGCTTAAAGCAGGCTTAATCCCCAGGCTGATTTTTGCCCCACATTCCTAAATGGCCCCCTCAGGGATTGAACTCACAGCACTGGGCTTAACAAGCCAATGCTCAAACCACCAAGCTATACCTCCCCCTGAGAAAAGAAAGTCTATCTTAATTATCTATATTGAGAGAAATGAAAAAAGTATAACAATAAAATAGAGAAAAGTGTATTAGATTGTTCAAAATAATTTTAATCATTAAAGATGCTGTTTGTAATGTGGGAAAGGAGGTTTATTTTTCAAAATATACATATCCCTTAAGTATCACTTTAAGCGTATTCATGTAAATACATTCCTTTTTTGTGCTGTGGTAAAACAATAACCAATTGTACCCAAATAAATAAAAAACAAACACTATTCACTGAAAAACTGCACTGCATTGCCATATATTATTTTCACATCGAGCATAAGGACACGCAGGTAAAGCCTGAGTATAATCAAAGAGGTACTATAAAACATATTTGTGACACCTCCTAACCTAACCCACACCTAAGTGAGAGATTGGTGCATCTAATGAATTAAACATAATTTCTGATTTATGTTCAGTTACCCTTATATCAAAAGCTATAGTTGCAGAGTAGTGACACTGTGAATTCATTTAATGATATTGATGACACATCTAGCCCGAAGAATGCAAAGTAACAAGCAGCACACAGCATTGTTTTATAAATCACTCCTGTAGAGTAGTTAGGCAATAAATAACAAGTCATTAATTCACTCTAAATTATACTAAGATCCTTAAACTATGTGTATATCAGATTGTAAACAGCTGTCATTTCCGGTACAATGATGGAAATAGGCAACATCTGACAAAGAAGTTCTATCAAATTAAATTGTGCAGACCAGAATTCACAATTAATCTGTTTTGGATTCTTCCTCATTTCCTCCTTAAAACAAGAGGAAGATCTCAAAGAAAAAGTGGAAAAATTCTATCCTTGATGTTATTCAAATTCTTAGATAATTCATTGCAACTGGACCATTATTCAGTGCTTGAATTACTGAGTGATCCTTTCAGTTCTGTAAAGAACCAGTTAAATTGCAGGTACTTTCTGAACTAGAAATCTGTCTAAATAATCAGGATTAGCCTAGCTACTTTAGCCTTTTTACATTGCTAAATGGGCCAGATTCTGATATCCTTACTCATGTTGAGTAACAGTACCTTACTCCACAAGAGCTCCCATGTCACATGACTAGCACTTCACTCTACAAGGATTCTGTCTGACCTTAGTGGCACTACTGCTGGAATGAGGATAGCAGAATATGATCCATAGTAAATATTGCATTACATTAAGGATAAGTAGCAGGGAACCATAGAGGAAATCCGCTCACACAAAGAATCACTGATGTTAAAGATAGTTGACAGATGTTAAAGTCATATAGTTGAGTCCTCTGCCAGGATAAATTTGTTATGTACAGTATAATTTCTACTACTTTGTGAAGTTTAGTTTCAGTGTTGGGTTTTCCATAATTATATGGTACAGATTAAATGTCTCTGTCACTGTTTTGGGGATAGTTATAAATATATTTAATAATACTTAGCAGTTTTATATTATAAAATACTTTACAGGCATTAAGTAAATATCTTTCACAATCCTATGTAAATCAAGAATATTATCCCCATTTTACAGATATTGTAATGGAGACACAAAGAGGGAAAGGCCTAAACTTGTCAACTGGCGTTGTGGGTGCTCAGAATCTCGAGAAACAGGTCAAAAGTGTCTCAAGTTGGGCACTCATAAATGGAGGCACCTAAATTAGTAGATACTTGAAACTTGTGGCCTAAATAAATTGATCAAGGTCACACACAAAGTTAGTGAAAGAACTGGAATTACAACTCAGGAGTTTCTCTCTCTCGGTCAATCCAGTAACATATACTGACTCTCAGTATAAATAATTTAAAAAGCATTCTGTTCAAGGGATTTTCTATTTTATTTAGACTTGCATGGCAATTTATTTTCTCCCTAAGACTGGCTGTAACATATTTGCACTATTTGACCACAATGAGGGAAAGCCTCCCTCAATGTATAGTGCATAAGCATCTTTCCCCTCCACGGTTAGCCGGCTCTTTCCTTTCCTTCATTTTGGTGAGGCTAGAAGCCACGGTGACACAACCAGAGACTATTAATTGCACTCAAGAGGAGAGGATGGACGAATAATTGATTTTTTGATTAGGTAGGCAAACCCCCAAAACTCTAAAATACCAAACTGAAACTCAAACTTTTTTCCCCTTTTTATCACTGAAACAAAAAAATGTTTGAGTTGAATGAAACATTTCCAATGCTGCTTCAAAATGACATTTTCTAAATAAAATGTCAATTCATTTTGAAAATGTCATTTTCAAAAAATGTTGATTCGAAATGTTAATTTGAAATTCTAAGGTTCCTTTTTAAACAAAATGTCAAAATGGTTTATTTAATATCAAAATGAAGTGTTTGACTTTTTAAAAAAATCCTCGGTTTTTAATTTGCCCAAACTATTCACCAAATTCATGAATAGTTTCAGTTGCCTGAAAACTGTATTTTTCAGTGAATTTACAATTTGATTGAAAAATTTGATTCAACTCTGTTCAGAAAAGCTTGACAATAATTGTTTAATAGTCCAATGCCTGTTCAGCTTGAGTGTAATGGTACTTGGCCAAGAATGTGGTCCTGGTTAAATCTCTCTTTGTGTGTTTGTAGGACAGTTATAATAATATTTAGTAATACCCAGCAATCTGATGCTTTCAAATGGTTTAAAATTTGGGTGAAGCTGATAAACTGCCCCCTAATCTGTTGCCTTATGATCCCATCCAGGTGCACACTTTCTCATTAGAAAATGGTAAAAAGCAACAATCAGCTGCATTCTTAACTATGTCAAGGCAAAGCATATACTGCACAGGTAAGCAATTGAAAGTGAGGAAGCATAAAAATTAAGGTTGAATACATATTAATTCTGTCTCTTTGTCCATGTAGGTCAGGCCTGCACAACATACGGCCCGCAGGCCACATGCGGCCCACGGAGGCTCACAGTGCGGCCCATGAAGGGGAATCAAAGGGCTCTGGGCTGCCCACAGCGGTAGGGAGCCCAGAGCCCTTTAAATCCCAGCCATGGCCGGGATTCAAAAGGCTCTGAGCTGCCCGCAGCGGCGGGGAACCCAGAGCCCTTTAAATCCCAGCCGCGGCCAAGATTCAAAAGGCTCTGAGCTGCCTGCAGTGGCGGGGAGCTCAGAGCTCTTTAAATCTCAGCCGTGGCAGGGATTCAAAAGGCTCTGAACTGCCCGCAGCGAGGGGGAGACCAGAGCTCTTTCAATCTCAGCCGCAGCCGGGATTCAAAGGGCTCTGGGCTGCCCGCAGAGATTCCTGCTGCGGCTGAGATTTAAAGGGCTCAGGGCTCCCCGGCGGCTGCAGGCCTCCCAAAGCCCTTTGAATCCTGGCGGCAGCTCCAGCGGATGGGCTGGGGCTGGGATTTAAAGGGCTCGGGCTCCCCTCAGCGGCAGGAGCTCTTGGTCCTTTAAATCCCTGCCGCAGCCCCACAAAGCTCTGATTTCCCCCAGCTGCCGGAGCCCCAGGCCCTTTAATTTGCCCCTGACAGCTCCCAGCCACCTCTTCAGCTAGGAGCCCCTGACTGATTTAAAATCAAGTATCACCTCCCCACCCCCAAGCTTCCTTTTTGGCCCACAGCTGTTTTGGTGGGGCGGCGCTGGGGCGGGGTGTTTCCGCGGGGCCGGGAATCCTGGGGTGGGGGTGTTTCCGCAGGGCTGGGGGGTTTCGGCCCTCAGCTGTTTTCTTTGGAGTAATGTGGCCCTTGCCGCTTTATGAGTTGTGCAGGTCTGATGTAGATTATCATACAGTCATTACTCGATCACATTATCTCTGACACCCATTTTATCTAATGTTGCAAAATATACAAACATAAATATTACCTGAGAATTAATTTGTGATCATTACATTATTATAACATGTACATACAAACTACAGAGTTAAAGTTGTGCATTCACCTGTAACTTTCATACTTCCTCACTTTTGAATACTTAACTATGCAACCCTAATGTTACATTTTTAGATGCTGAAAACTTTGTCATAGTATATATTGAGAGAATTATGGTCCAAATTTTTAAACTTTGGTAATTTTGCCATTTCAGCATTTGTTTTCATCCCAAATTGGAACAAAAAGTTGACATTTCAAATTTTTTCACAGAATGGAAATTCTGGAAAAATTCTGGAAAATTTTAGTTCAGAAATATTTCAATATTTTTGATGTAAATGAAATATTTAGATATTCTCAAAATCAAAATGCTTTGTTTCAGTTTATTGAACTGACCTGAAATGCTTTGTTTCAGGTCAGCTCAATATTAACCTGCACTCTCCCATAGTGGTGTATTTCCCTATAGGAGTTGTAGTTTGGGGGCGTGATATCCCTGTTCTCTTCCTTATAAGCCAGGATCTCTGTTAGGGCTACATCTTCCCTAATGCATCTAGAGTCATGTGACACCCATGATGAACCAAGCAGTTCAATCGGAGGAAAATTTTTGTTGCACCATGGGAGATGCAGTCCTTCAACCTTACTGGAACAAAAATGAAAAGTAGTCCTTCAACTTTACTGGAACAAAAATGAAAATAACTTTCCATAGCTTCTCCTACTGTATCTCTAATTTCCCTGGGCAGAGACCTAATTTTCCGTATAGAGCTTTTCCAAACCCTTATTTACTCTAAAGCCCCTAGTGACTGGACTTCTCTGACTGCAACAGATTACACAATAAAGTTTGAAAAAACCCTGGGCCTTACTGAAGGACCTAGATGTCCTGCCACTTCACCCCTTTTAAAAAAATTCCCAGATTAAATTTCCTTCCCCCACTGATCTTCATGTTTTCCAGAATAAACCTACTAATCTACAAGATGGAAAACGCAATTAAAAGCTTGCTCTAATGGTCCCGATAGGACATGTCTCCCAATTTAACTTCCCCTTTGAAAAAACCATTCAGTTTCACACTGTTTTAAATATGCTGTTAGGATATCAATATAATTATATCCCACATAAATGAACACCAATATGAAAAATATGGCCTACTTTTTCCACAAACATTCATCATTAATGAGATTAAGAATTACGTTGTAATTTTTGAATATAAGGAAATTATATATTTGGGTTTAGTTGCTGGGATCTCTGTCCTGTTTCTTATCCCAATAATTTCCAAACTGATTACATATTAAAGACTATATACTGCCCTTGATCTGTGACTAATTTCACCAGTTGCAAACTCAGACTGAGGGCAGTGTAATTATATTTGTGTACATAACTGATTTTTCAGTTTGCTGGCAATTCTGAAAAAACTGCTTTTCAGGCAAACCTGAAACAAAACATTTCATTTAAATTTTGAGTATTTTAAGGTATTTTAAAGTTTTTTTTAATAAAATTGAAGCATATTTCAAAATGAAAAGTTGTTTTAAACCAGAAAAATAAAAATGTTTCATTTGGAAAATGTCAAAATGAAATATTTAGACCTTTTCAGATTTTTTCTTTTTTTCTTTGAGATGAACAATTCAGCAAAACCAACATGAATTCGTAAAACATGTCAGTGTTGCTGAATCTGAATTTTTCACTGAAATAAAGTTTTGGATGACCAATTTCACTCAGCTCTAGGTGTAATATCTTTTAAATATATCAGATAAAAATACCTAAATGGCAAGCCACTGATTTTATGTATACTAGATCGGAGATAGTAACAGTCAGGATTTTTCCAAATAAAGACCTAGATTCTGATACTGCTTAATAGGTTCAACATCACTGTCATTCCACTGATTTTAATGGATACACTCGCAATATAACCGAGAGCAGAATCTGCTCCAAAGTATGCAAACAATGGATACACACAGTGGGCCAGAACCTCGGCTTATGTAAATCTGATCCAGTTTGTAAAACTTGTCAAAATAAAGTGTTCGCATATAAAGAAGCTAAATTTAGAATGTTCAAAACATAAAGTCACTTACCTCTTTTCTAGCTGCTACTCTAGTTATGACATTAAATTGTAATAAAATGCTGAAATACAGAACTCACCATAGCAAATGCTATACTTTTCATACTTTGATGCAGGGGTTAATAGTCAATAACTTATTTATTCTTTATTCTTATTTTGACACTGTTTTGGTAATGCTACTGCTGTTTTAACTCCATTCATATACACTCTATAAATGCATAGCTTCAGAATTTGCAGCAGGGAGTCAACTTTCAGCTGGTGAATTCTCTGTACCATGCTGCCCAGCTATGGTTAAAAGTACTTTCAGCCTTTGGCAACTGCTCTCTTAGTGACAGTATAGCTGCGGGAATGCACAAGCTTGAAAGGTATTATTACACTGCCATTTATTATGCTAATTTAGTTAAGGATCTGTCAGAATTTCATTATAAATCTTATTTTCAAGGGATTCATAAATCAACCGAGAAATGTATGCAGGGGAGGGGCTTCTTACACAGAAAAGAGGTCCTAATAACATTATTATTTTGCCAGTTCAAAACAAAAAAGCAACAAGGCTCATTAAAATTATATTTATTAATTTTTCAAAGAAAATGTAAAGGAATTAGCAAAACACTATTCATTAGAGCACTGCAAAACTTCCAAAGCCAGGCAAAGCCTGAGTTTCACTCACCTTAGGGTGTTGTTACTAAACCTGAAACTCTAATGAAGATCAACAAAATGTCACTAACTTGGCCTAAACTTTGGGTTTCATACTGCTTTGAAAGCTCCTCCATTCCCTCTATTAGCTCTCTCCTCCCCACACTCCTCTTTCTGACATTTGGAGACACTCAGTTCCTGCAGTCCCTCAATCTAATGATACTGAAGAGGGCTATTGGGTCCTTCCACAAATCATCTGGGGTGTTGAGTGGCAACTCACCCCTTCTGACATCTTTCAGGGGCTGGTTTATATGGACTGTGGCCCCTAAATAAACAAAATCCTGCAGAAACAAATAGGAAACCACTTGTTCTCACTTTTCCTTTCCAGTTCATTATGCTCTTTGGCTAAAAACATCCCAGAATCCTTTGATTCCAGTGGCAAGAGGTTACTCAGCTATTAGTCAGGCTTCAGACTGGTAGCCAAGGAAAGCCCAAAATTCCCCTAGAAATGCTCATAAAATTTTTTGCCCAAAATGCAAAGAGTGGACCTTGCTGGAGTTTTGGATTCATTCAAACTCAACAATAGCAAGCAAGCAAACTCCAGAAATGCTTAAGGCTGTACATCATTACAAAGTACTAAAAAATAAACCTCTAAAAGCTTACTAATGAAAAAAGGCCAAGTGCAATTTGTAAGTACTAAAACTAATGTGTTTCATACAGATCTGCTTATCTTCTGTACAAGTCAAACAAACTAAAATACAAACTCCTAGACTCTTATGGGTTGAAGTAAAATCTCCCCTAAGTCCTTCTATTTGGCCAATGGCCTCAATATCATATTAAGGTATTAATGATCTCCTTAAAGGTATTATGCAAACAAATAAATGTATAATTTGTTCAGTAGATATGCTAGGACTGTATTCACAGATAAAATCAGAAAAAAATAGAAAATTAATTACCAAAATGTAACTTATTTATAGGAAATACATCAGTTTCTTGGGCAGGTAGCTGAACTAGGGCTCTGTATTATAACAGAAGTGTAAAAGGAGAAAGAAGTCATTCATATACATTTGCTACTACAATTAGACCTGAGGAATCAGATTTGAAAACAGGAATACATATGTCTAAATTATATTAAACAGGAAATATTTAGAGACAAAGACCAGCGAATGCAGAAGTAAACTTTTGCATGCTAAACATTCAGACTCAACTGCACTCAGTTTGTGTGGATGTGGAACTTTGGAGCAGAGCGGAGGAAGCAGAGAGAACCTCCCTTCCCCCACGCTTTTGTGCACTCAGAGAGCATTATGGGGACGAAAAATACGCAGAACCAAGTCCCAGCCAATGGTCAGGAGAGCTGGCCCAGTATGTGTGTATAGGGAGTGAATGTTGCACCTTTCGAAAGTTTGGTAAAACGGCTGTGTTCCTAAAGCTCCAAGAGGCATTGTGCCTCTGGCCTCTTGCAATCCAGCCAGGACTGTGAAATTCCTCATCATTCCCAGTGTGTGGGGAAAGGCCACCATAGAAACTGTTCTAACTGGATTATTCAAGGAACATAAAATGGAGAAACATATTAGGAAAAACTCTGCTTAACTGTAAAGAAAAATATGTTGGCAAAAACATACTATTGTATCCTGAAAACATTCTCCGAAATCCTTGTCTAGGCCAGAAATGTGAAAGCTAGCTGCATCTTTTCTTCAGAAACAAGATAAAATGTCATCTTTGTCTTCAAAAGAACTTCTATTTTTGACATAAAACAAAAGTGACATAGAAATCCGTTGAGACTTATGGGCTTCTTTCAACAGGGACAAATGTTTACTGTGTTAAAAAATTGGGCCTTAATCAAGAAATGCTTTAAGCAGGGAAGGAAAGGGAATTAGATGCCCTTTAGCTCCCTTATACAGGCTATCTTAATTATTGGTTTGTGCACAGGCAAGAGAGCAGTCACCATAGGCTCAGCATTACGGTTTTGATATAGGTGGGGGAGTGGGAGGAGCCGCGGCTCTACTCTCCAATTGTCAGCCATTGCGGCTGAGCTGGCAGGGAGAGGAAAGTAAGCTGCACCAGTTGTAAGCCTAGAGCAAGGGGGAAATGGCGCTGAATTCTGACTGTGATTTACAATTCAGTGCCCGCCCAGTTTGCCCCTGCAACAGCACACCTACAGGCTGCTACTCACTCTGGTCTCACAGTCTATCCCTTTCTAAGTCCCATTATTCAAATGAACAGCAAATGGGAGGAAGTTGTATTTCTCTCCAACTTATGTATTAACAGTTAGTGTAAAATACCAGCCAGAATCAGGTTCAGAAAGAACCTCATACTCTGATTGCTCTTTTACCCTTCTATACTGAGATCAAATCAAATAAAAGAAAATTAAAGACTGCTACTGAACTCCATGTAGTGACAATGTTCCTCCTCAAAGGGTACCTCTACACTAGAAATGCTACAGTGGCACAGCTGCAGCTGCTGTAGCTCTGTAGTATAGACACTTACTACAGTAATGGGAAGGGTTCTTCTTCTATCACTATAATAAATTCACCTCTCTGAGAGGCAGTAGCTAGGTGGACAGAGAAACTACTCCATTGACCTAGCGGTATCTACACTTGGACTTAGGTTGGCTTCACTACATCACTCAGGGGAGTGAATTTTTCACCCCCGTGACTGACAAAGCTAGGTCAACCTAATTTTGTAGGTCATTGTCAGACATAGCACTACTGTGTGATGCAATGATATTTGCACAATATTACCTTATACTGAGAGTTTACTGGTTTGAAATTTTTTTTGTTCTAAAGTCACTCAAAAATTGCTTTAATTTGTTAAAACAAAATAGAAGACAATTTACAAGTGGATAGTAATAATATGATCTAATAGTCTGTACACAATAAAATGTCTGGCTAAAAGTATCAGTGACCTTTGAGCAGTGCCAGCCCTGGAAGGCTAGGGACACTAGCTCCTAAGAAGGCCACTCCACACAAAGTAAAGGTCAGCCTGCCATGGGGGGGAAGGAAATCCTTCAAGTCTCCAGCTCCACAGCCTGGATGGCAGAACTTCCCTGGCAAGGGTGGTGGGAGGATAAAACAATCATTCATCTCTCCATCAGTGCTAACTAGTGCGTGGAAATTACAATGGCCCTAGCGACTCCCCACCCACCCTTCACCTCGGAAAAGGGCAGTGGACTCAGTCTGGGCCCAGCCTTTAAAAGAGCAGGCTAAAACAGCAATAACAATGATACAGTACATGGATTTGTTTGGGACCCCTCTGCCTCCCAAGGTGAGTGGCTGGTTTAGTGTGTGCATAGGAAGGTAGAGAGGGTTGGACTCCCCTAATCACCAGACTCCGGTAGGGAAGAAGTTCCTCTAATAGACAGTCACCTGCAAGGCATAGTATTCCCAAGTGCTATTTTCTTACTTAGCAAGCAGGATGCTCTCCTTCTGCTGTTTGTTCCATGCGGTGTTCCACATCCTTTCAACTGCCCAGTTCGGTGAAGACTGACGAGTTACGACTATTTATCAGCATATACCTCTGTGATCTATTATAGACCTTGCAGCACCAGTGGCCTCACTGCTCCAGATGGCATAAAATCCAACACAGTGACTCTAAGGGTCTGATTCTGTGAGGCGCTGAATGCCTTTGGAGAGTTACTGAGTATTGCAACTCCTGTTGACTTGGGACCAGACTGTGATGGCTCTTGAGCAGCCAGGCAGTGTGTGGTAGGGAGGAGGTGTATCTAGAGGAAGGCTTGCAAAAGAAGCCTCTTCCATTTGCATTGCCACAGAAAGGCCTTCCTCCATAGCCGTTCTTTTGCTTTGGAAAACACTGCTTGCTTCTGCTCCAACCCAGGAATCCACTCACCTGAGTAGCGGTGGGGAGGAAAAGGAATGGTGCTCCAAGAAAAACTAAGGGATGGAGCAGAGAACATATCTCCATGCTCAATGAGCAGACTGTGACAGTCTCTCCTTGGGTAGTGTTGTTTTGCACTGCCTCCCATACAGGCATAAACACAACAATCCAGTGCTTAAATAGCAGTTGAAGGTGCTTGGCACTTCTCAGAATTGGGCCCTAAAAGAGTTTCAGACATGTGCTGGAGATATGTTTTTAAAATGTATTTGGCAAAGAGTGCCTAAGCCATGCTTCTTCCAGAACAAGGAATAAGATTCTGCCTGCTGGAATGTGTCTCCAATGTAAATTAAGAAGTTGTGACGAAAGGCAATGAAAAGCATATTTACATGCAAGGTAAACAGAGCCACCAGAAGACCAAGCGGAGAGAGATCACTACTTAACAATGCTGAGGGGAAGCTTTCCTGACTCTTGAAGCCAGGGCAATGAACTTTGGGAAGATATAAGGAGAGAGGAAATAATCCATTTTAGCATCCAAAATTTGAGGGACTAAAGAGGCCAGAGCTCCAAACTTGTGTAGACAAAGACTTTATCTTGCTGAAATTAAGTTTTAGTCTTAGAAGCATATTTTACCTTTGTTTGTTTATAACATATTCCATCTTTATTCCTTATACCTGGTATGACTTAAATTTGTTTTACTTTTACTATAAACCAGTTCAGTGTTTTGATTGAAATAGTGTTTGTAACCCTGCTTAAGGTAATAAGCTGTTAGTACTGTCTCTTTAAAAGAGCAGGGAACTTAATAACATCTGCAAGCATTCAGTGAGAGGGCTGGACACTACAGGGAAGATTGTTCAGGGGAAATTTGAGATGGAAGAGGTTTGGGGTCACCCTGAAAAAAAGACATAAGAATGGCCATACTGGATCAGATCAGTGATTCATCTAGCCCAATATCCTGTCTGTGACAGTGCCCAGCATCAGATGATTCAGAGGGAATGAAACAAATAGAGTAAATTAGAGTGATACATCCCCTGTTCTTCAGTCCCAGTTTATGGCAGGTGGAGGTTGGGGAACATCTAACAGCCACTAATGGACCTATCCTCCATTAATGTATCTAATTCTTTCTTGACCACAGTTATACTTTTGGCCTTCACAACATCCCCTGGCAATGAGTTCCACAGGCTGACTGTGCACTGTATGAAGAAATACTTCCTTGCTGCTGCCTATTCATTTAAGCTAGTGACCCCTAGTTTTCGTGTTATGTGAAGGGATAAATGACACTTCCTTATTTACTTTTTCCACACCATTCATGATGTATAGACCTCTATCATAGCCCCACCTTAGTTGTCTCTTTTCTAAGATGAGCAGTCCCAGTCTTTTTAATCTCTCCTCATATGGAAACTATTCCATATCCTTCTGTGAGCATTTTCCAATTCTACTATATCCTTTGGAGATGAGGCAACCATAACGGCATGCAATATTCTAGGTGTGAGCGTACCATAGATTTATTTAGTGACATTCTAATATTTTCTGTCCCTTTCCTAATGGCCCCTAATATTCTGCTAACTATTTTGACTGTTGCTGCACATTAAGGAGATGTTTGCAGAGAACTATCCACAATGACTCCAAGAATGGTAACAGCTAATTTAGACCACATCATTTTGAATGTACAGTTGTGATTTTTTCCATTGTGCATTACTTTGTCTTCCATTGAGATCCCATTGTAACACTTAACAATCAACTTTGGACTTAACTATCCTGAGTAATTCTATATCCCCAGCAAATTTTGCCACCTCACTGTTTACCCCTTTTTCCAGATCATTTATGAATATGTTGAACAGCACTGGTCCCAAACAGATCCTTGGGGGACCCCTGCTATTTATCTCTCTTTATTGTGAAAACTGCCCATATATTCCTACCCTTGGTTTCCCTACCTTTTAACAGTTAGTGATCCCTGAGAGAACTTTCCCTCTTATCCTATGACTGCTTAGTTTGCTTAAAAGCTTTCAGTGAATGACCTTATCAAAGGCTTTCTGAAAGTCCAATACACTATATCCACTGCATCACCCTTGTCCACATGCTTGTTGATTCCCCTAGAGAATTCTAATAGCTTAGTGAGGCATGATTCCCCTTTATAAAATCTGTGTTGATTCTTCCCCAACATATATTTATCTGTGTGTCAGATAATCCTATTCTTTACTATAGTTTCAACCAGTTTTCCTGGTACTGAAGTTAAGCTTACTAGTTTGCAATTGCCAGAATCACTTCTGAGCCTTTTACAGAAATAGGCATTGCATTAGCTATCCTCCTGTCATCTGGTACAGATTAAGCAATAGGTAATATACCACAGTTAGTGGTTCTGCCATTTCATATTTGAGTTCCTTCAGAACTCTTGGGTGGATACCATTTGGTTCAGGTGACTAATTACTGTTTAATTTATCAATTTGTTCCAAAACCTCCTCTACTGACACCTCTTTCTGCACAATTTCTCAGATTTGTCACCTAAAAAGAATGACTTGGGTGTTGTGATCTCCCCATATCCTTCACAGTGAAGATCAATGCAAAGAATGTATTTAGCTTCTCTGCAAATTGCCTTGTCTTTGAGGAGAGCTCCTTTGGCACTTCAATTGTTCAGTAGCCCCACTAAGTGTTTGGCAGGCTTCCTGCTTCTGATGTACTTAAAAAAATGTGTTATTAGTTTTTGCATCCTTGGATAGTTGCTCTTCAAATTCTTTTTTGACCTGCCTTACTACACTTTACACTTGACTTACCAGAATTTATGCTCCTTTCTATTTTCCGCAATAGGATTTGACTTCCAATTCCTAAAGGATGCCTTTTTGCCTCCATCCACCTCTTGTATTCTACTGTTCAGCCACTGTGGCTTCCCCCCCGCACCCTGGCCCACTCTTGTGACTGTTCCTTTTCATTTCCATTTAACTTGCTTCCTCATTTTTGAAGTTTGAAGTTGAATGCTAGTGTGGTGGGTTTCTTTGGGATTCCCCCCACCCCAAAGAATGTTAAATTTAATTACATTATGGGCTCTGTTATCTAGTGTTTCAGCTATACTCACCTCTTGGACCAGATCCTATGTTCCACTTAGGACTAAATCAAGAACTGCCTCTCACTTGTGTGTTCAAATACTAGCTGCTTCAAGAAGCAGTCATTTAATGGGTCTGGAAATTTTCTCTCTACATCCCTTCCTGAGGTGACATGTACCCAGTTAATATGAGGATAGCTGAAATTCCCCATTATTACTGAGTTTTCTGCCTTTGTAGCCTCTCTAATCTCACTAAGCATTTCACAATCACTATCACCATCCTGATCAGCTGGTTGGTAGTATATTCCCACTACTATATTCTTATTTTTCAGGAATGGAATTTCTATCCATGTCAGTGGATAACTGGGCAGTAGAAGCCAGGTGTAGCCTGCATGCTTGTATGCTGCTGTTGGTGTCAGAGCTGAAAGACACAGGAGCATCGCATTTAAGGCACCCAGAATTGCAGGGCCAGCAGTGACACAACCCCTTACTGGTCTGAGTTGAGCTCCAAAGTATCAGAATGACTAGCACATTTTAGGTGCTATCACCATATAAATAACACACAAAAATATTGTGCTGACCCAGGGGCCCCGGGCTCTGCACATTGATGTGCAGGGGCTAAAGTTAGACTGGAACAGTAGTTACAAAGTATCTGTGTGGAGTTCTGCTCCCTATCTCCGGATATAAGGGGATAGAGGTTTATGTGCCATTAAAACCCCATGCTCCATTTAGATTATTTACATCTTAATATTACTTTCTCTCTCTCTGCCCCTGCCCTTTTTGCTTTAGCAAAGAGAGTTATAGTACATTTATCAACTTTACAAAACACTAATGCTAGCTGATAATATTTACAGAAGATGAACATCACACTCATGCCATTATCTGAAGAAAATACATTTTTCTACTAATAATACTGGATCACACAGACAATACTGCAAAATACAATGAGATTTAGATAGTCTAGCCTTTTGACTTCTTGAGATTTAAAATACGCTTCCATGGCTATTGTTGTTTTAAACTTTCATATCTTCAGAGGGTATTATTTTGCTCTTTACATTTTGCCAAATTGTGATCCTGCACATTTTGGGGAAATTCTCAAGCCATGGATGTATCTTTTAAGGCATTTTTAAAAAAATTGTCCATCATATTTTATGACAGATAAACAACTTCTAGCTCATCAGCTCAACAACTTCTAATAAGCAACTCTAGTTTTTTAATGAATAAGGACAGGGTAAAACATTAAGTATCATTAAATAATGCTAAATCAATCCTGATTTACACAGAATTTCAGTGGAAACATACATGAGAGTCACATTAATATTAAATGAATTCATTATGATCTGTGCTATTACAGTGAATCACAAATGAATTCTTAATGATGAGAAACTTTATGTGTTACCAAGATCAGGAACTGACAAGAAAGCCACTTAGATACACCTTCCTTATTCTGCTACATTGCTAACTATTAATATATTCAAAAACTTAAAAGTAAAGCATGAGTATTTTAAAAATAAGTCCTTTCACAATATATGTAATGGTCAGGAACAACTATAAGGTTTTATTCTTTTTAAAGGTTCATTTTTCCCTTTATAAATAGAAGTTCATTATAACAGGTGTTAGAATAATTAAAAAGTGATTAGGGTAGGGTTCAGGGATTTGTTTGTTTGTTTGTTTGTTTGTTTTTTCAGCAATCAACCAAAAAAGAATGGAGAGTTTATAGGTGTCCTTGTCTCACTTTTACAACCTCTTTGTTTTTGACATGTAGGTTTTAATGTGCATCATAACACCTCTCATCCTGCAGTAAGATACTCTCTGGGGATCACTTGCAGAAAATAGGACATTGAGTCCATAATTAAAGTAATCTCTTTCCAGGCAGATGCTTCAGTTGGCTCTGTTATCACATATTACAAAAGGCATCTTGAGGCCTATAAAATGTGCAGCAAATGGCTTTGGAGATGAGAAACAGCAATTTTTCATCTAATTTTGATCCATAGACATGTAAGTACTGCATTGCCACTTCTTGGTATGGAGCCAAGCAACTACTGTGGTTGCTGAAATGAGCCTGGCAGTAACCAAAATTAAAGAGTACTTCAGCTTTTATCCTCAGTCAGGAAAGCTTTTCTGCAACTATCTTTGCCCTTAGCAAATAAGCACGCCATCTCAAATATGAGAGTTAATGCCTACATGTGGATTTGGAAGAAAGGCTTTATACAGTTTAAGTTGTCATTCATATTCTCTACATATTTGCTTAAATTAAAGCCATAGTTCAAATTATGGTCCTAACATTTTCACTGCTTTGCAAAATAGTCTGCAACATTAACTGGAAACATTTTTCCAGTTTATCTTTTGTATACTATTTTAGGACACTTAGGACATTGCTCTTTGAAATCTGTAAGTAGGTTCTGCTAAGTAATTTGTTCACATCACTTATAATCCTTTCCATAAACATTAATGCTGATAAGTGCTGGGTGAGCTTTATGAAGCATATTTTTGGTTCCAGATTAAGACTCCTGGGTTGTACGTAGCCAAAATTTGACCTCAAATTAGTAAAACATCGAAAAGAAAGACTGATTGTCTTGTATAACTCATGTCTTCCTACTTATTGTTTTAAACCCTCCCCTGCCTATGTGGGAAATAACACAGATTAATAGAGACCTGCTTGTTTTCAAGAGATTATAAATGTGTTTCACAAAAAACATATTAAATAATGTATATCTTATAACTTGCTTCAACTGAATTATGCTGAATTAAGAAGGCTATTTAGAAGACTATACATAATATGTTAGATTTTTGCATCACTAAGAGTAGAGGATCCAAGTCAGCCAACAGTATGTTTGAAAAAATTATCTTACATTGTTATGGTATCTGTAAAATTCTTGTCACAACAGTTGCCATTAGAACATCTGCACTTACAGTACCAAAAGTAGCTGCAACGTGGTACTGGAGACACTGCATTTATTTTTTTCTTATAAATACTATAATTTATTATTTGTATCACTATAGCATGTCGGAGTCCTAGTCATGGACCAAGACCCCATTGTGCTAGGTGCTGACAACTGACGGTTCCCATCCCAAAGAGCTAACAGGCTAAGTAAGCAATACTAAGTAATAAGGTAATATTGTGATGCCTCAGATATATGTACGGTCACTGTTGGTAAATGACAACTTTTTTTTATAGTCACCACTGTAGGCAAGACTGGAACCAGTTTCTAGGACCTGATCCAAAGTCCAATTAATAGAATGGAGTCTTTTCTATTGATTTCAGTGGGCTTTGAATCAGGACCATAGCATTTGTGGGGGTGTATATGTCACAAGCTGGCTAGAAGAAATACATGGAAAAGGGCATTCTAAATGGTCTCAGAAGAATTTAACATATTCAGGAGAATGACAAATATCAATAATAGTGTTCATCCAGGGACAAGTCTCAAAGACTGCTCATTTTCTATACAGATCTTTCTCAGTCAAAAATCCCATTGAAGTAACTAGAAGGTTTGGTCAAAATAAAGACTGAGTAAAGGAATTGTGTACGTGGAACTAGAAAGAAAAAACTAAAACAGCTGTAATTCACACTGTTAGCTATTTCGATGCAAGTCCGTGTGTGAACATTCTTTGATTTGGAATAATAGTGCCCTTTTTAGATATAACTTACCGTAAGTCATATATTGAAATAGCTCATTGACCAGCTTAAGTTTTATGGAAACAGAGCGCTCTTATTCCAGAACAAAGTGTGGCCAGATACAAAATAGCTAAAGATGTGATTAACAACCAATCTAGTTATTTGAGTTCCAGTTTCCATGTAGACAATCCCTGATCAAGGACTCTAGGATTTGGCACTCTGCTAGAAGTATTAACAACAGTACAACTTTATGACTTTCCCTAAAATTAATCCTCTAGTCAGTTATTTTGATTATGAAACCACACCATTTTGGTGACATATTAATAGTAGCAGAATGTAGATTGTAGCAGAAAGTAGCTACATAGTAGGAAGCAAAACAGATTAGCTAACATTTCATTTTTTATTGGTTGGAATTATTTAAAATAATGATAGATTTGTTTTTTTTTTAAATATACTTAATTGAGATGTGAAGAACAGACCTCAGAGCTTCATACAGTCTGAAAAACAATTAGGAAGTATGTGATGGGATATACTTCCCATATTGTTCTGGACATGCTCCTCTTCTCCACTATCCCCCCGCCCCAAGCTACTGTAAGGTCACCCAGGGGAGCGTCAAAGCCAGTTTTTCAGGGAAGAGGATAGGAAACATGGCAGAGGTTCAATGATTGGAGAACCAACGCAGCTGGTGCTAATTTAAGTTTTGCCACTAACTTCAATGGGGCCTATATTTCATTCCTTGACTTTTGGGGGACATAAACGTCAAAGAAATGTCCTTTTAACAGAGACTGAGGTGAAACAATACATTTTCTTGTTTGTGCTGGATTAGCATTACTTGCTTCCCACAAAGTCCCCAGCCCTCAGATACACATAAGAATTCCTGCTGAATACTACATTTGAAATTAATCTCTGCTGTACTTCATCCAAAGAAGAAGGAAGAGGGAAATATTCAGTTTTGCTGGTGTACATCAAGAGTAGGAACAGAGCATCCTAATGTGTTTTCTACTGACTATTTAAACAATCAAACCAAAATTTCAAACAAAACCTAAACTGAAGCTTTAAAACCACAAAAAAATTGGTAGTCTGTGTCTACAGCAGGACCATCACATATTTAAGTGCTTTGCTGGATTAAAACTCTGCAGCACCTTGCTGGGTAGAGCCCCCAATTATATTAATTCTATAAAAACAAAGTACTTAGCAAAATTCTCTTGCAAGAAGTCCAGTGCCTCCCACAGAGGCATACACACAATACTCCTATCTGAAACTCATCCATGCATTAAACATTTGCTGTATTCTCCATTCCAGAGATTGCATTAAAATTATCTGACTCATTCGACTGTCAATAGGTGCATCCCAAAGCTGAGACCTTATAAAAGAGTTCTGTGCAGACATTCTATCTGGCTGTGGAAATTTTTTTTGTAGGACTGAGGCCTACCTTCCTAATGCATCTCTGTCTGTCTGTGTCTGTCTGTGTGTGTGTCTCTCTCTCATGGGGAAGGAAAGGAACAGACCATAGTTTTATATATTATTCATCTCTCTGATTTCATAGTGTGACTCACTCAATGTTCAAATCTCACTGTTTAGAAACACCAAGCATTTCCACAGCAGTTCAACCAATTTCCACTTCACCTCCATCTCAATGAGCATAATTCTTCCAGGGGCTCATCTTCAAAGCCTAATTATCAATCAAAACTTATTCCACCCAAGTAATGGATATATTTCTCAATGGGGAATAAATTAAAATCTAACCTCAGCTTCTAAAATTCCCAAATGAACATTTATGAGAAGGGAAGTATTCTTATTGCAAGTGATTTATTATTTAGACTCTACTAGCAGAAAATGATCAGCTTCCATTTTCTCTCATGCAGAAGTTGCTAAGGTCCAATACAGAAATATTCCAAAATTTTAACAAACATTCAAAGGCAACAGTAAACAACAGCCTCCTGTATATATCAATACAAGTATGTGATATACAAAAGTTGTAGCTGTACAAAGAAGAGAGGAGGGAAACAGAATAATGCTAACATTGTCATGACATTTCTACAAATACTCTTTTTGGCAATGCGTGACCCAATTGAAAGGAGGAATTTATCCTTTGCTACCAGTAGAGACAGGGAAAACTTATGCCTATTATTTGAACTGAGTCCAAACAACCTTTTGGCAGAACTGGTGTGTCCTTTTCTTTTAAATCATTTTTTCACATGCTCACTCTTCCTGATTTGTGTTGATGTGAGCATGTTGGGTCACATCAGGTACTTGGCAGACTCTGCATCCCCTGAAACAAGACAACACCATGCACTTTATGGTATGAAATGGCCTTTTTTTGGTGAGACCTTTGAGAAAGAATTAAATTACCGGACAATCCTCCTCTCCTCAAAGTGAACTCTTAAATGAATAGCTTCCTCCCTCAAGAGAAAAGGCAAAATAAGCTGTAAGATGTCATACAACTCTTCCCTTTATTTGCAGTCCTTTATCATAGAGCTAATCAGGAATTTTTTGATGAAATTTTTTAGTTGGAAAATGTGGATTCTTCCAAACTGGAAGTTTTCATAGAAATGTATCAGTTTTGATAACTCTTTCATTGGGAAAGATTTCTCAAGGTCCAGAACAGAACAGTTGGTCAAAACATCAGAGTGAGAGAAAAACAGCCAATAGCTCAGTGATTAGAGCTGTCAGCTGGCATGTGTGAGTCTCTGCTCTGCTTGATTTGGAGCTTTGAACCCAGCTCTCCCACATCCCCAGTAAGTCCCCTGACCACCAAGCTATTCTGGGGTAGGTTGTTCTCAGTCTCTTCTATTGAAACTGTTACACTTTATAAATAATAAAACAATCACTGGGCCAGAGGGAGACTGACTATAGCTCAGTGGTTAGGGCACTGAGTCAGACACAGTAGGGGCCTGAACCTCGGTCTCCCACATCCCAGGCTATTCTGGGGTCTCTCCAGGGGTGCTGGGGGTGCTCCTGCACCCCCTGGCTTAAAGTGGTTTCCATCATAGACAGGATTTACAGTTTTGTTGCTCTCAGCACCCCCTCTATAAAAACTGTTCCAGTGCCACTGGGTCTCTCTCTTTTTTCATGAAATGTTTCATAAGGTCTCAGTTTCATCCCAATGTGACTGAAATGAAATGGCGAAACCTCATCATTTTTCACAAAATGGAATCCTTGTTTTCCCAGCCAGCCCTACTTATATTGCTTGCAACTGCCAACTGCTCTGCTCATTTAGAAGCTCTTGGCCCTGGATGACGATGTGGCCTGTATAATAGCCCTGTAGTGATGGTGAATTCCATACTGATGTTGCCTAGTAGCTCCACAAATCAGCAAAACAAGCTGCTAAAACCACCTAGAGAAAGGGATCCAAACAAAGCCAAAGTTTTGATTCTCAAAATTCAAACATGTAGATCCCTTCCACATGCTCTGTCAGCCGCAGAACTGCTATCATCTTACAGGACTATTCACAAATTAGATTGTCATAATCTATGGGCTTGATTCACCACTCCATCTGAGGAGGTGTGCTGAACCCAGCCTGTGCCAGTTCCCATGATTCTGAGCCACCTTGCCTCTACTAAGCAGCCGTAACTCTCATCACTGGCATAAGGTCCCTTATGCTAGTGGAAGATCAGGTGTAGTGGAGCTTTGCCATCTTCCCTCCCACCCCTATCTCATCCACACCCCACTCTCAGAACACCCCAATATGCCTCTTTCCTCCTCATATGCAAGATGTCCACGAGCAGAGCTCCCCAGTGGTCCCCAAATTGTGGGGCATCCGCCCATAGGTGGGCGCAGAGGAACATTCAGGGGGGTGTGTAGCAGGGCCTGGTTCAGCCCTCATGGGAGACAGAGAGTGCCACCCAGCCCAGCTCTGGCCCCCGTCACAGCTCCATTCAGTCCCCAGACACAGCTCCACTCCACCCCCTGCTCTGCCCGCAGCCTATCTCTTCCCTCATTCCCTTTCTGTCCCTAAACCAGCTCTGACTCTAGCCCCAGCTCCTCCCTCCATCCCCAGTTCAGCCCCCAGCTCCACCTTCAGCCCAAGCTAATCTACTGAGTCAACTGTGCAGTAATGAAGGAGGGATATGAATAGATTCCATTTCTGGTAAGGGGGGCAACGAACAGGAAAAGTTTGGGCATCACTGCCCTAGACTGGGGAAATTCGCTACTGGTCATTTCCAGCTGCTTTCAGGCAGTGTAAAATAAGCATCCTTGGTGGACCAGAGACGCAAGATCAATTTCTGCAGAATCAGTGAGGTCTAAGCTGTTTTGGGATCATATTCAATAGAGCCATAATAATAGCATGTACAGTAGTTAGCAGTTACTGCTCACTGAAAAATGCACAAACATTGGAGATAAAGGAAATAATCTGGGCACCACATCACAGTGAGACTTGTTTAGAGCCAAGTTCCTAGTCAACTATTGGCCTGCGCTTTTTTCAAAAATGCTTCACATAATGTTGATTGGCAGCATAACAAAGCTTGTTTCAAGAGAAGAGTCTAGGGAAGGGGGAATGCTTTGTATCAGACTCATCAAAGTTCCACTAAACTTAAACACCAGAAGGAGCAAAAAGGCATGGCTTTTTTTTAAAAAAGCATGTTATTAAGAACACTGAAAAATAAAACAGCCAGAATATTGGGTTAATATTTGACTCACTCTTAGGGATCTAGCACATGGTTCTTAATTGCAAACAGCAGCAGAAGGAAAGGTACTCTGGGTTCATTCATGCCTGGTGTTTCACCAAATGTTTTAAATGTAATCCTGCAGTTATCATGCTGCATTTTGTCAGTGATGAACAACTATGATCAAGGATTGTGTTAGCTGGACAGTGTACCACACAAAGTTTGCATCAACTTTATCTGTTTCCTGAAAGCCCATGAGAGTCTTCCTTGAAAAAATACATACTACAGCAGCTCACTCCAGATATAAAGAACTAGAATTCTATGTACAACACCATTTAATATATTGCTGATCAGACAGCAGCTATTGTTGCATACAACCAGCACAACAATGGTGGAAAGAGTACTTTTCTATATGGACAATGGTGCAACACATCTTCCGATCCTGAAACCTTCTGTTTTTCAAGGAGGCAATATGGTGCCCTCCAGTGATAGGGAAATGCAATAGGACTGAAGAAACTTGAGTTCTCTTTCCAGCTCTGCCAATATCCTGTTGTTTGATCATAAGAATTATCATACTTGGTTGTCTGACTAGTGGCAACCATGGAGAAAAACGTCTAACCATGCTGGTAGATGTACAGAAATTTCTCAGTGGACAATACAGCAGACACGCTAAAGGATGTGTAGTTATACTCTGAATGGTGATGCTGTAAAAATGGCATCATGGAGTGCCATGTTCATTGTATCTAAATTAGTTCAGACCAAATGTAGTCTCACTTTATAAGTCAAATGCTATTTTTTCTGTCAGTCCTGGAAACTCACCCAGGCCTCTGGAATCAAGCTGAGTTCTTCTCTTCTTTCATTTCAAGAATATAAAAGCAAATGGGACCATAGAGGGAGACTACCAGTGCAGTTGCCCTGATCTGTGACAGGTGCCAGTCTCCTCTATACTCTGACTGTGGCACACAACAGTTTAGTCTCCTGAGGACTGAAATGCTTCAATCCAACCTAAGTTACTGGGCTCAACACAGAGATAAACTAGGTGAAATTCAATGGCTTGTGACCTGCAGGAGATCAGATTACATGATCCAATGGTTCTTTCTGCCTTTCTGCCTTTAAACTCTATGAAACTATGAACGCAAGATTCCTGAATCTCAGAAATCCTCTGCCATCAGCAAATAGTTGTGAATTCATTGTTTCATCCCCCTTTAGTGGTTGGTTCACACAGAGGATGACAACCTACTACTACTGCTATCTGTTAGTCCATTTGCTCATATATGCTCTGAATCTAAAGGTTCCAATCCTGTTGATGCTCTATGTACATGTCAAAATGATTCCACATGATTGAATTTCTGTGTTTTCAGTTTGCTATTTTAAAACTTAGAAAATAATAACCCACAAAAATATATTAAAATAATGGTAAAGTTGCAAAGTCAAGCACAAAAAGTTAGAATATGCCAGAATTAAGATTGTGACTTAAGGTTATGCATATGCATTATGATACAGTCTATAATTATATGATCACACATCACAACAAAAACTGAGGCAGGGGACCTACACACAATTCTGATCCAGCCCCCAAGGTATCATTAAGGCTGTGAGTCTGTCACAGAGGTCACGGAAGTCACAGATTCCATGACTTTCTGGGACCTCTGTGACTTCTGCAGTGGCCAGTGCGGCTGGCTCCAGGGTTGCCATGACCTCTGCCCACTGCTGCCAGGGCCTATCTCCCCAGCACCGACGGGAGTTCCAAGCCTCACACCGTCGCCTCCCCCTGAACACCCCGGGGCCATGCGCCACCCCACAGCACATGCTGCATCTCCAGGCCACCCACAATGCCCTGCGAAACTCCCTCTCCCACCGCCTCAGCACCCAAGATTTAGTCAGGGGTATATAGTACAAGTCATGAACGGTCACCAGCCATGAATTCTTCTTTACTGCCAGTGACCTGTTCATGACTTTTACTAAAAATACCTGTGACTAAAGCGTAGCTTTAAGTATCATCCATTCTGTGTATTGAATTAGTCAGGGGTCCTATGGAAAAAGTAGTATGTGATCATGTAATTAAAGACTCTATCATAATGCGTATCTACATGCCCAGGGGACTGAATTTAGCTTGACTAGGCAACCATTTGAGAACTTGACTTTGCTACTTTAATGTTCTTTTGTTATTATTTTGTGTGTGTAATAAATACAATCACATATTTAACTTTGGAAGTATTTTCCTGTATTTCTTTCACTCAATTATTTTTAACAAACTAAAACGTTAGTAAACAGACTATCTTAAATGACAGTTTAGCTAAGTGGTTTACCAGGAGATTGTGGTTCGCTCAGACAGTATGTCACTTTTCCACCATGGTTAAAGGACTAATATAGCAGACTGTGTAATCTTCTTGGCTGTTTGTTCAATATTTCCACAATTCTCATCATGGTTTCTATAACTGTTTTAAATAGGTAACCAAGCTTTTAAATCACTGCCTTTATTTTATGTATTGTTTGTACAATATGACATTTCAGGTTCATGTATTAACATAGTTGCCAACTAACAGCAATAGTCCCAGACGCATACACATGCAAATTTTATTTCTGGAAGAGAGTACTTAAAATTTCCCAGAAGGGAGTTGTATTATTAGGGGATTATAGTAACATGACCACATGGAAAAAGCATATTTGATTTCCTGTAACTTCACTTTAAACCAGGGGTGCCAAACATCTTCTCTGGAGAGGGCCAAATTGCATTTTAATTTATGGCCTTTGCACTGGGTCTATTACAAAATTAGGATCATATTCTACTCTCCTTCAACAGTATGGTTGTCTGCACTACTATTCAGTCCCCACTTTTGCTGTGCAATGCTACTACATGCTGCCTCAGACAATATGTACCTCAGGGTTGAAAATAAGGATACTGCTCTATCCCTTAGTAAAAAGAACAGGAGTACTTGTGGCACCTTACAGACTAACAAAATTTATTGTAGCATAAGCTAAAAGTTGCAATATTACAACAAAAAAACTTCAAAAACAGACTCCAGTGAGAGACTGCTGAATTGGAATTAATTTGCAAATTGGACACCATTAAATTAGGTTTGAATAAAGACTGGGAGTGCATGGGCCATTACACAAAGTAA